>NC_080670.1:159100755-159410461 GCF_030247195.1 Topomyia yanbarensis
TATGCTATTCAGTGTTTTCTAGGATGCATTTCATTACTGGTTATGAAAGGGTTTTAATAGAATAGAATAGAATAAATGAGAGTTATCAATAGAGGACTTCAAAGCTATTGTAATTTAAGACTTGGAAGTCTGAAGGGAGACTGTTATAACTATTAGTATGTTTTTGCTTCTGAATCTTCAATATTGCATCGAACTTGTGATGCGTGGTGGGCAATACTTGTCTCAATTCTGTGTCACCAGCCAAATGATTAAATTAATTACATAACATAAAGCAGCAGGGGCCTCCGGTATACAATGTTGATCACGAATCCAACGCATCCATGTCATGGACTCGCTTTCACTGTGTTTAAGTGTCAACCGTCGACGAAGCTGGTCAAATCATCATTCCGTGCACGTACTGAACGAACAAATGCTCAAATATTCGTATCAATCAATAACTTTCAGGCGTCAAATAACAATGCAATTGACAATGCAAAACACATGGGTCGCCACTCCGTACTTTTTTAGGTATTTTCGAAAATAAACGATGTTTAAATTACGAGGCCAAGTGATGAATCGTTGATTATGTGCCCATACGTAACAAAACCGTTTACTGTTAGGCCAATCAATCCCCCAATTTCCCCACGAAGCTTTTGCAATGATTACACGAGAATTGCACTGTCGCATAACATGATTCGAACTAAAGGCTAACACTAATTAACACGATATTTTATGTTGAAACAACCAAAAATTCATGACATAAACAAACTTTACAAAACGTATGAGTTCATCTCGTCCCGTAGGGTAGTTATTTTTTATATTCTGAGGCCCAATTGTCACAGTCATCTAGTGACTAGGCAATTTCCTTCTAGCCACTGGGTGACATAACTGTGAGAATAGGGCCGCTGATCATCCAAATACCTCCGCATCAGCGATATGAAGAACAGCATTCTACAGACTGTAATATTTATGCATACGCACACTGGACTATTGCCGAGATTTTTAGGAGCTTTTACTAAACAGATTGAAAAATCCTGGATCTACCAGATACTTTTTTGTTATTCAAACTCGTATACATCTTTCAACCTAGTCACCTTATGGCGTGAAACAGCGATTACAGCATTATTCGATCAATTTAATGCATTTTTTTCTAGTACCTGCAGCCCAACCCTCCAAAATGCGACTCTTTTCTGGTTATTGATTATTGGTCATTGGAGTAGAAGCAGAGTTGTTACGGAATGCGACAAAATCAAAACGCTCCAAATCCGCGCGAGATTTTGCGCGGATCTCGAACCAAATAAAGTTTGCCTGTCTATCTTCAAATATAGCAATAATTTTTATTTAAATATTCTAGAAAAGTTCTCGTGTATTGCCTCTCTGAATTGTTTATTACTAGGATAAACGAATCGTACCTTGCTACTTGAAAATATTCCGAGCTTTTAGACTTTTTTTGGAATATTACAACCCAAAATATTTTCGATAAAATGTTATAATTGTTATATCAACGAATGTTATTTAGCTTTGATCGCACACCCGCTGTCGTTGTTGAGATAGCATTCGCTCTAAAACGAAACATCATAATACAGAATCATGCTAATTAACAAAACTAGTATACGCAACAATATATGGGCTACGCAAATCGCGATTGCCGTCTGCTTATCGCACCGTCTAACCGTGCATCCACATGCTTCTCATTTGATTAGTGAACGCTGAATGAAGCATTTTGCACAAAAATACATGCGGGAATTTTATAACTTCCCAATATTCGCTTGGGTCTTCTAAGTGCATATCTTCCTAAAATAGACTATTAAATTTTGGGTTATCTGCGTCACTTTCGAAAGCTTTTATGTTATTCATCGAAGTCATACATACAACGAAATGTAATACAAAATTGTGGACATTTTTCCAATTTTTATAGGCAGCTTCAATATTGAAAGATAAGTCGTAGACACGACAAAAGTATATAAAACCTTGTTTCTCCAAAAGCTACTAGTAATGGTTGCATCCTTTTAAATAAATAAGTGGTTCTTGTTAACTCAGTTGACTACATACATCTAGAACACACTCAACTTTAACCTACTTCCGTCTATGAGTGGTTTAGAGGTTTAGAATGGCTGTAACTTTAGTTGTTGTGCTCCGATCTTGTTCTCGATTATCGAGCAATAACCCATTCAAAACCTCAAGCAGCAAACAGTGGTCAGATTCCTGGTACGTAAGCTGTTCAACCAGGTGCTGACGAAACGCGGTAGATGTGTTTTGATTGACAAAAAACCTATTCAATTACCGAGTTCCGTGGTTCAAATTTTTCGCGGATGAACTCGAGAAAAAACTATGATTTGACAAGGGATCTGTTCATGTGGCAAGAAAACCAGCGTTTTCGTGACAGATGACGCTATAAATTCGGAAGTAAAGGAAGTTCCTCAACAAACGGATATTACCCTTCATTAAGTTACATTGTGGTCCGTTACTTTTTGGGTAAACTTAACGCAAGCCAGTTTCCATTATAGGAAGGATAATGATACGCAATGGAATCCAGTTCATTCATAAAGAGCAGAATCCACCAAATTATCCCCAACCCATTCCATGAGCAACGTATTTGGTGAAAATAAAGCGGAAACTAAAGATTGAGAGCACAGTCTTCAGCGGCATTGATCTGTTAGCGGGATCAGCGGTCTTAAACCGTAAATGAAGAAAGCATGCGCCGGATGAAGAGCGACATTAACAGACAGGTGTGAGGACTTCTTCGAAATAACGATGAATGCAGTTTCAATTATTTTCGCAAAATAAAATTTTATTGCCGTTGTTTCATCCTTTAGTAGCGACTGGCCCAAATGGCACGTTCCTTGTGTTGACAGGGGATTTATGCCTTACCAAATTTGCATTTATCTCATTTCCCTAGTGGGAAGGACTGGGGAAATGGTAAGGTTAAGGGTAAGGAAAATAACGATACAGAACAATTAAAACAGAGCATTCTGCACCCTGCAGAAGGATGCTGAACAATCTGCAGGTGCTACAATAACAGGAATAAAAGTTCCAGCCCCCGGAGGGAGCAAAAAAAATTTAAACTATGAGCGGATATATCAACACCCCCGAAGGGATATTGAGATAACAGAACGACCACAGCCCCGAAGAGATTGTCATTCAAATACGACATAAGCTATAGCTCTTTACCACACTGGGTTAGAAACAATAGCATATCCTTGAGTTTCAGCTCTCTCTCTCTATACATGGAGAACCAAAAATCCGGATATGCAATTGCATTACTGCAGAGCAGTTACATATCAAATGATCAAATGATAAGATCACACGAGTAATACTCAGCACGCTGAATAGTAGCCATGTGATAATTGAGTTTGCTATGTCCAGTCAGTGCCCTGACTGGAATGCTATCGCCTGCTAATATGCATGTTGCATTACATGCGGTGCGTGCTCGCCCAAGCTAACATCCCGAATATGATGGATTAAACGTTCCACTGATTTCAGAATAAAAGAGGTCAGACTAATCGGTCTAAAGCTCTTTGCCTCCTCATAAGTGACGCTGCCACTTTTGGGAATGAATTTTAGTTATTTCCCGCCACGCTTACCTGTTGTAAGACTACAAGTAAGAAACTTTTTCAAAATATGTTTGAAGTGTTCATATCCTCTTTGGAGTAGAACTGAAATGGTTCCATATTTTCCCGGAAACTTATTTGGAGCAAAACTTTCAATCGCTCATTTGATCGATTCGGTTGTCATAATTCTACAAGCAAATGCCCAAAAATCAGAACTACTTGAACAGAACTCAGGGGCAATTGTCAGTGATGGCTCCGCACAGTCTGGAAACTGTGTGTCAAAAAGACAGTTGAGTGCTTCATCTCGATTACGAAAGTAACTTATTTAATATGCTAGTCTCGTTGAGACTTGAGACATTTGTGCAGAGGCTTTTCCAAGCACTTCGCACAGAGGATCAAAGGGCATTTCTAGAGGAAATTTTCAATAGGACGTAAGTAGCATTGAGAGCCTCTCTTTGTTTACTTTCTCTTTCGTTTATTACGACGTCATTACAACACTTTGTACTAATTTTCCAGCACATATAAAAAGCCGACGGTTTTTACTACAATATTATGCGAAGAGTAGAGTAGTAAATGTTGAAATGGCCGAGTAATGAACAGAAGAGAAAGACCCCAAAGAGAATCTCTCATTGTTACTTACGTCCTATTGAAAATTTTCTCTAGATTTCTGTATACTTTGCGCTTCTGCATAACTCTTAGGGTCGAACAAGGTCGGTATTCCACCAATATGTTCCTCTAGAAGCTCGCATAACTCGAAGTGGGAAAGCCTCTTGATATGCTGCTACTATGAGTGAGTTCGTTTTATCCACGACCTCATCCAATCGTCGGAAAATACCCATGAAACCAAGTCGCCAAGCCCTCTTCATAGATGTCCCATTTCGTAGATTTCGGATTACGATATGTGACGATATCTAGCGAGACGTTTAAATGATCAAAGCGATATGCTTATGATCAGAGAACGACGGTTTGAGCTCGTTTGGTACGAGCCAGTTTGCCAACTCATGCGTAACCCGAGCAAATACTCATGGGTTCAAACACCACATAGCCCCTTGAAAAGACCTTAAACATGGTCCGTGCCAAAATTCACAACCATCAAGACACCATAAAATGGTCTCAATAACCCATAAATACACCAACATATGGTATTTCATATGGGATCTATCGGACCATGGTGATGGTGTTTTCATGGGTTGAACCCATTTCAAATACCCATGTCAAACCCCATGAGCATGGGGGTATTATTGGCTTTTCGTTTGCTCGGGAATACTGTCAGAGCAGAGAGTTACATCTAACATCTCTTCTCTGCCAGCTCATGCAGATGTTGGGTGATCTCCTTCATTAAGTATCGACAGATTTGTACTGGTTAAGTATTCCATCAATTCAGTGCCTCTCAAATTAACATCTGAGCTGCCACAAAATATGTGGTGAGTATTTATTTGCATCACCACCGATTATGAGGGGAAACCCATTTCTGCTACGATATGATACAACCCTTTTGAAATCATCAGAAGGGTATGGTTCATTCTGCAGCAAATATGCCGAACAATAGACGTATTTCTTGTTTATGTTTCCAACAGTCCTATTGACCGTGGCAGACCAAATATCGCGAGTTGTGAGGTCGGATATTAGACATGCGTCAATAACACTATTCACAAGTATATATACATGCACGAGGCATTTCACATGGATTTGTCATGACATTTTTTGCTGGAAGCTACAAAGACGGGCCTAAGTAGCTTACCAATCTAGAAATTCCCTTTATGGAAATACGATTCTTGAACCTAAACTATGGAAGCTTTTCCATCCTGCACAAGGCGGTATAGATTCATAGTGGCTGTGCGTTTATACTGAAGATTAATTTGTGCTACTCTAACCATACTCGATCACAGCACTACATATTTCATCATGAGCACTTGTTGTACAGCAACTAGGAGATACCAAACACGTTAGCTTATAATCACCTATAGCAAACCCCGAAATGGGTATTAGGGACATGACCATCATTTGAGTCCCACGATTCGCAAAGAAACAAACGTCAATTCTTGGTTGAGATACTTCAACTCGCCGAACGCCACACGGATTCTGGGCAGGTTTTGTCCGGAGAAAGATAATAGACTATTTATCAACCTCCTAGTGGACCCCAGCCGTGTGCAGCGATATTGATCGGTTGACAGTCGCAGAGACGGTTTTGTTGGCCATTTTCAATACCTTTGAAATCATCGTACCCGACCATGGCGTGATTTCATTAGTTTTGCGCCGAAAGAATTCGCTCCTATTTCTACATAACTGTGACCTTATTCATATTATTCACCTTAAATATTTCCAAATCAGAATAATTGAGTCTCATATGTATTTTCATAACCATAAGTGATTATTATTTTCAGCGATTGGATTGGTTATTGAAGTTAAGAGATAATTTAGCAAAATAAGGGCCGATTTCTTCACCCTCGCTTAACTTTTAAACCAGGTTCACCAGTACGTTTAAACCTGACTTAAGCGTTAAGCGAGAGAGTGAAGAAATCGGTCCTAAAACACTGTCAAAAATTAAATTCGCGATAAATCCGCGGAAATCGCGAAATCACATACCGCACAATACGCTCGTCCGTACAACCCTATAGAAGCACTTGTCAACAAACCTATAATATCTTCATAAAAAAGATAATGGCAGCTATTTTCAAAGAATAAGTGACGTGTAAAAGGATTTCACAGCCTAATTCAGCCGGAGCATAATAAACTACCCAACGCACACGAAGTTGTCATATGTTCAAATATTCAATAGAGCAGAGGTACTGTATTACTAATCAAACTACTCCACCATGTAGTCAATATTAACCCTCCGGAAGCCGCGCAAATGGCCCGCTGAACGAGCAGCCACTGGTGCGCTAAGACGATTTCGCTATATTTTCAGAGCAGCGTGCACTCAGTGCACTAGCGCGACTTCCGAAAGGTTAAATGACGACACATAATTCATAAGCGTTAATGATTTTAAGAAACACTAAACCTATGCCATTTCGACAGCTGTAAAACGGTCTGTTACGAAAAAAAAAATGCTTTAAATTCCAGTATACACCGTAAATTCTTCTCCGCGGATCCCAGGTCGAGAATCGCCGACCTAAATTCATAATATTGGCTGACATTATTGTAAAAAGCTTTCGTACTTAACATAACTATCCTATTTTATTTCAAACCCAAAACAAAAATGCGTTTGGGCATCAAAAATGTCACAATCAATTGTTAACTAGATCAAAGAAATCAATACAAGTTCCATTTAAAATTCAACACCTTCCTGCAATCTCAACACACTGTTTGCGATGCACCGTAGGTAGGTTTTCCATCAACAATAAACTTGCCGAGAGCCTACATACGTGTGTATGTGTGCCAACTAAAGTGGAATCTATTTCGGGAAGGAAAATCCCAAACGCAATTGCAAAATGAATGACGGAAAAAAACTCTTGAATATAACCCACTTCTACTACCATCCTACAGGCGCGACTTGAAAACTGACGAGAGGTCATGATCATATATACAACCTAATTTTAAAACAAAGCATCTGAGAGCAATATGAAGAGTCAAGTGAACGTCGCAAGTGCTAGCCTCGGATTTTATTGCTCAACAGACAAATTCAAGTGTTGAACTTATATTCGGATAAGGAACAATTGAACCTACTAAAATGATTCCATTTTTTATGTTCCGTTGCAGGAATAGTTTCTGTATAATCATGGGGCATTCGTAACTTGTCATGATGTTCTGTTTCGAGGGGAAAACCACAAAGTAGATAAAGAATAATACTCGCAGAAAAGCAAATGTACCCTCGAAATCAAAGGAATGTGCCACGTTAATTAAGAGAACAAGGAGCTGTTCAACATTATTGATTTATATCATTTGGATGAAACGAATCGAATTTGGTAAGGCCGGTTACTAACCAGATACAGCGCGTAGTTTTTGAAACGATACGTTATTCTCATGAAACACTCCACTATCACTATGAGTCGACTAAATTAATTGCATTATTCCCCTTCATAGCCGTCTGTTTACTAGGAGACAATATATCTGATTGATTCACATGGTACATTATACTGGATCGGTTACAACCATTGAACTTCTGTTTGGTGGCCACGTAGTATCGTACTGAGTGAATTGAACCCTACCATTGTCTACTAGCCGCTAGAACAACGCATCTATAGCCACACAACGTTCGAGGTGGGAAAACTGCTACATGCATGATGTTTAGGTACAACATTTCCCTACCACGTTTGCAGCATGTACCAGTGTGTACTTCCGGTCTACATCAAAAGATGTGCCACGCCGCGTTAAACCGCTCTCATTATAACATCAAATACTGAACAGACCACCGATGTCGGTGTAGAAGATACTGATTTAT
This sequence comes from Topomyia yanbarensis, assembly GCF_030247195.1. Lineage (NCBI taxonomy): Eukaryota > Metazoa > Arthropoda > Insecta > Diptera > Culicidae > Topomyia > Topomyia yanbarensis. The sequence goes on from NC_080670.1 coordinate 159,108,667, forward strand.
TTTCTTGCTGCAAATCGAAAGAAAACAAAACAAACAAAATTATATATAGAGATTATAGAGTGATTCAAAATATTAGATTTTATCAAACATCTTTTAAAAATTCCTACAGTTAATTTCAATGACGCCCAATATTTTTGAAAAGAGTTGTTGGTCTTCTTTATACAAATTTTCATCTAATTTTTGCAGTGTTTCCAGTGGCGTAGTAAGAAAAATTTTCGGGGGGGGATATCCATAACCAGCCTTAGGATCATAGTGGTGGTGGTAAATGCGTTCAAAACAAAGTATATGCTGGTAGACGGAACCGAAAACGACAGGATCCGTCTAGGAAACAGCGTTACGATCGACGGGGATACCTTCGAGGTAGTGGAGGATTTTGTCTACCTAGGATCCTTATTAACGGCTGACAATAACGTGAGCCGTGAAATTCGAATCATGAATGGAAGTCGGGCCTACTATGGGCTCCAGAAAAAACTGCGGTCAAGAAAGATTCACCCCAGCACCAAATGCACCATGTACAAAACGCTTATAATACCGGTGGTTATCTACGGGCACGAGACTTGGACCATGCTCGAGGAGGACCTGCGAGCGCTAGGAGCTTTCGAGCGACGGGTGCTAAGGACGATCTTCGGCGGCGTGCAGGAGAACGGTGTGTGGCGGCGAAGGATGAACCACGAGCTCGCTGCACTCTATGGCGAACCCAATATCCAAAAGGTGGCCAAAGCTGGAAGGATACGGTGGGCAGGGCATGTTGCAAGAATGCCGAACAACAATCCTGCAAAGATGGTGTTCGCTAATGATCCGGTTGGTACAAGAAGGCGAGGAGCGCAGAGAGTACGATGGGCGGACCAGGTGGAACATGATTTGGCGTAACCGACGTTGGAGAGCTGCAGCTACAAATCGAGTATTGTAGAGGCAAATTGTTGATTCAGTGTTATCATGAATTGATGTTGAACTAAATAAATGAATGAATAGGATCATAGTTTGCATAAATGAGAAAGGCACAATTGCGCCACTAGGTGGATTAAAACAATTTTTATTATAAATAAAATAAGATTATAAGTCAAATCTTCTCTTCTTAACTGCAAATCTGTCGAGAACTTCTTCGGCATTTATCTCGATTTCTCTATGCACGCTTAATAGAGCAAGTCCGTTGAGCCGATCTTCACCGATTTTGCTCCTTTGCCAATCTTTCAACCGCCTTAGAGTTGAAAAACTTCTCTCGTTGCTAGCAATGGTAACTGCCAAGGTCGCTCCGATTTTCAGGAATTTAAAAATATGTGGAAATAGTGCTTCATTGCACAAATTTAATGCATCTATGAATGTTTGTGGCCGTTCATCAACCGCGATCCAGCGTTGCCTCCATAACCAAACTTCTTTCTCAATTATAGAGACCACCGTATTCGTGACATGTGGCCATTGTGTCAATAAGGCTTCGACAGTTTGAGAAATAGTGTCACTACCAAGCTCGTAAGCTTTAACAGGAATTATATTTTGAATCATTGATAAGGTCCGTTTGTGATGCACAAACCTTTCGTTCAATGAACGTATGAAATGGTCGACGAATGGTATAAATACACACTTGCGGAAATATTCTTCAGGTGAACTTGATTCGTAGTTCTCTCGATGTTTTTGACGTGGAACAACCCTGGGTCCTTCGATTCTTATTCCGACAGTATTTGCTATTTCTTCTGCGATTGCGAAAAGTTTTTTGAACTCCAATACAGCATTTGTTCGAATTTGTTTCATCATGAGGACCAAATCATCAGCTGTTGAGACGGCAATAGCAAGGTCAATACTTTTCCCTTGCAAGTAGACAGACAAAGGATGAGTCAGAGAAAATATTTCGTTGATCACAACCATGGATACTATAAATGCACCACTTTCAAGAGTTCGATAATAGCTGAAAGCATTTTTGGATGTTTCTCCACTACCGGATTCTTGAATTTTTTCCAGGCTGAGAAATATTGGAACAAACATTTCTTTGAATGTTATAACAGACTCAAGTCTTTCAGTCCACCTTGTTTCGCACAATTTCTTCAAGCGTTCCCTTTTGGTTGAACAGCTCACATCCTCGATAAAACTTGCTAGAATAGCTTCGCGTTTTGCCGAAGGCCTGAAGAATGAAATGATTTGTTTGATCGATCCGAGACAGTTCCTTATAAGAGGAACGGAGCATGCTTCACCAACTGCCAAATTCAATGAATGGCTAGCGCAATGAACGTACAGTGCACAAGGATATTGTTCCATAACAACCGCAGCACATCCATTCCACTCTCCACTCATTACAGCTGCACCATCATAACCTTGAGATACCAAAAAGTTAAAATTTATTCCCAATTTTTGAGAAACATTCACCAACGCCGATGCAAGTCCCCTACCGCTGCCATCTTCAATGGGGATAAACTGAAGAAAATCTTCCCTTAAAATCAATTCTTCTTTTATTTTTTCAGTATAACGGAAGCATAATGAGTATTGCTCCATGCCACTGACGTCAGTCGTCCCATCTGCAAGTATAGTGCAACATTCGCTTTTATTTATTTTTGATACAAGCTTTTCAATTATTATATTGCCGCAAATTTCGATCAGTTCATTTTGAATCTGTGGACTTGTGTAACTTGTTACACGACTTTTCATTGTTTGCGATTGAACCAAATGTTGCACTAAAATCTCGTCGCCAGCGTTCATGCGAAATCGTAGAAGAGATCTAAAGTTGCCATCGTTATGTAGAGGAGACTGTAATGAGATTGGGCCAGCATCACGATGTCCTCTTAAGGCAATTTCTTGTCTACCAATGAATATGATCGTGTCAACAATTGATTTAAGAATTTGACGATTTGGTTGAATTTCAGCTTTTTGTTGTTGATTTAACTGTAAACTGATGTCAACAGTCTTTCCTTCTGCTATATCAAAAAAATTTTGGGCAGAAATAATCGCGGCTTTGTGGTATTCGAGATCTTGATGAATTCGAAATTGCTCTTTAGCGTCTTTCCATCGACGAAATGCAAGGGTTACGAGAGACCGGGCAGGGGTATGACTTCCCTTTCCTACTTCTGCAGGAGTAAAGAAAACACAAAAATGGCAGAATGCTCCATCCAGCATCTTAGAGTAAACAAGCCATGTAAATTCTCTAAGCCATTTGCTTTGAAATTTTAGATTTCTTGAGCCACTGGCTGGGAATTTGAAAAGCTCATCTGGTATCCAACGATTTTTAAGGATTTTATATTTCTCTTCATCTGTTAGTTTTCGCTCGAAATAAATACCGATGTCTGGCGAGGAGTAATCCACCTCCATCCTTGAACTTTCATCAATCTCTGAAAAAATACCTATTCATGTATTTATTTATAATTATGCTTTTGTATGCCAAACTTTTAATAGACAGCTTTTAAAATGAGACCTACACCAACATTTTTTTTTGAGATTTCCATAGTTTCTATTTTTTGGAAAATGGATCATTTTTAAGAAAGTATCTCCAAAATTCTGGTTACAGAAAAAATAACACATTTTTTAGTAATTTAGTAAAACTAAGAAAACAAAATTTGAAAATGAAATAAATTTGAAATTGAAACGTTGTAAAACAAGTTAAAAATAAAAAATAAATATTAAGCATATTTGGCTAAAATAGGGTAATTAAAGAGTAAACACATATTTTATCTGTATTTTCAGTAGCGTTCTTAGATTATTCGTTAATATGATGAAATTTTCTGATTCTAAGGATGTTAAGCACATCATTTGTAATATTTATATTGGGAATTTGGAAAGTTTTTTTTATTTTGACTGCCAGGAATATTTACTTTCATGCTCTACACTGCTCACACTTTGATAGCTTCCACTCTCATTGTTTCCACTAGCAGAGGAACTTTCAGTATGCTGTTTTTGGTCATCATACGCGATTCTCGGCCGTTTTATCACCCACTTATCCATTTTAAAGATGATAACCTATAAATTGGGAAAGTAATTTCATAGCGATATCCGCAAAATAAAATAATGATTAAACGATAGGTAAATTTATAAGCAAATTTTTCAGTGAAATGATAACTGTATTTTATTTAATGACACTATTTACAGTATTTTACCGGGAAAGTAGTGTTATATATGTTCATTGCTAATTCAAGGAATTGTTCATTGATGTTGTTGTTTTCAACAATATTAAAAAGATGTGCATTAACACCAATTGACAAATTATATAACGATAATAGTGAAATAACATTTTTTCTCAAGTACACACTCATTCCTATGGTTTGAATTTAATACTGCTTTAATTGATCATAGCAAACTGTAAGCTAGTCAAGCTCTGGGATGATTAGCTGCTTATCCAGATGGTCACCACCCGGAGGCATTTCATTACAAATGTGGTTGCCACCGCCCACCGGAAGAGTTAGAGTAAACGAGAGTGCTAGAGCAAGAAAAACTTACCTTGAAAGGATTTCGTTTCACTTAAAAACGTAGTGACTTTACACTTTAGCCTTTTTACTGACCCTCACTTTTTTGACAGTTCACTAGAACACGCAGGTTTGTGGTAGCAGTTTTCTCTTTCTCTCACTAATCATAACTAGTGGCGACTCATTTTGTCTTGAGCATATCTACCTTATGTACACACACGGTGGCACGAATTAGAACAAAAGGTGGACTAAAGTCGAGACTTTGCCGTACCGGTTCAAGTAGGACGGTTTCATGTAATTTTGGTACGCTGAATTCGTTTTCGATATTAAAATATTTAAAAAATAAGCATTTACTGTTCATTGGGGTGTGTCGAAAATATATTTTTTTCGAAGTCATTCTTAAAATTTGTGTATAGCGTCGTGCGGGGTATCTTTACGCACTTTTTGTCAATTTTTCAATTTTGGTAAATTATAACTCCTTTAATAATCGATGGATTTGTATCATATCAGCACAGATTTATCGTCATCGTGTATGTATTATGTATGCCAAATATGAGCAGAATTGGTTCACACTTAGAAAAGTTGTTCATATAGCGTTTAAAAATATTTTATGTGAACTAGCTGGTGGCTACTTTGCACACTTCTTGAATTCGATATAAAATAAAAGAGGCCTTTTCAACAATAAAACATGAAAAACTAAAGTGAGAAAAGTAGCCCCACATATCCAAAGTAGCCCCGCACGACAGTATTAATTTTCGTGTGCTAAATCGTTTTTGATACCACAGCTTGTAAAAAAAATCATTATGCTTTGGGTCAAAAATAATTAATTTGTTGAGAAGGCTCAAAAAAATTTTTAAAGAAATTTTTGCGACTAATTTTGGAACGTTTAATTCATTAGTGGGTTCTTGATATACAAAATACATTTTGCTTCATTTTCAAAACAACCATTTTGAGCATCTTACTGGAATGTTTAATTACATTTGCCAATCAACAAAGTGGCTAACGGTTTTTTTTTTTCGCGGGTGTGTTTTATGTTACTTAGATTGCTTTAATTGACATTTATGTCCGCATATGTCATCTTTAGCCTTCGCACATAATCTACTGTAGTTGTGAGTTAAACATATTTATTTTACATTTTCAGTGAACATTTGCGAGAGTGCATCAGTTGATATTTGAGATCGGCGACTATATGCTCAACCCACCTTATACCGCATTCGCTTACGACCTTTGAAATAGTGATTTCCAAAATTCTTAAGGGATCTTCATTCGAATATTACCAAAAGTGCGCAACGTTAAAAAGGAAAGCAATGTTTCGCAAAACAATTTTCACTACATGGAACTTATAAGAAAATATTTTCAAAACAAACTTAGAGGATTCTAATTAAAGAGTTTGTTTAACATGCACAATTTTTTATCACGTAAAATATTTCGGGGGGGGTTTTGTCCCCAAAACCCCCCCCGCTACTACGCCACTGAGTGTTTCATGTAATTCTAAATAAAAAGCTGCAAGAGGTGAGCTAAAAATTGCAATTTTGTGACTCACCCTAACATATATCTAATTATTTACTACGACGTGATGAATTGCCTCCACATGTGAAATAGAAAGCACAAAAAATATGCAAAGCACATTTTCTCTCTGCTTAACCCAAATCATCTCGTCAGCATCAGTGCATGTGTACTCTTTAGTAGTCTAGTATCAACAGTACAATCCTGCATGAGTGTGAGTGCAGAGTAACTGTTTGCACTAGTATCAAGTAAGCAGAGTTCATAGCACTAAAATTTATGACGCATCTCATGACAATGACATTCTGATCTAGATTGCTTCCCGAATCTCGATCAAGATGTTTGCTAGCGTGCAATGCATAATTAAGCCATATATAAAGGAAACAACGTAGACAGTGGGACACTCATGCGTAAAACGGCATATTATGCAAAACGAACAAAGAAATTTTAACGAATTTCGTTATTCTGCCTAAAAAAAGACACAGAAAAATACTTTTATGTTTATCTTAGCATGTCAATGAATATTGCATACGAACTCGCTTCAAATATATTAAAATGTAAAAATCGAATACAAATCGTCGCTGTTGTGCTATCTTATGACAAGCGCCATTTAGTACATTTCGAGAAAAACGATTTTTAAAGTTTGAGATTGAATATTTCATAATAGTGCATGGAAAATTTTCCATAGAAAAAAATCATCAATTTTTAACTTTTATTCATATCTTTGGGTTCATTTGTTCTATAAACAATCGGTGGAATGCATTTTGAGGGAAATTAATCAGGGAATTTAGGAAAAAAATTATTTTTGGTTTCAGTGTTGCCAAATATGCTATATTTCCAGTTTAAACCGTAAACTGCGTTTTTCTCACAACTCGTGTATTTTTCTTTTGAAAATTTTTATGCCGTTGTGTTTCTCACGCGTTTATACGCATAAAAACTTCTAAAACTTCAATTTAACTTGAGCAAATCCCTAGATACAGTGATTTGAAGCAAAAACTGACTATTTCTCATCGTGTTTCTCGCTATATCTAAGTAACCAAGCACAATTTCAAAATTTTGAAAACGCCACTTTGTAGAGATTGCTCAGACAAGTAATGCGGCATATCTAATTCAGTTTACCCCAAAATGGCGTTTGTCATAAGATAGCACAACAGCGACGAAATATGATAAAATGCTGAACAATCTTCTCCATATCCCTTCCAAACTAATACGAAATCAAATCATTAACATTGACGACTTTGGCGGGAGAATATTGCGTAGATAATTTTTTTTACGACAACCCACCAATATGAGCAGCTTCCTTTAAACTTAGTTGGGAAGGTATTTCTATCTACCAATAACAATGTTGCAAGATAAGATATCGAAATTAAAAGATTTAAGACAACTAATAAAAGAATTTGCCTGATCTACCTATTGCAATTATTTGTAAATTGTTAATCTAGATTTTTTGTGAAGGGCAATGGAAGCTAGGGCATTAATTCGGATTTTTCTTAATCAAATGTAAACAAATCCAAATTGTTAATCCGGACCCAACTTAAGAATAAGTCTGTAGACTTCCGCAATAATTTATTGCAATATATTGAATCGAAAACCATGATTTTTTTCCAACTGGGATAACTTATATTTGCCATTGCATAGTCCCGATGTTAGGCTCTCCCAACCGTTTATAGGACAGCCTTTAGAAGAGCTAGCCACATCACAGAGACCTACCTTGATTTTATCAACTGGATCATCCCAAATAAGCTTATGCACAAAGGGGTTAACATAGTGAATCTCCTTCGGTTGTGCTGGCGGTCGAGTGTTTCGCACTGGCACAGGAGCTGGTGATGCTTTGGCATCGTACGGTTCCTGTTTTTGGAGTCCGTTATCAGAGGAGCGTGTCATCGATTCCATGCTTACTTAATACTGCAAATTCCGGTAGCTTTCTATTTCAGCGGCATCCAACTTGTTACGCGTTGCGACGTAATAATTTATAACGCGGAAACGCGCCGCTCTGGAAAAATCCTTCTCGATCGGGTGCGTATATTCGGTTGTGACGTCTTGCACGTATATCCTTTCACAGCACATGCACACCCCCGTTATATCTTTGTCAGGGCAAAACTTTCACCTTGCCCACGCCAATCATCGACCGAACTGCACTAGGTTGCAACTGCTTTTTGCATCATTGCACTATCTGCATCTTTTAATCAAACATTTTCACTTGTTTCTTTTCACACAGTATACCATCGAGCCACCGAGATATCCACGAAAAGCGCCTGCTTCACTGAACTGCTGAGCTCAACACATCATTTGACCGAAAAAATTCCACAAACACCATTGCAACATACGCCACAATGGCCCAGTCCGTCGCAAAAAATTGCAAGGTTTGTAAAATTTAATTGCGATTCTTTTTTGAGGACCCGAAATGATAAAATTTCACCCGTTTTCCACTGGCTATTGTCACAAAATAGTATAAATGAACAACTTCTAGAAATAATTGAAGAGTATGAACCGAAATCGATTTTTCAGGTATGGTTTTCCAGGAAGATTTTCTTTCTGCAAACGCTGCACAAACGGAACTGCAATCGGATGATATGGTAACAACAAAAACGTTACACGTCCGCAATTCACCACCGCTCGATGACAACTATTGCGGAATGTATCCGATTGAAGATTGAGCGAAGAAAGGACGAGCATACGGTGAGTAAACTTTGGAGCACCAGTGTTGCCAAATAAAAATCCTGCTTTTAATAATAACTGCATTCATGATTTATAATTTTCAAAACTGACGAGGTATTTCAAATAAATTTGATGAAAAGCGATCAATTTACAAGTATTTTTTTTATACCTGTTGTCAATTACATCTACAATATGTGTATTCAATGAGCAAGATTCAATATTGTTAAATTCTCATGAATCTGCATATGTAGCATCACTGGCTATCATTTCTTCGTATTTCTTAGCAGAGAGGGCGAGAGTTTTTTTTTTTTTCAAATTGGGGGCCGTACACAAATGACGTAGCTTTTTTTCAGCTATTTTTGACCCCTCCCTCCCCCATCGTAGCATTTGGTCACAAAATTCTAACCTCCCCCTCGTAAATAACGTAGCATTTACCTACCCCCTCCCTCTCGTCCCATGCACAGCGCCCGGGTGATAAAAAAAAAATTACATGCTTTTCAATTATTTTAAATACATGTCCTTTCGAAATGTTTGACGACTTTTATCAACAATTTCATTATAATAGCAAATTACGTGCAAAATGAGCCCATTTCATCATAAATATAGTGTTGATAGTTTTGTTTTGAATTTTATATGTCAAGGGGAGCATGAAGAGAAGTTTTCTCAATCCTGTAGCTGCCAATGATTCTAAGAAGCATACGTTCATCTAAATCACTAAATTTAGTTTGGTTGATTCCGAAGTGAAAATTTAATTCAGCTTCCAAACTAAGTCTACTAGTTAGCAACATTACCTAACTAATGTAGCAAGTTAAATCCGCATACAAAATCTTTTCGTATTTTTGCGAACTTGAAATTGAAATTCTGCGAATCGTAAAATTTACCTCGTGAAAAACCGCATCAAAAGTAACTTGTTTGAATTTAAATTCATTTCTCTTGGGAATGGAGGATCATCAAATTGTTTTCTCTAAACAATGGGTTTTAAACATAATGCTACGTCGCACAACTTCTGACCATACCCTCCCCCTCGTCACACTTCGTCACAAATTTGGTATACCCTCCCTACCCCCCAAAATGCTACGTCATTTATGCATGGCCCCTTGGACCTTTTGCCAAGAGCGTAGTGTAGATTTATCTCACCAGTGCGAGAGTTTTATCAATACATACCAAACAATCGAGTGTGAATTTTGCCAACAAAATCTTTAGCTATGAATGAAAACTGAATGAAAGTGTCGATAGTATTTGTGCTGCGTGCGATTTGTTTACACATTGTTCCGCAGTTTTGGTATGAGCCGCTTACCGGAGCTGAACTGGAACGTGTGTAATGCAAACTAACGGGTTCGGGCGCGTTGGTCGAAAAATATTGACATTCGGTGGTAATGCTAAATGTTTCTGATAGATTTGGGTCATGTTATCTATAATAAGAGCATGATTCAGCATCAGATACAAAATTTATTATTTAAACGAAATTATATACAAAATTTATTATTTAAAACATCATTTATGACAGTTATTTAAAAGTGACAACTACAACATTATAAATTTCAATGTGCACGATGTAAACAATTGGCATATTGAAAGATTGTGGTGGGACTCCCAGCAATATGCCAATTTCATTTGAATGTATATCGCTATTCCAATTTCACAGCGAATAGATATGCCCAGAAAAAGCAAATCAACCTTCAATATACAACTCCTATTAGTCCCAGTTTGCTTTAAAATTTTTGGAGTTTCTCAGTATCCGACTATCCGGTGATTACCCGATTGGAATATTTAGTAATACATATCTATTTGAAGTATCGTCAAATGTCTAGAAAAATACTTAATTGAAGTCAGATGGTTAATTAGAAAAAGGAAATAGAGTGAATAGTAAGCGACATATTGCGTTTCGATTTCGTATCATTCAATTTTGACGCTGATTTAGCAAGCAGATATACGTTAGTCACACTATTTGTATTCGCCAAGTAAACAATTGACCCTGAGTGAGTTTCCAGAAGTACACTCAGATTTTTTTTGCGTGGTTTTTTTTTTTGAAAACCGCGAGAATTTCAAAATCCGTGTAAATGAAAACCGCGTAAATTTCAAAATCCGCGTAAACGAAAACCGCATAAATTTCAAAATCCGCGTAAATGAAAACCGCGTAAATTTCAAAATCCGCGTAAATGAATACCGTGTAAATTTAAGAATCCGCGTTAATGGGAACCTCGTTAATGGATACCGCGTAAATTAAAAAATCCGCGTAAATTTCAAAAACCGCGTAAATGAAAACCGCGTAAATTTCAAAATCCGCGTAAATGAAAACCGCGTAAATTTCAAAATCCGCGTAAATGAAGACCGTGTAAATTTAAGAATCCGCGTTAATGGGAACCTCGTTAATGGATACCGCGTAAATTAAAAAATCCGCGTAAATTTCAAAAACCGCGTAAATGAAAACCGCGTAAATTTCAAAATCCGCGTAAATGAAAACCGCGTAAATTTCAAAATCCGCGTAAAAAACCTGAGTGTATAGAGTTTCTGATTCGGATAACGTATCTTTTGTTAGATCGGTAAATTTTTTACAAAGAATTCGTTGACTTTTAGTAGAAATCGACAAAGGTAACGTTGAAATCAATATAAATTGGCTTAATTTTTCCCGACGGTATTTGAAGCTACCACGATTCCAAGGCTTTATTGAGCGCCTTGTACAATATTAATGTTTCTAGGGTATTTAGAAATGAAAACCCATGTATTGGAAAATGCGGAACACTTTCCGGGATGTCTAGTCAAGCAGAATAAGTTCTTTAAAATTGGAACTGTCCCACCTAATCGGTAACGTCTGATCCTTTTATAGTAAAATCAAACTGCAGATATGGTTAAAATATACCATTTCCTTCTAAAATGTTCTCCGAGTGACGTCACATAATATGAATCCTTTATTCTGATTCGTGCGATTTTCTAAACTCATCTCTACGCTAAACACGTAACGTACTTCATTACTTCATTCAATTAAACTGGAGCAGTGGCGTAGCCAGAAATTTGGTTTGGAGGGGGTTTTGACGAAAATCTTAGAGTTTTCAAAAATGTTGGCGGGTCTATTGATGAAATTTAATCTGTAGGCCGCGATCGACTGGGTACTACCGTGTAATAGCGAAATGGGGTGGTGTGAGCGGGCATGGGCGCTATAACCCTACCGTAGGCAGAACTAAATACCTGTCGCAGGTGTCAGTTAAGTTGGGTAACGGACTACGAGACACGTTAGGTCAAGTTCAACGAGTGGCCCAAAAACACCACTTTACTAACAATCAAGCAGAAAAGGATGAGCAGAAAACTCGCAACTTCGAAACCGTAGCATTGGAAGAGCTTTGATAGACGGGACAGAAGGTGTGGAAATGCGGGGATCGAGCAACGGCACAAGAGCTGGGCAAAATGCGCCAACGCGTGATCAAGTGGCAGGCGATCAGCGAAAGGATGTGTGTAGTATGGATCAAAGGCCATTTCTTCGATTAGAGCATGTCTATGATAGCTGCCTATGACGGAATGTTAAGCTCGTCATCGGTGACATAAATATCCTGATAGGCCACGTTGCTTTTCGGATTTCAACAGGTTATTTTTTATTTTTATTTGAAGTCGTTTGCACTGGAAGATGTGAATTTTCGTAGTGAACTTAAAAATACAAAAAAATTAAATTTGACCAATGTGTCGTTTGTAACCGTTGGTTCCATTGCTTAGGTTTTTGTTGTAAATATTATTTGTTTGTTTCTAGAACTTTTACGTTTCTTGTACTAATTTACACAACAACAGTAAGCAGGGTAGTGAAATGGTGCGTACCGCTGCAAACTGTCAGCTTGTCTCGGTGGGTAGCTGAACCACCCAGCCTGGAGACGCGCGATGCTGGAGTTTTAAAAATAGTTTTGGGATAAAAATTGGAGGGAACTGCATCTCAAAATTATTATAAAAGGGCCAGCAGTTTCAAACTCTGGTCTCATTTCTATCAGGCGTCCGTGTGCTGAAGTATATTTTATCCGGTGAAGTTAAGTGTATACCCCCCCCCCCCCTTTGGGGTGGGAAGTGTGTTATAACGTTTACGGCTGGTTCAGGTAATTCGGATTTTGACCGGAAGAGTCCAGCAGACCATTAAGCAACTTCGCGTTGCTATTTTCTTCACCAGGACCTCTTAGTGCCTCTTAGTGCCTCTTAGCGCCGCATCAAGTCGTTCAGCACACGGTTCGGCTCGCGAATCCGGGAGGATTCCGCGCCTAATCCGTAAAGGATCGTCGTTCGTCATCTGGCGCTGCGCGCCAACAATTCCCACCCTCGGGCAAAGGCCCTAATTGCAAAGGAGGGTCCCCTCTCGGCGTTGGCCATTGTGGTTAGCCGCGGTCACGCCGATGCTCGCCAAGGAGGTAAGACGCCTGCCTGCATTCAAGCCAGAAACGCCCGCTGGTCCGTCCACCCGCTGCATCAGGATCACCATCGTACCGGTACCGGGGCCTTCATCCGGCCAGTTTCGCCGACGTCCGCGAGGGGATCTCGCCCGTCGGCATCGTCAGCGTCGCAACGCAATTCAACAGAAGCAGTAAAAGTATGGTACGTTGAGTGATAGCAGTAGCACACGCCACATTAGAACAAATGTAAATTACACCCCACACCCACACGACACAAATACTTGTGAATAAAAGTTAAGTTCAAGAAAAGTGAATGTTCTTAGATCTTTGTTCTTGATCCGCGTAGCCCTTGATTACCCGGTAGCTAGCCGACCCTGCGATACCAGCAAATGAGTCGGTTCTGCCGATGAGCCTTGTTAATCGTTCAGTAACACGTTGAAGTCACTTTTGCATACTAGGATAGTAATCGTCATCTACAAGGTGTTCTCCCAAATTCTTTGTTGTCGCCTATAACCGTTAGTAAGGGAATTCGTAGTGCAATATGGCCTATAATGCACAAATACGGGTTGCATTCATATCTTCAACCAAGCTATTTGCAATAACATTCTTGAAAACTTTGCTGAAGACACTAAGTCTCGAACTAAATTTGATTGGAATTAGTAATGCATCCAACTGGAAAAATTAATCAACAAAATTATGCTGCTAAATACTAAACCGCCAAAAGCTGATGGTTTCCAAATTATGGTATCTTGGCGCCATTCAATTCGATACCCAAATATACACCATAAATAGCGAAAAGCGTGAAAATTTTTCCATTTTTTTATTGCCAATCTTAGCTAGTGGCACTTTATATGAGTGATAACCCAAAAAATCAAATGCACATAAAACCGATTCTGACCTGTCAGAGACAAGCGTAAACGTCATTTTTCATCAGTTTCTATGTAGGCGTTTTCATTGAGCTATTTTGCTTGATATTTACATGATTTATCAGCTATAGGATCCTCCTGCGTCCATTTCCCTGGCGCCCCGACGGCCCACGCCTGGTGATTTGGCGCAGTCTCCTAGACTAGTCTCCGGCGGTGGATCTAGCCTACTCCGGTTGAGAGTTTTTCGGCATTGGTTACTCTCCCGCTCGGTGTTCCTTACGCCATTTCTGCGTCACCACTGTGTTGACCGCCTTCCACCTGTTTACGTTGCTTGTCGTTCTGTAGACGACATTATCCGGGTTGATGTCCGGTCCTCCCGTTTCAAGCATCTCCCTGCGTGACGCTTCGAACCTCGTATATTCGAAAACTCCGGTGTATTCTCGATGTTCTCACACTCCACGCACAACAGTGACGTTACGTGCCCGAACCGATGAAGATACTTTCTGAAGCAGCCATGGCTCGAAAGGAACTGTGTCCTATGGAAGTTCACTTCCCCGTGCTTACTATTGACCCACGTCAACAGGGTTGGAATGAGCCATTAGGTCCACCATCCTTTCGCCGTATCGCGCCACCTATTGCGTGGCTCCAGTAGTTTTCGCGACATTGTTGTGTCACAAGCCGTCACAATCCTTCTTGTTAAATCAGTCGATTCGACATTCTCGGTCCCGATGTCCGGCCGAATTGCCTTAACGAAGAGGTATTTGTTTTCCACTTTCGTTCGCTGGTCGTGCTTCTTTTGGCTTCCGTTGGTCGGTACGGTAGAGAATTACCAAGTGGTCGCTATTAGTGTATTTCCTCGCATACTCACCAGTCCATGTACACCGTCAGTGAAGAGCTACAGAATGTGACGTCGACAATGGACTCCCTGCCGGCTCTCCGGATTGTGCCGACCGAACCTTCATTGCACAATCGTACGTCTAGCTTCGCTAAAGCTTCTCGCAGAATACACCCTTTTGTGTTGCTTCCAGCTGCACACGAAGACACCGTTGATTTTGGCGATCAAGAAACTTCGTATAAGCGTTCTATTACTTCTTCAATGTAGATTCTGTCTACAGTTTGTATCGCAGCCATTCCCGTTCTATCCGCCACGCAATTCCGTTCTCTCCTAGCTTATAAATACAGTCCGGGAGTAATCTACAGAAAACAGTCATTTCATTGTATCTATGCACATACCTGCATATGACTGGATCACGGAATTAGGCAGGTGTTAGCTCTATTGACTTTCCGATTGCAGGACAGGATCGACCATGTTTCGAGGATACAGTTCTACTAACGTAATATAACGTTTGTATTAAATGGATTCTAACATTACAATAAGATTTTTGATTCCCTACAAGAGGTAAGAAATCAATACGCATCTACTTAGTTTGATTTCAATATAGTGTAAAGAGCCTACTTTGGTTCCATTATTGACGCCCTATTTCATTAATTACTCTGCCTACAACCGAAGGAAAGCGTTCTTAAAAACCAATATAATAACAAAATATAGCCTGAAAATGGTGAAATGCTCGTGTTTGAGCGCATAGAAAACTCGAATCGAGAATCGCCCTACAATTTGAGCGGATGCGTTGAATAAAAAAGGCAGACGCTGCTCTAACCAACAGTTTGAAATGGGTTGAATGGTAACAGAAACAAGGTGTAAATAGTCGCATTACCCTGTAAATTTGAAATGATGAGCTGTTCCGGGTTGACTCCTATCCGTTGTCAAAATTTCCGTAGCATCGGTATCAGGTACCATCACCTTTTTTTCCTGAACTTATTCTGCACCCGACAATTCGTTGCTATAATTGTAACCCGACGAGAGTTTTCGAGAAACGCAAAACTTTTCAGGCTTTCTCATTCAACAACAACACTGACGAAACGTGTTCTTTCCATGCAAATTTTATTGATTTTATTGTTACACATCATCATAATATTCGGTTGGGCATTTATTCTTTTTGGTAACTCGACAAGAAAATCATTCCGAAACAATTTATGCGCTCTTGTCTTCAACTACCACCACCTCATTGGTATCTAGTAGCGTCTGCTTCATGGCCGCTTCAATGTGCTCTTGAAGTGTCGCTCCATCACCCACCGTCGGATGTCGGTAGCCTTCAAGAAAGTAGCAAGTCAAACCCTTAGAATCAGTAAACTCTTTCGGCATATACGATGGATCTCGTGGATTAAGCTGAAACTCGTATCCTGGATGCTTAGTGAGCCAAGCCTTCGTTGTCGGGCTAATGTTTACTTTGCAGGCTTCACTGCCTGACTCGAACTTATTGGCAATTGTTACATTATGGCCGAACAAACAGTAACGTGGCATTTTGCGACCCACAACTCCTGCCAGGACTGTTCCGGTGTGCAGTCCGATGCGCATCTGAAATTGGATCGATTATTGAAAAATGTAAAATTTACAGATGAACATCAAATACCCTAATATGTTGACCGTCATGTGTATTGTATAACGAACATGTCTCGATCATCCTGAGCGCCATCCAAGCGACCTTATGAGCATCATAAATACCTGCTCTATGCAATCCACTTGCCACACAGTATGCATCCCCGATTGTTTCTACCTTGTAGACATCGAAAAATCCACACAGCTCGTCGAAATGCTTGTACAAACTTTCCAACATACTGATCACCATGAATGGTGTAGCTGTGGAACAAATACTTGTGAAGCCTACAATATCGCTAAAGAGCATAGTCACATCAGGATAGGTCTGCGCATCAATCTGTGATCCTAGCCAAAGCCTCTCAGCAATCTCCTCGGGGAACATCAACTGCAGCAGATTAACATTCTTTTTGCGTTCCTTTATAACGGCAACGTTTGCTTCTTCAATCGAACTTTTCAACTTGTCCATTCGCCGACGGAGTCCGTCCTGAGCTCGCGCTTGCTCACCAACCAGAATGACTTCCCTTGTAGCATCGTGCAGTGGAATGTCCGAAATGAAAAGACCGTTGCAAGTTAGCCCTTCCAACCCATCCAAAAATGGCGATCCCATAAACAGCAACGAGTTCGATTCTGGACAGAACACCATCTGTCCTTTAATTTCTAAACCTTTAGCGAAAAAATCCGGACGACCCGGTGGTGCACGCAGCGAAATCATGAATGGAGTATTAGTGCGGCGTACAATCTCTCGAAATTTCAGCGACAGTCCCCGGGGACGCTTGAACCGAAAGTACGTGCGGGCTGACAGTCCACTCGTAGCCATATAATTTTTAAACAGACGGCTGAAGCCTTGACCAACCTGCACCAGATTCAAATTCTCGTCCATAATAAAATGCCAAGGAAATGCTTTGCAGAAAAAATCGTTATCCATTTTCAGATCCTTCGCATCGGACGAAACACTTTCTCGCAACGTTCCCGTAGATTTGTTTTCGGCGATTATCGGAACAACCTGTTCCTCCAGATCATCCATCTTGAACAGATAACGATAACGTGGCACGTCACCTTCCAACGGTTCCATATCTATCTGTGGATCGTAGTTGAAAAGCATGCGACTCAACGCTTGCAGGCATCCCAGCAGCAACCATGCCAGTACCGGCCGCTCGGAAGTGAAGATCAGCTCACCTTCGCCGGCACACACGAAGCCCGTATCGGAAACATCGTCTTCCTGGAGCTTCAGGACATCGTACACTCCATCAAGAGATCCGAGAAATTCCTGTAGATTGGAGCCGAGACATTTGTAGGCACGCTCGATTAACCCAACGCAGGAGGTGTGGATCAGTTCTTCGCCGAGCAGGATCAGAATACTGCAGGCCGATGTTTCTGTGGGGAAAAAAGAAATGGAAGATGAATCAATGTGAGGTTTACAAATGTACCTTTTTGTTGCGAAAAATCTCCCATGAAATGTTATGATATAGTACGAAACATGTAAGTGTTAAAATAACTAAATCCTAACAAAATATCTTTGCAAATAACACATTTGCAACAATAAAAATGTTAGTATAGTAACGAAACATCAGCATTGATTAATTTCCATGTTTTTTCGTGCTGATTATGATGACTCAGGGTTGTGCACTGGGTAAAATGCTTTTCTCAACGGTCATTAATGTCGTGGTTTTCAGTCTGTCGGGCGAGTGAAAACAATTTCGTGCAAAGGACTTGAAATTTTCGTTAAAATAGTCAAAGAAACCATTACAATGAGTTGTGAAACTCACTCAGTGCTTTCTTGTGCTAATGATATTGAACACGGTACTTTATTTGGCATTTGATTTCCGGTTTTCAAGAAAACTCAATCTAACCATAACTTTTATCAGTCTATCAAGGGTACTTACCATCAATTTTATTTAAATTATCCTGAACATCTGCCAAGTAGTCGTAATGAGGATAGACGGATAACGAATTGCGGTCAGTTTTTCTGAAAAGTAGTATGACATTAATAAAACAAACTAATGGACTTGTCAAAGACTTCACTGAGTACCCTTTCAAACCGAAGTCAGTGTTTGTTTACCCACTCAAATCAACACCACACGTTCGGATGCCCTCCTTTATACATTAATAAATTAAAATTCAACCAATACTTACAACTTGACAAGTCCAGGCCACTTGTTGCTATACTTTGGAATCAATGACATCAAAGCCTCATACACATCCTCATTCTGCCAGTAGGTCAGCCGAACCCATCCAGCGTTATCCGCGAATGTCAACAATAAAACGAAGACAAACAAAGGGACGAAGCTTATTAGCTCATCGATTGATGTCCAAAAATGGCCGCCTGAAAACTCATGCAACCCAGTAGCAACTTACCGTTGGGGCTGTCAGCAGCTGAATGGCCGCGTTCAAATGAGTTAGCGTGAGGGCATCATCTGGAATTTCACTCAGATCCTCGTCCAGATTCCATCCGTGACCATCCGCAATCGAGGGCTGCCGCTGAAACGCTTCCGGTGGGGCATGTCTCGCGAATGGGCATGCCATCACTTACAGGTTGTGTTGATTACTAAAAGTTAATGTCGTAGATATAATTAGTTCGATTCAGGATGTCGAAATATTTCCAATGAAAATTATAAATTTGTACAGCTTTCGAGGCAATATTTAACAATATTTTTAATAAAAACTTGGACTACAAAAAATACCAAACTAATTTACTTTAGAATGTACTCCTATCCGATGGCCTAGTTCTGTAGATGGACTTCGATGCACTGGAAAATTTTCATCGATATCTGAACAGACCAATTGTAGAATAATGGCAGATCAATCCACCTAGTACTGAACGGTTCATGGGCAGGATGGGAGTTTAGATAAAACCACAAAATAATGATAGGATATGTCTTTTAGAACAGTAACGACCATGCCGAAACCAAACTCAGACATGCGCTCTTGTAGCAGTATTCGGGACGAGTTCGGGATGTATCGGAATGTTCACACGTTTTCAAAAATAAATAATTCCGATGTTTAGGCTGCAACACTGAATAATTATTCAAAATTCAAAAGTTTGTGGTATAAACATAACAGTCGATTTAATACCAATTACATTGACAAGAAACAATTGTTTTTACCTATCATGCGTTTCGTTTGGAGAAATTCAAATTTACCTGTGTCAAACGAACATTTGAAGCAAGCATCACGAGAGAACAGCTAGGACAAGGTGCCGTTTCTTTCTCTGACATTCTTTTAACTCTCATTTCGGATAGATTAGTTTATTCAATCGCTATCACTCTCGAAGGTTTTGAGTCAACGGTGTTAAAAGGGCTCTCGCATTGTTTTTGTTTTCAGTTTTCCTCCTACGATCGACGCAATGAAGTGATACTGATTTTCCAACAAGCCGATTTTGGCGAAAAACGACATTCTAGTTAAAAGTGCATAATTAGGCATATTAGCACTGTCGAAGTGAGTTATTTATTCATCGCTGCATAGCCAAACGGCGCGGAAGGAATTGAGCCGGAATTGATTGTGTGAATAAAAGATCCAAACTAATCGATTTTATGTATTGAGAAAATAGTGGACCTAATTTTTTCGTTATCTTGTGATTTATGCTGGATCAATAAACAAAGTCAGCGATAACAAAAGGTTGACAAGCCGGGTAACGTTGTATGGCACTTTTCCTCAAGAACTCGGAATGGAAAAACATGGTAAGTTTTCTTCATGTCAATAGATTACTATGATTAGTGTAGTAATTACTCCAGCCGTTTGTTTATTCTTTGGAGTAGCGGAAAACTCGCAGGAGTGGTTCATCAAATATTCTCCCGTAGACACTAATCAGTAATCACATGTCTGTCCCATTTAATTTTCCGTTTATTTAATAAGGCACATTGAGTTAGCTTCGAGGTGCCAATTTGCCTGTTCCACATTTTCTTTACACATTTATTCAAACTAATGGATTACAATTTGAAATTGTTTTACAATGGAATTAGATGTTATTTTTTTAATTTTAAACTATGGCGAACATTTTGTATGCTTGTCCCATGTGCAGTGTACGAAAAAACAAGCGGCTATTAATTACCTACATCTAACCACAGCTGATTGTCATTAATTTAAGTCTTGATAGTATTCCGTGGTCCGCACTCCAGCGTTGTACAGTCGCTCTTGATAACATGTTGACGTGGGGCACTACCACAATCTATCGAGATCAGCTTTGGCAGATACGGTTTTCCGGCAGAGTACGGTGTTCCGGATAAGCTAACACTATTAGTCAAAGCGACGATGGATCGAGTGATGTGCGTTGTTCGGGTATCAGGGACACTCTCGAGTCCCTTTAAATCTCGAAGAGGGTTACGGCAAGATGATGATCTATCAAGCCTGTTGTTCAACGTTGCGTTAGTGGACGACACGAGTGGCACGATCTTCAGGAAGTCCGTCCAGCTTCTTGGCTTCACCGACGACATTGACATAATGGCACGAAGCTTTGAGGCGATGTCGGAAACGTACATCAGACTGAAAGCTGAAGTCAGGAGGATTGAACTTGCCATCAACGTTTCGAGGACACACTACATGAGAGGAAGAGGTTCTAGAGACGACAGTGTGAACCTCCCATCCAGAGTTCGGATTGACGGTGACGAAATCGAGATGGTCGACGAATTCATGTATTTGGGGTCACTGATAACCGCCGACATAAATACCAGCAGAGAAATTCAGAGACGGATCTTGGCGGGGAATCGGGCCTACTTCGAACTCCGGAGAACGCTCCGGTCGAACAAAATTCGCCGCCACACGAGGTTGATTATCTACAAGACACTGATTAGACCGGTGGCCCTCCACAGCCACGAGACCTGGAGTATGCTCGTGGAGGACCAACGTGCCCTTGGAGTTTTCGAACGAAAGGTTTTGCGTACCATGGCGTGCAGATGGAAGACGGAATGTGGTGCAAACGAATGAACCATGAGTAGCATCAGCTGCTGGAGGAACCATCCATCGCGCATACCGCAAAAACAGGACGTTTGCCGTGGGCTGGACACGTTTTAAGAATGTCAAATGACGACCCGGTGAAGACGGTTCTTGAAGGCGACCCTACAGGAACAAGAAGACGGGGCGCACAGCGAGCATGGTGGATCGACCAGATAGAGGACGACCTGCGGACCCTTCGAAGACTGCGAGGCTGGTAACAAGTAGCAATGGACCGAGTGGAGTGAAGCTGGAAATACAGAGAAAAGTTCAACGTAAAAATTGTTAGTTTTGCTTTCATTTTGATATTTCGACTACACTAGTCCAAAATCCGTATTATTGTGAAAACATTACGAAACTGTGAGAAAACGGACAAAACTTTCACTTGCGATTGTTGATGGATTTTCATAATTTGACCATCAATCGATTCAGACAATTGCTAATAATAATTGTTGTTTTTATTTGTGGGTTTTAATAGCACACCATCGAAAAATCTGTAAATCTGTAAAAAAATAAGTAAAGAGAATGAGCAAATATTTTCGTGTGTTGTACGAAATGCGACTCTTCCATATGCATTGCAAAGTTGATAAATTTTTTTGAGGGTTTCAAACGTCCTCATTTGACATGAGCTGCGGAAAGAAAAAGTTCGTCTACGCATACTGGAAGGAATTTGCCGTTCATATATCCAAGCGATGGTGGCGCAACAGAAACGAGATGACGAATTGTTGGTTTATACCGTGCGCATGAGCCGTGTCGTCACGGTTCAAATCGTTTCATATGATTCCCGATCCGAATTACAAAATATAGTTTCAGTAAACCTGTTAGGACGAATTCATAATAGAGAAAGTTTTGAATTAGCAAAATCCTATTGACTTGATTTGCCTCAGCGGTTTTAATTATAAATTGAGTACCTTTACCAGTGAATCATAACATTAGAAGCAAATATTCCGTAAATTATTAATAATTAACGCACCAGAAATTTTGGAACTCTGTCACTAGACGAAAGCCACGCTATATGGATGAGAAAATATTTTCGTTTATTGTCCAAAAGGCGGCTCTTTCATCTGCATCGCAAAAATGATAAAAAAATGCCGTGTTTCAAAGGTATTATTTGATATGAGTTGCGGAAGGGAATCGTTCGTTTATGAAGGATTTTGCGCGAGGATGGCACAACAGATAGTGAGATGGCGAATTACTGATTTATACCGTTTGTATGAACTAAAATTTCAAGTCGTTTCATAGGATTCTCGACCGAACCACATTTTTTGTCGTTTTTGTTTGACCACAAAACTGGGTATGTTGCAACCTAAACTGCAGTCAGTATTCTGGTTGCAGTTAAAAATCGAAATAGGGAACTTGCGCCTTTCGATTTTCTCCTGTTTTCAGCGTGTGCAACTAAAGCGCAACTGGCGTCTGCAAATAGGGGAAAATACGAAAGGTACAAGTTCAATATTTCGATTTTTAACTGCAATCAGAATAAATACATTTTGACAAAAATTTCGGTAAGAACCTAATTCAGTTTTACTTCAAGTAAAAACGGTATTGGCTACATTAGTTACCAGCAAACAGTCCTTTTAAGGATGAATTGGTCGGTATTAAGTCAGACCGGACTAAGTCAATAACAATAAATAAGAACTTTTTCCCTTTTTTATTTCGACTATGTTAGTCACATTTTCTTTTTTATATTTTAACGACATTCAATTAGCTAGAGATTACTGGGTAGGGAAAGTTATGAAAATTAGAGCCATAGTACTCAAGTGAGAGCAAGGATGTGAAGTAAACAGATCGGAAAACTAGATGTGGCAGGGTCATTAGAACAGGGTTAATATCGTACGGGCTTAATCTTTGTCTTCTGATAATGAGCATAACTACGAATCACCCGAGTTCACTAGCATGTGTCCTGGTATTGATAGACGTGTCAGTCTTTACCGTGACAACCGTAGGTCAATTTAAAGAAATAATAGTTTTACCCATGTTTTTTCTCAACTAAGGAGAAAAACAGCATAGTGCATCTTTCATCAGCTTGATAAACCAAACCAAACGTTTCGATTTCTCTAGTTCTCATTAGCTGCTTTTCTTGCCGGGCATCACACTTGACTAGGGGTTTGTTCAGGAACACAATTAGCGTCTTCGTTTTTGGAGCTAGCGTCAATCCGGCGCTAGCTTAGTCATGTCACTAAGTTAGTGACGGATTCTGAGGAGACGCGGTTTAAAACTTTAAAAGTTTAAAAAAAAGCGGAGAAACAATAGTTTTTGCCCAAATTTTTTCTCCACTAAGTAGAAATATAGCTTAGTGTATTTTGTATAGTTAATAATCCGTTCAACAATAATTTTGTGATTAATCTAAATAGAAAATCAGTTGAATCAAAATGCGTATTATTGTAAAACTGTTGTCTTTCATTTACTTCGTTGCTCTGTACATTTTGCTACATTGATATATGTATTTCAGTCCAAGCGATATTTCATCTGCGGGGGTAAAAACAAACAACACTTTGTGGAAATATTTCAGATCAAATTATTGATAATCTAGAAATCTGAAATTCACTCCTGGTGCTCGTTAGACAGGCTACATTTTCAATGTACCAGAATCGCATCTTGTGCACAGCACTTAAATTTTTAATAAAGCTAGATAGAAATATGATGTCTTCGAGAAAGTTGTAGGCTATTTTATTACAAAAATATTTTTACAAGATGCAAACATTGTAGGTCTTACACATTTCGAGATAGAGTGCTTATGATATGAATGAATATGATCTTCATGGTAATTGTTACCCAAAGCGTGCTTGTTTTTATCAAATTGTCTATCATTATTAGACATATTTCTAGATCCTGAAGAACATATTACAGTGATATAAGAACAGCTTCGATATAAAACAGCAGAGCAAGATACATTTTTTTTTAAATTTTGAAATCATAAAAAAGATAAACAAATTTATTTTTTTACTTTGTCTTCCTCCAACCCTTCTTCTGGATAAATATTTTAAGGCTTCTTAGCAACTATTTAATGGTTGCAGAAACATGCCGCAACTCTTTTACGGTACTCAAATGCGAAGCGTGTTTATATTGTGAATTAATAAGAGGCCAAACTATATTTTTGACGATGATAATGTAATTATTTTGGTGTTCTCCTCACAGTAGATTAAAATTCCATATTGAAGCAATACAATGAACAATTAAGCATAATTAAATTAAAAATAAACATGCTATGGGTAAAATTTTAACTAACAGATTATGTTTTCAAAAATGCGTCATATTTCGAAATTTATAGAAGCTTCAAAGTTTCTATCTTCAGAAGATATAATTACCCGACCTACAACTTTGTCGTCTAGTTTCATTAAAAAGATGATAACAGCGCCGCCCCAGCGATCGAATTTCGAACTAATGTGGTACGATCAAATAAAGCACTAGATGCTACCCAACAAACAATTTAGCTGGATAATTGCTCGGACACATTTTGTTCAGCTTATTCTCTTGTATCAAAGGCTTGTTCAGCTTCGTTGTTTGTTGGGTAGTTAATAAATTTTCCAAAAAATACCATAATTCTAAAACGAAAGATAAGAATAGGATGTACGAATTGTGAGTTACTCCCTTTTGGACCCCAGGTACCCCCGAGGTTACAAATCGTATCATCTCCCATGAGCCAATCCTATTGCCATCAATGGACATAGAATATCCTAAAACTTTCGCTATGCAGATTTAACATATGAAAACTGTACTGCCTAAACTATTCAGGTAATTTTAATTAGCAAGGAAAGCAGTCTTACACACACCATGAAGATTCAAAAATGCTCTTCTGATCTTATCCGTGGTGTTCGAATGGAGACTATACTCCATCATTCACTCTTCGTAACCGAGACACTCCTCATCCTCAAATAACGCCATGTAACTATGATGGTCAGATTACGTGTTAGATCAGCCAGTATAAAGCTAGCTTCAAATATAGTTGAAAGCAATGCAACGGAATTATTCTAGACTTTCAAGGTTCTGTTTACAATTGTCATTTCAATATACCCTTTAGAAACCTTGGATAGCAAATATCGTGAAATTAATTATCTCTGTGATGTGATACTTTATAGTTTTCGTATAGTTTTGCAGTGCAACATCAGTCGTGTCCAGGAGCCCCGAGTGGTCTGGAGACGGCTTTGGTCCTAAAAGGATCAAATTTTGCAGCAAAACAGTATATTTTTCTTTAATGATGACGTTACCTCTGTCACGAGTAATTTTCGTGTCAATTTCAGTCTACTACAGTGAAGTTGGAATATTTTTTAATGATTTTCTGCAAGAATTAAATCTTTTCCTGGTGCAGCAAAATACAATTTATAGTTTTCCCGTATCAAACAAAACTTTCTTTTCTTATTCCAAATAATAATAATATGATCGAATGTAATGTAATTTTATGAAGAAATTCAAGCAAAATGCAAAAAATATATTTTAATTCCAGGTTTTCCCCTAAAGCGGACCCTACACCCTACCCCCTCCCCCCTCCCCCCCTTTTAATTTTTGGTAGCACCATCTACCATCTACCGTTTTTACCGAGTGTCTTTTCAAGACACGGCTGCTTTTTCAAAACACGCAAATTGTTGAAACAATAATACTTAGTTACCATTATCATTACCAAATGCGTAAATTTACAAATAGCACTAAAACATAATACATAAATGAAACTTCTTCAAGAACTATTTCCATTTCAACCCTGCAAACTAAATTCACACGACACGACACATTTTTGAGATCGGCTAAGAACGTCAACGTCACGCCCCCGTCAAAATAATTTCAAAGCTATGACCAAGAGACACACGTGAAACTGTTTCATACCGTTGAAGACGTGTATAAATGTCAGATAAACAGTATATTGAACAAATTTTAACGTTACGTTGACGCTCGATACCGATGACGGAACGTGTGGATCGCGTCTAAGCCAGTTCACCGTATATGTTGTGTTGCTAACTGGTATGTATTGCGCCTCTCGCTCCAACCCGCAAATCATTCAGTGTCTTTTGACACGTTGCACTGGTCGGGTCAAATTAGTTCCATTCTCGCTCGCAACACCGCTTATTCTCCTCTCTTGTGTGCAGTCAGTGCAATACGATGGTGAATGTGCAAAGTGCATAATCATTGCAGTTTAAGTTGACAAGATCAACTACACGCATGTGAGCTGTGAACCAATTACGGTATCTTCGTGAATCTACTAGGGTGCAATACAATCAAAACACAAATGAATAGATTTTTTATGTTATTATGTTTGTTTGTTTAGTCGTTGACTTTTGAATTGGAATTGTTTCCTATTTTTGTGCACTGATTTAAATGTAGAAAGATAAAACATAAAAACAAACGATTTATTGTGAGTGAAATCAGACATTGTTGAGACAATTATAATAGAATTTCGGATGACTGTTAGTGCTTAAAGTTACACCATTATTAATGTTGATCTTATCTCATGTTCTACGTATTAGTAAAAAATAGTTCGTTTATCTAGCAGCATTTTCGTTAAAATTTTGTTGAACACATAAAAAGTGTACATAAATTAGAGAAAATCTATCCGAGTTTCGGCACAAATCGCACACGAACCGGAACATACATACAGTGGAGATTAGCGTGAAATTAAAAAAAACCGGCTTTGTACAGAGCCAGTATCAGCCGTTAGCAGCTATTGATATTCGTACAAGAATAGACTGAATTCGCTTCAAAGAGCAGGCTAATCTGAGCGCATGCTGAGCTGATAATGGCGGGCCCTGATATTGGTACGATGGTAAGTTATCAAGGAAATTCATATATGCTTACGCAGGGGGTGCAGATTTGAAAATAAATTTATCGGGCAAAACAGTGGTCAAAGGTTGATTGATATCAGTGTATTAATTTCACGTCGCTTTGCTTGCTCGTGCAGAAACCTCGATCGGTTGGAAAGGGAGCACAAAACGGAAGAACATTCAACTTGCTAGGCTGTTAATTCATTGGGTATATGGTCTACCTTCCTTAATTTTTAATTCAATTTTTAGTGACGCATCGCTGACGTTCTGTTCCACTTGCGTGCGCTCACGCATCGTGTAAATCGTACTTTAAATGAATGGCAAATTCCGTCATTGAAAATTTGTCTCTAAGCGGATGCTGCTCAAGATGATTTTACCACCACATTGACTATGCATTGTTGATTGTTGACGCTAAAGACTGTGGTGAGGATGAAGTGGATTCTTGAAGATAAACAGAATGCCTATCGCTGACGTAGCTTCACGCCCAATTTGAAAAGTTTTAAATAATTTGATCAGATCCTTAGCTTCTGCGAGTACAGTTAGCAGTACTTTGTCGTTCATCGTCGGTCACTGGTCGGTCATGGACTATGTGAACACTTCCGTAGTTTCAGCTCGGATTTGTCTTACGACCTCTTGGCTGGATGCTTGCAAAATCGTTCCGTTGCCCGAAAAAAATGATTTGTCTCTGCAGAACACGAAATAGCGTATGACCTTCAAACGGGCTTGAGTCGTCAGGCTATGAGTGAGCTCGAGAGGAGTTAACGATCAGCAAAAATCTAGCTAAACGGCGGCTGATTTGACGAGACGCGAGACACTGGTCGTGGCGCCATTCTAGGGTTCTTCGGCCTGAACTTCTTCACTTTGCGCCAAACGTACGCCTCCGTTGTTTTTCTTATCGTCAGTTTCCAGGTTGCCATGGGCTACCTATTATTGGTAATGCTCAAGCAGCTTATCTGCTGCCGGATGTCTTTACAGCAGGATAAACGGGAACGCGCGACGTTCCTCGAATGGTTCTTCCTTCCATCCTTAGCACGTTCTGTTCGTCCAGGAAACAACTCATGCTGCTTATCCAGCTTATACGCACGACTTCGCATGACAGCTCCCGGTTCTTCTTCAACTCTTTTTTACTCACCAGAGAATCAGTATGCTTGTGCTAATCTCCAAAGATACGCCTCCGCTAGCAGGTTCTTTTCTCGAGTGAAGGACGATAGCGTCACTGGTACATTCCCATTTACTTTCTTCTTCGCGGTCGTCAGAATAACGATCTCCATGTGCTTTCTTTTGCTGTTCGACACGAACCTGTAGACACGCACTACCGTACGAATAACGACTTTCCATCAATATAACCGTTGTGAATCCATGATTTACTACCGCTATTTAGTTGTCATGGACCAGAGAGTAAAATCAATTAGTTATGGAATTTTCGTTTCGGCTTCGTATCATCAGAATCCGACACAAACTTAGTGCCCGGAATAAGCTAGAGCCGAATTGCTCAGAAACGCAAATAACGTTTTCGTTTTTAGAGATAGTGTCAACCCGGCGCTAGCTTAGTACTGTCACTGTGTTAGTGTCGGATTCAGAATAGAGGAAATCGAAACGCAAATTTCATAACTAATTTAGTTGTAGGTTTTATGCTCTTAACGCGCAAATGTGGCTTAAACAATTTTCTCTTAGTGGAGAAAAAATAGTTTTACGTAAATTTTTCTCCTCTTACGAGAAAAATAGCGCAGTTCTTCTAGATCGTTCGACGTAATTTTCTATATATTATGACCATTTCTTTTCGAAACCTTTTTCCAATCTCTTTTTTTGTTCATTATGGCTTTAACCATTTGGTCATTTGCCCGTAGAAAATGTGTCAAACATATTAATTACAGTTTATTATATTTTGTTTTCGATTTCAATTTGAGGGTTTTTATTGGTGGTGGTGTTGCCGTTGCTTGATTCGTCTGGGCCACGTGCATTCTCTCCAGCACAAAACCAGGGTGCGGCAGAGGGCCCCGGGTGGAATGGATTTCATGTTGTTGGTCCGCGAGAAACCTTCCCAACTGCCAGGGCGGGGATTGGCGGAGGGCCCGCTTTGTTGTGGTTGTGGTTTGTTTTCTGGGTGGTTGGGTTTTGATGGGCCGCGATAAACCTTCCCCAGCACCCGGTCAGAGTGCAGTGGAGGGCCCGCGGTTGTACGTGGTAGTGTTCTCCCGGATGCCTGTTGTTTGGAGGGCTGTCTTCTTTTAGATTTGTTCATATAAAAGCCGGCGTCCCTTAGAAAGGACATAGTGATAGTGATAGTGATAGTGTGAGCGTGGGTTAGCCTGGTGTGACCGGTCCTTAGTCGGGAGAGCACCATTTGTTCAGTTCTAGAGCCTCTGTCGATCCATCTGGTTGTATAACCTTTTATCTTCTGGGTGTGTCCCCAGGATGTTGTTCAAAAGCTCGAGACGTGCTGAGCTACGTTGTTGGTGAAGTTTTTGATTACGTCTACTGCTTGGGTTTTTGATACAGTATCCGTGCGCTGGATCTTCCCAAGGCAGCTAGTCGATCCGATGTCTCGTTGCTTTGGATACCGCAGTGAGCAGATGGTGACTTCCGTGTCGCTGTGGCTTTCGATGGCTTGGATAAAGGGGTGGCAGCAGTTTTCGACTTGAAGGGGGGTGATTACCGATAAGGAGTCGGAAAAGACCACCATTTACTGGTTTGGCGGTTTTGAATACAAGCTCCATGCAATCGCAGCTGCTTCTGCGGAGAAGATGGAGCACTTGGTCGGCAATTGCAGGGATACGTTGAATCCTGGGCTCCTATACCTCTCGCTGTCTTGGATCCGTCGGTGATGGTGGTGGTGGTTGTTGTATTTTGTACTGGGAAGTTCCCTGAAGCTGGCTTTAACAGCGACCGGCGGAAGGTCTTCCAGGTGGACTCTCGTGTCTGTTGCTGGAATGTTGGACTTGTACCAGGGTTTTTTTTTTGCGCTGAGTGCAATCGGGCTATTTGTGCTAGCTCCTCTCCGGTCAACAGTTGTTACGGCATTTAATTAGCAAGGGACTGGAAGGTGAAGTATATTTTTCAATATTTAGAGTCATAGTACTCAAGGGAGAGCAAGGAGTTGAAGGGAGAAAATTTAGAAAAGCGTGGAAGGATCATATATGCAAGCTTAGAGCTCACCGGCGACTTAACCTTTTGTCTGCTAACGTAGGAGTCAGGGTCTTTTGGCATTAGAAATGCGAATCACCTGAGTCTACGGCTTGTCCGGACAAGCGTAAAGTAACTTGTTACTTCATGCTGTCGGAACCGACCTCTCCGGTGTAAGTTCGGTGCAGCTCTTTCTCTATTTCGTGTATCATGCTGTCTTGACATGAGTTTTTTCCGAGGCAGCCGAGGGCTTGGCGGTGATGGCGGCTTGCCAGCGCAAGGGGAGTTGTCCAGCTTCTACGCAGGCGGCATTGGCAAGAGTACTTGGCAGGTGATTGGATGCTAGTCTGATGGAGCGGTTGTAGGTTGGGGCCAAAATGGTGACGAGGCTGTTGCGGCGGAGTCCGGTGGCTTCGATTCCATAGAAGATCCGGCTCCAGAACCTTGCCGATGTTGATCCAGTAATCCTGTTCTATTTCGGGTGGCCGTAACTAGTCGATCGCACGAGTCGTAGGCGGCTCTCGCAGTCCCTTTTGACGTGACGAAAATGGGAGAGGAACGTCAGCTTTCTGTCAAAGGACACGCCGAGAATCTTGAGTTCCTTTATGTTGGGTATGGTGGAGCCGGCCAGGGTGATAGGAGTTCCGGTTGGGCGGTGCGTACTGTTGCAGCAGTGGGAGATAGAGTAATTTCTTCATTTTTCTACTGCTACCACATTTGTTCTTTCTTTGGCCTGCAAGGTGGCCAAAAGGCGTTTCATTTTTAACTCGATGGATCCGACAGCGTAGACAGACATCTAACTATCTTTCCGGTAAATTTGTCATACATATAACGTGTTGAAGGAACCCATCGTTGTCATCAACATTTCCACCGTCTCCATCGATGTACGGTTTAGGCGGCCATCCGGTCGTGCTTCGAGAAGCGACGCTCCATGATAGTCTCCAATTTATCAGCGCCCTTTCAGCTGGCTCGATCTTGGCCAACACGACACGGTAAGGATTGCTTCAGGGGCGTTCTCTTCTCTGTACAGCTCCTTATAGCCGGTGAACTTGCTCAGAACTATCTCACGTTTAGAAGCGATCCGGGCCGCTAGGAATATCACCATACGCTCTTCTCTGACTGCCTCTGATTTTGCTCTCTCAAAGCGTTTTCTGACTTTTAGGCAGGCAGCCCGGAGGATGTTGAGCCTTTCTTTCCATCAATATGCTAGACGCCGGTAGTTCCTCGGTTCTAATTAGCTTGGCATTGTTATGTCAAATACTTTCGCTACTGTTTCCGACAGCTCATCGGCGTTCGGAATTGGAACGGTGCTGTCTACACGAAGTGCTTCAGCCCTTGTAGAAGTCCTCCGCGTTACAATACAGTTCCACCGACGTCAGATCACCAATCGGCTCTTGCGTTGGTCAGCCTATCCCCCTTCACGGTTCAAGCGTTATGGTGTCTATTCCAACAACAACCAGCGTTCGTCCGACAAATGAGTCGGTTTGGGCGTCCTGCATCCGTTTCTGCTGCCTACACTACCCATGATCGCATATTTGTTCCGTTTTCTGTGGGATTTCCTATATTTATGGGACTGATTTGCGATCATAGGCAGTACACTCTCCACCACTCTATTACCGTTATCGGGAGGTACACGACACAACTATGCAACAAGAGCTGCTGTGATATGTCGCAATGATTGGGATCAACGTGCTCCTGATTTCCTGAGCCATTTAGCTCCGGTTTCCATTAGCTAATTAGCTCTCAGCTCAGCAATCTACTCAGATAGTACCCGGAGGTGAACTCACCGACTGAGCATTCCCCATTTCCTTGAGCGGCCGCAGGATTTCTCTCGGTCCCGATGTCCGTTTAGTGAGCCAATTAGCTGTCAGCTTTGTAACGAAATACTCGGTCCCCAGTGGCGAGTCTACCCTACTCCGACTGTCAATTCGCCAGCGGTGGATTTGTCCCGAAATCGACGCTTGTTTTCCTGAGCCATTTAGCTCCCAACTTCGTCGCTATCTACTCGATGTAGTTCCTGGCGGGGGACCTAGCCTACTAAACAGGCCAACCGGTAGGGGCCGAGATCTGTCGCCAATTTTTACTACAAGCAAGATATAAAGTATTCGCAGAAGATAACTTTTTCAAAAGGAAATTCTATTTCAAACATTAGGCACATTTTTGAAGAACATATTTTATTTTCCAATACATAAAATATTTCGGTGAGGGGCGGTTGTCCCCGGTTAAAACGTGGTATGACGAAATTAATCATTTCCTTGAAGTGACATCGCATTTTCATGGAATGTAAAAAGAGCCTCAAACCTGGTTAATAATAAGAGTTCAATAGTACACAGTGGCCTCGACTGGTGATAAGACGTCTCTGCATTTATCGTCACATCAGGATAGTGCAACATATACCAAAGTACTCATCATCCTCGAATTTCCCTATTTTTTCAGGTCAAAGTTGCCGCACCTCGGATGGTCTTATTTTTTATCACCGTGGTGCTGTACTTCACGCTGGTTGGGCAAACCGAACGACAGTCCGTTTCATCTACCGTTCTCAAATGTTTACCAATAGTAAGCTTGTGGATATTCGTCTTCTTGACAGGATTCAAGTTGGAAAAAAGGTATTTATACTGAAATCACCCGTACAAACTTTCGATCTAATAGTTGACTTCCGATTCATAAGCTACCGCTACAAACAGTGGATCCTGATTGGACTAGTCTTCTCCTGCCTGGGTGATCTCCTTCTCAACTATGATATGTTTGAAGCGGGCATGGCCGCTTTTGGAGTGGCACAAATATTCTATATATCAGCATTTGGTTTCAAGCCGTTAAAGCCCTGGCTGGGACTACCACTGTATGGTCTAGGTATTGCTGCAGTCGTTCTCATGTTCGACAACCTGCCTCTAATCATCCAGATTTGTCTTCCAATCTACGGTGCCCTCCTGCTCACCATGTGTTGGCGATCATGGGCCAGAATTGATACCGTTAAGGTAAGATTGAAGACGCGTGACGAGTTTGAATATATGCATTATGTTGATTCGTTTTCTAGAACACCACACGAATGATATGCGGAATTGGTAGTGCACTGTTTGTCATATCTGACAGTATTATAGCATTTGACAAATTCTACACCCCAATTAATAACGCCCAAATTGCCATTATGGTCACTTACTATCTGGCCCAATTCGGAATTGCACTGAGCGTAATTGATCGAACCACAACTGCCCCGTCGAAGTCGTCGGTAGCCAAGAAAAAATCAACCAACCTTCCAAATCAACGCCAAAATGGTACGAAGAAACTGACCTAGGTAATGCCATAAACACACACACGATCGTCTGTGAGCACACATAAATCTAAACTATTCCCACAGCTATTACTTTCATATTACCGTACGTACAATCATCCTAACACTACCGTCAAACTACAAGAACAATATCCAGCATCAACAACGATACGTTTGTGAATATCTACACAGCATTGTAAACGTAACATAACTGTACTGCATTCTAAATATTGTGTGTTTTCCCCTGTTCTAGATGAACCAATTGGTAATGTTGAACAGCAGTGAGTGATAAAATAACAGTAATAATAAGAACACATAGTGTTTGTAACCGAACGTAAACTTACATATTGTAACTGTGATCAAACATCTTCCCTCAAACGTTGAGGATAAATCCATAGCACTTTTCGGCAACCTCTTAAACGGAACACCACCACGTATGTATAGGTAGAACGTAGTTCTCTGTTAGATGTTATATTTACCGAGTTCATAGAAACGTAGCAAATATCAACAACTGTAGACAATGAGACTGTGAATGTTGTTCGTCGTTTATAATATTTTACTCTTGGTAAATACAGTTTGATCGTTCCCCGGAGAATGGTTGCTATATTATTTTGATGACATTGTAATGCGAATCTCTTTCCAAACCCAGGTCTGGAAGCACCGACAAGTCTGATTATAGTTTATTTCAATCAACCGAGAAATATCCTCTGCAGTTTTTCGAAATAGGACTTACTATTCGTTCGAATCGCTTTCGAACGAATCTCGCATTCGTCGTAAACAAGAATAAGGGTGAATAACTCCAATGGCGGATTCGAAAACTGGAAACACTGTTTAAAGTAGTTTCACCAGGAATCGAGCGATATATTACTGTTAACCTCACCTGCTAGTTGGGTTATTGAAGGAAGCATTCTTTTTTAACTTTTTACAAGCCTTTTGCAACCTACAATTGTAGTAACAAATAGTTTATAGTAACCACATGGCTACTGACAATACTTGATATTTTTTGGGCCTCAACAAACGTAAAATTACGTTCAGAAAAAAGCTCAATATCGCTGAAATAGACAATTTTCTGAATATTTTAATCCTTTATAAGGCGTTGCCACCTTTTCTCTATTACCTCTTCAAAATGAGCAGGTTGTAAGGCCTTACAAAGATTTAAAAAAGGCACGAGTATATGTAAATTGTTTTCTAGTGTGTAGTAGTTTTCTTACTCAATTTTTTATGCCTTACTACTGTTACTGTGGGGGTTACTGTGCCCAAATTCATCGTAGCTCCTGTATTCATCCCACTCATTTGAATACATTAGATATAGAGCAGTGTCTGCTCGCTCCATTCAACGCATTAGGTAAATGGTAGGATGAATAAGGGGGCGTATTGATACCTATTAAGCGCAATCCAATCACTGTAAGCCGAGTTACAATCGAAATAGTGTGACATACTGATTAATGAGATGAATAAGGACACGTCTACCCTATATCATTTGAGCTCTACTTTCTAAATGTAGCCATAAGCATTTACATCCTTCAAACTGTCAGAATGATTTTATTTGATTTTCTACGAAAATGTAGAAGGGTCCTCTTGTCATATCCGATCTTACTTGACAGTGACTTCCACTTCCACGGCATCTTTGAAAACTAACCTAGTAAAAGGAAGGTCCATCAAAGCAAACAATTATTCATTATTTTTCGTACAAAATCAAATAAAAACGTTCGACTCATATCTATACCACCAGCTGAAAACCAAAAAAACGCCACATGCTTTGATGATCCAATTAAATATATAGGCTTATTCGTAAATTAATAAAACTGTCACTGTATTTGATTTGATTTATTTTTCAACTATTTTAGAATATTTTCTATACAATTCAAACGAGAAAAAAAATTCCATGCAACGTTAAAAACTCTGAAGGAACATAAAGTCTAAATTAAAAATCTTATTTCATCATTTTGCTAGACGAATTCTAGTTATGCATTAGCGCTTTGTACATATGGAACGAGAACTTTACTAAAAAAAACCTACAGACTATTGGAAGAAATATTTATATTCTCATTAGACTAAATATAGCCATTTTTTACTACAAAAGCAATGCAGATAGAATGATCATAACCTCTAAGAGATATTTTTCATTAAACAAATTTTCTTAAGTTTCTGTGTAAATTATATACCTATTCGACGATGAATTTTATTGGCACAAATTCTTCTCAATCCTAAACGTTGGCTTGATTTTATTTACTACTGTTTCTAATCAACGTGAAGATTACATGAAATTATCAATCTTGCTAATAATTACTTTTTCTGTCATATAACACAGGAAGACATTTTTTTTCACGGAAGAATTATCTGTTTATCACTTCATCTAAAATTTTCACATGAGTAACTGCCCACAAAACACAGTCTTATCGCTTCAGTACGTTTCCGATAAAATAAAAATCAAACACAACCTTTCAACCCACTTCTCTTAATCAGTAACCCCAAGATGAACCAGCTGCTGCATGCATCGCTGCATGTACTGCGGATCCGGAAACATCGAGTACTGCGTCTTGTGTTCAACACTATTCCACAGTACGACATCCTCCCGGCCGGTAGTAGCCGAGCGGCCGATCGAAAACAGCAACCGTCGGTCGAACGCTATCTTCAGATAGCGCAGGATTTTCCGCCCCAACAGCCCGTCCGGAAGGTAGCAAGTTCGTGGAAATCCAACAGCGAAGAAAGCTCTTCCTGGGTGGGGATGTTCTTTGCCCTGGATGCCAGATGCGATGCTGAAAAATGATGATTGATTTCGAAATTATTTGATACTAAAGGTAAGATCTAGTGAAACTTACTTATACGTGATCTGAATTGTGTTTTGACCTTCGTGTCCCGGTAGACTTCTTGGGATTACGATCCACGACATTGTTCCCGGGGGTTGGTCGCCATTTTTCTCTCCATAGACCGACATACAGATCGGGCACTCGATGTAAAGGGTCTGTAATATGATTGGGAGTTGGTTACTGTTTACTCCAGGTACTCTCCTAAATCCAAAAAGGTCATGTGGCTCTGTTAAACACACGCATCGATGCGTCTCAAATATACGAATTAAAAAAAAATTGAAAGGTGTGACAAGACAGGGTCCGGGATACATAGGGATCCAGATGATTTTACAGCTTACGATAACCAAACATTTTATGTAAATTATTATTTTTGAATATGCAGTAAGATTTCACATTTCTTCGTCCTTTTAAACCATGCATACCAGTGTGTCAAACATGTGTGTTGAGCGAAGAAATCGGCCTCGGTATTCTCTGAACTGTTCCCAAATTTTCTTTGAAAGTGCAAAGAAAGTTTACGATAAGGTACACTGAGACGTATTTTTCAAAGCTGAAATTTGAACCTCTATAATGAAACCCATAAAATAAATTTCAAATCTGCTTACATATATAACTTCATTTATTAGGAATTAGGAATGATTAGGAAATATTTATATTATTTATTATTGAGAATTCCAAATTTCATTTTTTTGCTTCGCGTAGCGGGATATAATATGAAATATAATGATTTCTGCCTTTGATAATTGTATACCATTTTTGTACCAATTACTCCATAATACATATATATTTGATCTTACCTTAATTCTCAGACAGTGTGTGCTAGCTTTGGCACGTATCTAGTAGAGGACACTGTACAGAATCGGACATAAATCGTTATGGCAAGGAATATAAGTTATTTTAAACATTACATAATTAGCTATTTCTCTCTTATGTTATGAAGATGAAATAAACTGCGTAGTATTTTAACAAAAAGAAACAGCGAGAGATTTTACACAATCCAATCGGAAATTAACAATAATAGAGGAATTCTACCAAGATTCATCCAAAAACATTCAAAATCTTGACTGACCATCTTTGATTTGGGTGTACCCTATTAGGCATACGTATGTTGGGCATAATGGACGTTAGGCATAATGGATGATTGGAATAATGGACGGTAGGCATAAATTATCATGTTGACGTATCTCTTAAAGACACTCATTTTCCGACGGTGTTTGCGTCGCATAGAGAAGTAACTACTACCAAATCCTGGCCAAAATAGTATTTTTTTTGTGATTTTGCCAATACTTTTCCACTAAATTGTTTTCCAACCCATCCCCTAATGAATGACTTCAGCAACATAGATTTGTCAATCGATAATTTTTATACATTTTTTCATACATTTTTTAACTTTGAATTACATTATTCCACAATGTTATAGATCCCTTTATTGAAATGGGTTTGAAAAGCGTAATTTTTTTCTATGATATTAAAAATTGTCGGGCACTTCCGTTTAAAGGACAAA
Source organism: Topomyia yanbarensis (assembly GCF_030247195.1). NCBI lineage: Eukaryota > Metazoa > Arthropoda > Insecta > Diptera > Culicidae > Topomyia > Topomyia yanbarensis. The sequence goes on from NC_080670.1 coordinate 159,146,246, forward strand.
GTAAATTGGGTTATCTTCGTCCCGTTTCACGAATGAAACATTCCCAATCAATTACATTACCGTTTTTACAACAGCTCAAAACTAGTATGTGTTTGCTGAAGTATAGGCAAAATACGAAACAGAACCTTTGTTGTGACTTTTCAGAAATTCCTCAAGTGACCAGCAGAATTTGATTAAATGATTTATGAATGCATACAGTTATTTATTTATTGTCTCTGTAAGTATTTTTCCGTTTCATTGCGATCTGGATATTTATTTAATCAGGATAATTCAAAAATAAGAACTTTTGTTTATTAATCTCTCCGATCAACTATGACAATTGGGTCATTAAATGAAGAATAAATTTCTCCTTCTATTTCATAAACCGAATGAACCCATTTTTCTAAATATAAGAACGTATACGTTCTACAGAGCTTAAAAAAATTGATATCCCTGCGTGAACTTGAAAGAAAACGAAATTCAATTCATGCCCGTTGCGATAAATGAAATTTTTGGTTCGTTTCCCTCGTCATTCGTTCTCCCCACACAGCGCATTCGGATTCGGACATGTACGGTTTCAGAAGCAAACTGAATTTTGTTGCTATGCTAGTTGTGAGAAAGATTATTGAGCAAAAGTGCACCGGATATAGATAACGCAGTTCACTTAAGCTCGAAAATGTAGAAGATTATAACTTCTGCCTTCAAACTGTGCCCATAATAACAAATGAATGCTTTGGTTGGTGAATGATTTTATGTTTCCTCTGTACTCAAGCATTCGATTCTGCATGAAATTTCAGTCAGTTGGATAGTGAATTAATGAGGGAGGCGTTGAATCTGAATGTCGGAGTCGGTAAATGCAAGCAGAAATAGGTAATTGATTTTGAAATTTCGTAGTACTGCTATGTATATATTAAAACTTCGGACTGATTCTTAATTGATTTTATAAAAAAAATGTAAAAACGTCCTCGTTTGACACCATCGATCCTCCTTGATAGTGAATATAGCCACATGGGTTGGCATCTTGGGCAGTTATCACAGCAAAAAGATAGGGATCAAGGTAGTTCAATGGAATGTGATCATTAAATTAAAAAAATATTGTGTTATTTGAATCTTGCTTCACGAATACTCACGCACACAGGTTACCATTTAAACCTAGACGAATCTTCATTCGTTTAGGTTGTATTCGTTATAAATTTTTATACTGAATACTTGAATAGGTTTTTTGGAACATGGTCTAGAAAGTATATTCACGGTTTTATGTATATCATCTACAAATATTTGGCTAACGGTGTTATGAAATTTGGTTTTCAATTTGTCGTAGTACCTTTTTTGGTAAAATTGTGCATCATTGACATATTATCATTTACACTGTGTTATTTTCCGGATATCGACTGAAGCATCAAAAGGTTTACGAAGAGATATCGTTGTCAAATGCAAAATTTTGAAGAAGAGCTAGTGGAAGAACTTAATTGCCCCAAACGAAAAATTAGGCGCATTTCATCGCGACGAGTATTGACGAGTAGCGTTCAAAAAATCCAAAACTCTAAATGCCAAGCCGTCTAATTGACAACCGTTAACCCCAATATCATCGCCTGATTTGAAGAAATCAAAGCGAAAATAGAATTTATTTTTATTTTCGGCTCTGCATTACAGTGCTAGGAGGATTAATACGATCATTTACTCGTATATAATTTGATATCGCTAATTGATACATAATAAGGCTTATAAACGTGCCAAATAATTTTGGCCAAGAATTTGCTAGTTACACCACTGTGCGTCGCGTAGAAAGAGAACACTTTTCTGATCTTGTAGAAATACGCTGTAAGTTGAACAAACTCGAACAACATTTTATCCTGCTGTATTAACTTGAATCAAGTTTTGGTCAAATAAAAGAAGCGAAGAAAATCTTTGCCTTAAAGAACGGCTCATGAAATGAAGAATGATCAGTTCAACGAATGTAGACATATTGCTGCTTCTACAATGATTTCCTTCCCTATTGTTCAGGTCAATGATTACATGTTTGTTGCCATAAAAGATAAAACTACGTAAACTGTCTGACACGAGAGAGAATTTTCCATAAATTGTGACAAGTTCCCGAAACAAACAAAGTACCGTCGCATCCGTAGCCCAATACTTAGGCTGTTCGCAATGCTAAGATGCAAATTTGTTTCAAAATGACAAGCCGTCGGATAATTTAGATCTGTCAAAATACATTTAGAACACGGTTGTCTCAATGCGACCTGTTCTAAATATTGTTTATTTGATTTTGCTATTGTTTATCACTTTCGTGACACATATTGTTTTTCTGCTGTCAGTCGTCACACATACTAATGAAAAAAAAATAGAACAGTGTTCTATTCGTGTTTCAAATTGTGGAAAATTTAAAACAGAATAGTCGAGCTGTTTTAAATCTGATCCAAAAAAGTGCTCGAAAAATAGAACTGCATCTCAGCATAGCGTTCGATCTGTTTTAGTCGGTGATGTAAAGAAGAACAGCCCATATAGAATACATCAGCGCTGCGAACAGCCTTAGCCTGTCCAAAACACAGCAGGTTTTCATGAGTTCCGAAAATTAATTGTTGTTCATAACCGAACGAGCCTAAAGCTTATGTCTCAAAAATAAAAACATATTTTTGTTGTTCATTATTGTGAATCCTCCGTACAGTGTATTGTTTAAGCAACATTCCAGTTGAACTCATTCTGGAACCAGTTCGGAATTCTGACTGGAGTGAGTATGGATTCCAGCTCAAATGCAACAACCGATTCCGACTCAATCGGTTTCGGAATGAGCTGGAATCCATACTGACTACATTCAGGGTTCCGAACCAAATTCCGAATGGTTTGACGGGGATTGAGCTCACCACCGCACTGTTCTGTACCGTTTACAATTCGTTGCAAACTTTTGTTCGTTTCCCCATCTGTGAACACTATTTTTGGTACAAATAAGTGTAGCGACGGTAGTAATGGAAGGCGGACCGTTTGTGCTCATCGTGCGGAAGAAGCGATCAACCATGGGAATAAACAGGCGTAGTTTCGCAAGTTTCGGGTCAATTTACCGCCACGACTAACCTGTTCTGTGTAATGTGCATATGCGACGGTAAAATTCGCGGTCCGGTTACAAATGTGGTGCAAGATCGCCGTAATGGAACGCTATTCGGCCACCCGCGTCCCCGGCTCAAAGTAAAAGCTCCGAAGCATCGTCCGTTCTCACCTTGGAGGATCAATTAAGCGAGCCAACCTCTTGTCCAAAGTTTATTGCCAAAAAGAACGAAACAGGCGGACAAATATTCTCCCTGGGAAGCTCACTACGGCGATTTCTGGGATTGTTTATAGGGGGTAGACGATCCGGTGCTAGTTCGCCCAATCACCAGGGAGATTCCAACAAACGAACCAAGCTCATCTCCCTAGCTAATTTTAAAGTATCGCTGCCGAAGAAACCAACGATATACCGGATAAACTCGGCCGTTGTAGCCCCAGCCGGTTGGAAAAAACAGTCGCCTTTTTGCCATTACCAGCAGCATCTGATCCGCAGTAATAGCCGGGGAGAGTTGGAGAAAATAAATACGGCAAAAGTAATTATTTATTTGTTTTGTTTGCTCTGTTTGTTTGAATACTAAAATCCGAAATTCTTAGTAGAAGCAAATTGGCCGCCCTGTCATATAGGGACCGCGAGGTAGAAAAATGAAGAACCCAAGTAGAGGGTAAACCGCTACCTACAGATTGATGACAAATTGACAGGGAAAGCGGAGCACCTGTGAACGCGGCATTGCATTTATCACTCATACGACTAATGGAGTCCGGATAAAGCACCGACAATAAAAACCAACATTTGCACATGAAAAATTACTTTCAATCACACGAGTTATCCGTATTAATAAAACCTTCGGAGAATGAGGTAATAAATGTATCACAGCGTACTTTTTGAGCTAACTGATCTGCTGACAATTCCATTTTACTTTGCTTTCGGTTTTCTTGCTAATGGAGCGGATATTTTGACACATTTGTTGACGAAAGCAAAAATTCACACGATCTCCGGCGCGAGGAGTGATTCCCGAGCAAATTACACATCATACATCTCTTTGATAGACCATAAATAGTCTGTGTTAAGTCAGACCGGACTAAGTCGCAAAACATAAAAAAATGAGATAATGATACCACTGGATAAAGAATTTCGTCAGCTACATTCGACTTTTGCCAGATTTGAAATATGTAATAATGAACAAGAATTATGGTAAACATTAATTTCCAATCATAATGTAAAGGATGCTGCAATTGGAACTTTAAACTCGTTTTTCTCGAAATCAATATTTTGTCACTTAGTCCGGTCTGACTTATCACCGACCAAATATGGTCCGTACCAAATATCACAAACACCAACACCCAATAAAACCAATATCAAACACAATCAAAACATCATATAGTGGAGGTAAATTTGGACCAAGAGGATAAGGTTATTATGGGCTTTTCGTTTGCTCGGGTTGTCAGTTATATTGTGATAGAATAACAAATGTTCACCATATTTGTCGAGATAGCGACTCCATACTCAGTTTCTCAGTTGAATCTTAACCACACAAAAATCATACTGTATATGACAGACCTGTTAGCAATTTTACTTGCGTTTGTTATTATTCTAGCTATTAGAAAATTAAATAAGAATATTTAGTATGAATAAATCCGAGAAATTTCTAAAAAAAACGACTGTTTAACATTAGAAAATCTAAAATATGCAAGAAACCGAGAAGAAATTTCTTCTGTTGTCTTTTATGATACGGGAACAGCAACCAAGTGAATGAATTCTTGGCTGCAGTCGCCGGATGCCTCTAGGCTTATTTTATCCGGAGATGATAGTATTATCAATCTCCTATAGTGGATTCCAAGCCCTTGAAATTGTTTATTTTAATTGACCCATCTTTTCCAAAGACAACACGGTGATTGTTTGTTGGCATTCGACGAACAATTCATTGTAATACTTTTGTTATAAGGTGTAAATAAGTTTTTGTAAATATTGTGCACATATGTGTAAATATTTGGTTTGAAATAAACCATATGAAGACAAATCTATAGAAACTTTTTTTTCTTGATCTAAATTACTATCATCAATTTCAATTAGCACACATTTTATCTGACGTTTCTTAGGATTTACCAACGAAAGCTCCGTATCCCCATCAAAGTAAAATATTCAGTAACACCTCTACAACAAATCATCTTACCTTCTGAGTTTCCTTTTTCTGGGCCAGAATCAACTCATTCAGACAGTTGAGATGCATCAAGTGTTGGCACCGTGACAATGAAACGGTCGGATTGAGGTTATTATGGCGTAACTCTTCCATGCACATCGGACATGGTTGAGCGTGGGGCCACTGCGGTGGTTCTACGACCCGTACGAAACGGGATATCATATCGCTAGCAGGATCAACACCTAAAAAATCAAATCGGATATAACTTGTTACATGCGAAATTTTTGATAAGTTTAAAATGGTTCCACCTACCAACAATCGCTCCAGGAATGTTCGGCTGTGACGAGGTAAACACATCGTCGCTGCCCATCGAACAGTTCAGCAAATCCGAAACGGATCCTAAGTTGTTACTCCTGCTACGGCTGTTACTGTCTTTGCTTTCGTGACTGAGATATGTGGATACGGTGTCAACGCTGGGCCTCCGTCCAGAATTTATACTGGACGAATCGGTCTCGATCAGTGATTCACCCCGACTGCGGGACTTACTGCGCTGCCGCTGAAATGCCATTGTTCGGCTTTTGGTCTGACCACGCAGCGATTGCTGATTGGTGCAATGTTGGAACTGTTGCTGCTGAAGCTGCTGTTGAATAGATCCAGTGTGACCGTGACCAGTGGGGTATTCTTGTCCTGCTTGATGGTGCTGATGTTTCGTTCCGAATATGTTCAAATTGTGCAAGATCTGACGAGCGAGATTAGATGGTGTAACCGGTGCCACATCCAGTTGCTTGCTAATCTTCAATGCTTTTGTTGACCGTTTCTGCTGAGCCGAAGTGGTTGTACACAATACTGGTTGTGATTTGGATTTCACCTGTAGCTGTGAAGGAGGCGGCTTTTGTTGTTGCTGCTGTATCAGAGGATGCGGCTGATGTTGTACTGCAGAAGTCGCGTAGGAAGTTGATGGCGTCATTACTAAATGATTGGGTTTCGGCGGAAGATTTGGTCCACCATTACTAACGACGAGATTTGTGGTGATGACCTGATGATTTGGAACTTTAACTAACGGGTAAGGCGCTTGCTGTATTCGTCGAATGCTTCGAAGTGGTCCATTCTGGTGTCGGATTTGAGTGAGATTGAGGAAATTTATCGTATACGGTAGATTGAGATGAGTCTTGGTAAGATCAATTGTTTGATCACCTCTGGCCCAAGCTTCCTCGATCACGCACTGAACTTCCATCGTGTAGCTGTGCCAGTCATTTCCAGACGAACCACACCACTCCCATTTGGTTCCTTTTCCAGCGGGGGAGCTTGGTTTATAAAAGTGTCTGCGAACATTGGTCACCGCGAACTCTTGATCCTCACAGCACTGTGTCATAGTACGCACATTAACATAGTACTGCTCCAACGTTGGGTCGGCATCGCTCAGCAGGACACGCGTCAGCTTTTTCCCATAAGCTCGCTCTAATTGCTGTGACACGGCAGGACTATATGGAAGCCATTTGCCACCGTGAGACTCAACCTCCCATACCACCACTGCATGGCCAGAATTCGTCATACCCTCAATTTGTCAATCAATTTTGCTGATCCAAACTGATCTACTTCAACACTTGCTTACTCGATTTTGTGTGCCTTATTCTCAGATAGACAACCTATCCATCAGCTTTGGCATCGCGCACCTCAATGATTGACTACAAGAAAATAAAGTAGATCTCATTTACAGCACAGGATGTTCAATCTGAAAATGTATCTACTTCGGCAGATCATCGGGTTCATTCAACCTATTATTCTCTTTCAAACAGCCGGAGGAAACAACCAAATGAGAGCACTTATGAACGCGATTACCACTGTTAGCAATTAAAAACTCAAATCCACCATTTAATAACCACCCGTCTTCCATAAATACCCTGTCTTCCCACTTGTTGATAATGCCATCGTTAGTCCACTTTTCTTATTGAAAACCACTACCACCTTCATCAAACTTTGCGCAACAATCGATCTCTATCACAAATTGAACACAAATCTATCTATTTTAGGCCCATTTGATGCGGAAAATGGCTCCAAAAATTGCAATCACATTTAGCCTACTTCTAATTGACTTCCCCGTAACCACTGGCTAGTGGCTAGTGGCAGCACAAGTGAGTCGAAAAAATCAAGATGGCGAGTCGAGATTCATTTCTCATGCACCACACACAGCAGCTTGTGCCCGCAATTATGATGCAGAACAGCAAAATTCAAACCTGCTCTGCAGTGAATGGTTTCCATCACTTCTCACTTCGCACTACAGAGTGTTTTTCTACCATTCACTTGTTTTGTTTAATGCTCGATCGAAAGGATCACCACCGCAGCCACCCGCGCATAAATCTGAGGTTCCAGTGCACATGAAACAAACACCACGAAGCAGACTGCACTCACCATGCTTCATATCATACGACCATGAATTCAACGAGGGTATTTAAATTCGAACGAACACGTGTGTGTGTGTGTGTGTCGCTGCTCATTGCATGTGGCAGTGACGAGTGGGCAATGCATGCATGCTCTGTGTCATGAATGGAGGTAATCCTGATTCAACGGTACATACGATCAAGTGCGCATAGCCATAATATGCTTGTGTGGATGCGACAAGCAAGTTCACCTGCGTGACTGCGTATTCCGCTACAGTACATGCACGAACGGACCCTCGACTATGCTTTACGGGCTACATGTGGTGTAGTGTAGGAATGGAATAATGATTGCATTTGCCTTCATGCACCATCAGCTGAAAGGATGTTCAAACATAGCCGGGTGCGTTTAGTAAGGCTGTGATTTTGATACAAAATTCTTTGAATAAAAACAACCCGGGGCAATTTAACCGTTGTGTGTCCGACGCGGTACCCGGGTACCTTTTTAAGTTTCAATTAATTAAATTCCTACGTTTTATCTATAGCTGGAAATTGAAACTTTGTGACATCTTAGAACTTCACTAATGTGGTTTTTGTTTGAGGCGAAACTCAGTCAGTTCCTAACCCCAACTGCTGTCAAAATGTATGAACTGACAGCGGTTGGGGTTAGAACCTGACTCAGTTTCAGGTTCAAGCGAAATCGCCATAAGTCAAGCTTTTGGGTTAATAATATTGTTGATATAGTAAGGGTGGCAGTGAGGAGGGGCTCCTGAATTTTTTTACTACGTAACAGGCCGACGTGGGTACCCGGGTACCCACAAAACCAAAATGCCCGTAACTAAGTATATCCGTAACATAACGTAATATCCAACCGATTTCGATATTTTTGGCCATTTTGGATTCAGGAACTCATCCACTTTTGGACTTGGTAAAAATAAATCGAGTTACTTCATTCGATTCCCGGGAATCCGGGTTTCCAGAAGCAGGTTCCAGTGCTGGGGTATTATTTGCGAACTTCAATGGAATACTAGCAATATAGGTATCAAAATTCTTGGAATTGCATCAGTAGGCTGTATCTCGTGGTTTTGGAACCATTTGGTGATTTGACCCCGGAACGGACATTCCGGAGCAGGTTCCCGCGGGGCCCGTGAGTGGCCATTCCATTCCAATTCCATTTTTCAAATTGCCATAGGGTCCCGTAACAATAAAAAACAGACTTCCGAGACAATTTGATGAGTTTTGATACTCATATTGCTAGTACATTATTAAAATTTATAAATCATATCCTAGTACTGGAACATTACTCCGGAAAATCCGGATTACCAAAAACCAGAGCCATTATTCCGGTTCCATTGTACAGAATCAAAAAGTGGACGAGTTCCTGAATCCAAAATATCTAAAAGTGTCCAAATCGGTTAAAGGAAGCCATAGTTATGAGCATTTCAATTTGTGGGTACCCGGGTACCCTCGTTGGCCTGTTAAAGGTGTTTTTTGTTGGACACATAACTGTTAACAGATAGTGCTTCTTTTACATATGTACTACTGATTTAATAGTAGCGCTAGTATACTTTCTCCATATGAGTGCCATAAGCAACGAAACGAAATATTTCCAAGTAGAAATCGTGTTTCATTCCATGTATTATGAACGCCTTTATAGTGTTTTCCGTTGGCAGGATCAGTTTTAAGACCATTTGATTTTCTTTTGTACTATCAATTATTCGAATAGCTACTAAGTAAGACTGGAAATGAAAAAAAAAATCAAGTTAGTGGCTACTTATGATGTACATTTGAGTAGTGGATTAAATGGCGTAATAATATTTCGTATTCAAGAACTCGTTCTTTAATGATGAACTTTTATGGCGAAGAAAAATAAAATAAATGCTCTAAAGCAGTGTTTACGATCAACATCACATAGCTTCGAAGCCGTTAGCTTTCCAGGTTTAATATATTCGAATTTTGCAACGTAAAACATCTTCTGATAAAATAACTTCTGCCCAGATGAATGCATTAATTCTTCAAACAATTTTAGTCTCGAAAAACTTAGTGTCTTCAGTTAAGCTTCGAGAATTTTATTACAAATCACGTGGCTGAATACATGAATGCTCTATATGTTCAAGGATTCGAAAGTGAGCCTTCAAAACAATTTATACTCCGTCTCCACAAATAGAGTTAGAATAATTTTCCGGATAAAATTTATTTGATTTTTATCCTTCTCGCCGGAGAAGGTGATAATATTTTAATTTCGTGAAAACCAATAAAAGCGTCAATACATTTAATTTAAGAAAAGAAAACGATAAACTTGTTTTTTCGTGTTTTGGAATAGCGACAGCAAGGCAGCGGCGCAAAAAGGATACCGTGATAAACTCATTCGCTCATTCTCCGGCGGTTTTATTTATCCGAAAAAATAACACGTTGTATTTATCTGGAGAAGTTGTGTAAGTGCAAATAACTTTTCGTGTGAAAATGTGGGTTTTTATTGTCCCAGTAGCAAATTATCCGGACGCATTTACTCATATGAGCGATAAATACAGTGGTAATATTGAAGAAAACTGGATTTAAGAATATTTTTGTTAATATCGTAATATCGAAATCTCTATATGCTACAGCTTTCATATCTTCAATAAAGATGTTTTAAATGAAATTCCCAACAACTTTGCTGAAGACACCAAGTCTCTTACTACTTTTTTGAAGAGTTGATTTTCCATGATTATTTCAAGGAGGATTTATCACTAAAATGATTATATCAGAAGATGTTTTTTATGTTGGGAAACTTGTTACTAGACTTTCACTTAAATACCTTACTTACCAATCAGTCTAAGGCCATGTTGTCATTTGCTGTATCAAGAGGTCATCTGCAGTTCACTTTGTCCATGGCTGTTTGTCGCCTCGCAGGGTACGAAGACTCCCCTGGTCTCCTTCATCTTGGCCGATCTCTCCTCCTTGTAGTTGGCGGATTAGTTTCTAAAACCATTTTTACCGAGTTTTTACTCTCATGTACTATGTCTGACTCACGGGTGAATGACCAATTGGTTAAAGCCCCAATAAACAAAAAAATACTATGTCTGACGCATTTGTGACCAGTTCAATGCGCTTTGTTTCAACCGTCAGTCGGATGTACGTCCCAACCATAGTCTCAAGAGTTCTTTCCGAGTTTCAAAAGGCCTCTAAAGTATCTCTCAATGGCGCTCATGTCGCTGAAGACGAGCTTCACATTCTGCCGCGGGCTCCAAATGTGCGTAAAATGCATCTTTCTTGTTCCGGGGTCTCGCTTCGTGAGGGCAGTGATGGTTGACGCACACAGAAAAAAAATATTGGTAAAAATAAAAGCTTTTCACTCTTAGCAAAAAACAACCAACGCATACTCTTAGTTTGACAATAAAATTATTATTGCTATTACTTTTATTCATTAAATTAAAAGGAAAACTTTTATTTTGATTATTATTCTTCATTAATTTAAAAGTTTTACTTTCAACCCAATAGTAGGCGTTGGTTGTTTTTTGCTAAGAGCGGAACACTTTTACTTTTACCAATATTTTTTTTCTGTGCGATGCTGTTTTTGAAGAAAAGGCATTTGATCCACACACATCCTTTCGCTGATCATCTGCTACTTGATTACGAGTTGGCGCATCTTGTCCAGCACTTCAAAGGTGATTCCCAACTCGTTTGTAATGCGTTGCTCTAGTAGAATGTAACTGCATATTCTGTCCTGCCAAGCAGTTCCTATACAATGCTACGGCTTCGAAGTTGCGAGTGCGAGCTTATCTTGTAGGATTCGTTCGAATCCAGGGAAGCAAAGTGAATTGAAGTTCGATGTACCAAGCATACAATTGTAGGCCTTTTTTCGTTGCGCTTTGGCCGATTGTTCCGATCCGATCCGCCTTTTCTTCCTGCTTCTTCGTAACGTGGAGTTTTCTGGGCGGCTTGTTGAGTTTGACTCAACCTTCCGTCACGTCGGAGGACAGCCGTGCGGGGTTTCATTGCCACCTCACGTATTCAGTTCTACGGTAGGATTATAGCGCCCATGCCCACTCGCGGTCGTCAAATGGTGAACACTGGAAAGTATTCACCATTTGACGACCAACCTTCGAAACTGATGGTTTGACGAACTGATTTGACGACCAACCTTCGAAACTGAACCTACTCATTTCGCTTCTACTGCAGAAGACGGTAGTATTCAGTCGATGCCGGCCTACAAATTAAATGTCATCAATAGACGCGCAGAGAAGCAGGAGATAGGAGCTTGTGAACACTGGAAAGTATTCACCAATTGACGACCAACCTTCGAAACTGATGGTTTCGATATAATGTGGCCTAAGAATATTTTTCAACATATGTTCCACTCTAAAAGTGTATATTCTTTGATTTCATAACATTTTATAAAAGCAAGTTATCTATGAAGTTATGAAAGGTATTCTTTATTATTTTTTCTCATTTGTTGAGTGGAATGGTAACTGCTGAACTGTTTGTTTCTAAACTTTCAATATTTTATCAAATTTACATTATATTGAAGTATTTTCGAAAAATCAACGATTTTAGACAAACACCCCCCAAGGCAAATTTCTGGCTACGTCACTGATCCCAAGAGTTGCGCCGAGTGGATGTTTCATCGATATGATTGATGCAAATTAAATAAGGCATTCCTAAGCGTATTATCATCAGCTTCCGTTCAATTACTGGATTTATTGACACCCGCTTCCGCGAAATTACTATGTGACCAACTTAGGTGTCGCTTTGGATACACAACTTTTATTCAGACAACACTACGAATCAATAATAAGGGCTATGTGCATACCCAGGGCAGACTCCCATGTGGCAGTTCTGTAACCAGACGGCATACTATGGTAAACCATGCGCCAAAACAACAAAAGAAAACTCCTCTATTACAACCAACACCACTAAACAGCCTTCGACATCTGCTGATACACTATAAACAGCCGTCCAAAAAATAAACGCCGGACAAATTAATATTCCATGGTATCCCCAAACCAATAGTTAACATACCTAGGGAATAAGAAAATAAGAAAGAAGGCAGCTACACCAAAGTTACTCGAAGACATAAAAAGTACCAAACATTTAGCAGCGAAAATCAGAGCTACTCTAGTGTCGACGACACGAACGCAAACACGAGTGAGGGAGATGGCGGAAGGCATGGTCAACAAGCGACAGTGGGTAAACCTGACCATTGCTCATCACCAAGAAAGAAAATTTAATACTAGAAGCATAAAGCAGTGCGCCCAGAATAGTTTGCAGAAATAATATTTGATTTTTTGTCTGTTATTTTCCATGAATTGTAATTTATTATTTACCTTTATTGTATTATTTCCAAAAAAGGCGAATGACCCTTGGGGTTAAAACATTAAAAAATGAACAACAAGAAAAACCAATAGACAACTCGGATTTGAATTCCCTGACTATCCCAGGTTTCACAAGGTTTTGAGAAAAAAAATTCCAGTTTCAAAAAGAAAGAAAATTTCATCCAAAACATTATTTTTTCTGTGTTTCTTGTTTACTAACTCTGAGTGAGTCACATTGTTATTTTTATATGTTGTAACGACATGCGAAAAAATGAAACGATAATAATTAATGTCGTTGTTGCTTGAAGTGAAACTGGGTCAGGTATGACCAAATACAAATACAAATTTGTATTTGTTATAACCCCATCAGATGCTATCAAAATGTTGGAACTGACAGCAATTTGGATGGCAACCTGACTCTTCTACGTTTGGAGATTTCTGTTCCAGTAAAACGAACAGAAAGCAGACGATTTCAGCAATAAAGGGCAGCGTTACAAAAAGAAATCATGTAAGCGATACAAAAATCGTGGGAAGATTTTGTAATTAAGATTTTGGCGAGTAACACAACGAATGCACTATGGCGTACAGTGAATACTCTGTGTGGTAATCGGCAGCGAAGCACTGTAGTACTCAAGCGAGCTAACAACTTTACGGACAGTCCGGAAACGGAACAGCAAGCATATTTATTTGGCATATTTATGTGTCTCGGAATCGGCAATTTACTATTGTCCGAGACAGATGGAAATCGAACAAGTTGCGATACACGATTTAAGAGGCCTTGTAGTCTCGTGATAGCGGTATTAGCGGTGCGATCAGTTCATCGAAAAGGCACTCTCTGCTGGATACGTCCTGATGAAAGATAAGAGAAGATTAAAGCTTTTGAAATCAGCTGTGATGTCTATCTGCTGCGGGGACACCCAGTAAACGAAAAGGCTGCTAAGCGGGTTAAATTTGATACTGGCGATCAGTAGGATATTGAAACCACAGAGAACAGACGTCCATCTTCAGCATTCAACTTGTGTAAAATCTCTAACGGTTTCGAAGGTAGTTGAGATATCCAAACCAGGTGCGGTAATGTCGTCGTGTTTTTTGTGGCTGAGTTCGACAGAATTGACAGCGGTTATTCCTCTACCCAGTCAAACTAGTCCGGAACCGGTTCCGGAATGGATTTGACGGATAGTTGGGATAGGTTGGTGTGGCGGCGCTAGTGTTTATCGTATATTAATTCAAATGTTTACACACGTTTTTTAAATATTTTTTGTTGGATCATGGATATTTGTTCTCTGTGTTGAAACTATGCTATAAAATACTAGCCGTAACTTGCTGTTTACTGTAAAAGTGGTGCGGGCAGGGTCTCATCGACAAGCACATTGTGCTAACTTAGAAGCGAATCATTTGCAGATAGTTTGTGAATCGTTCCTAACTTCATCATTCAAAAATATTGTTGAGGGCAGACTGGTTTCTTTCCACTGGTTTCTTTTTATTGGCGAATCTCCCAAATGATTCACGAATTGACTAAAACCAACGTTGAGTTTTTCGTTTATAGTTTGAAACACAAAAACTTTTAAGGTTTCTAAAATCGTGATTGTGTCTGAAATAATGAACTCCCAGCGCCAATATGCTAGAACCGTAATGTTGCTCTTTTTGCTGTTTTAAGCTGACGCAGCTCTGTCTGCCAGGGAGATTAGTCAGTTTGTCGATTATTTACCTTGGGGACATGACCACAGACTAACAGACATAACACTATGAGGGAATTCCCTCAAAAAACATCGATCCGACAATTTTCCCAGAACACTAGCTCCACCTTTTATTCACAGTCCCAAACACTCATTTACCGCTGGGTTACCCCTCAGGTTTGGGAACAATTTTTCACTAGTGGTCTATCCTCCATATGCTTGTTCATATGTCAGTGGCGCCATAATTTCAAATGTGGCCACAGTCCCAACTACAAATATATTTAAAATGACCGTTAAAGCGGGCGAAGCTTTGTTTTTGAGTGTTATGTCTGTTAGTCTGTGACATGACGATCAATGAGGTAGCTCAATATTGCTTGTGGCACTAAGAAAAGGGATTCTTACCGCACTGCGCACTTACCATTCTTCCATTAAATTTTTCTCATAGATCGGTTAGTTCGACTGGTCTGTCTATGAAAGTACCATCTCTATCACTTGAAATACATGTTTTTTGACAGCTCGCAGTTTTGATATCACTCGCACTTTAAACGTGCGGAGTCCAGGTTGGTGGGAAGTGCGCAATATATAGCAGAATGTTTCAGTGGCCGAATTCACATTATCTTTGCTTAGCATAGAATCCCAGTTAATGCTTTGTACAATGCTCAAAATGCTGCAATAGTCGGCCGCTTGTATAATTATAACACAATTCTCGACAAACATGTCAAATGGTGCTAAGTGCAAATGAAAGCCTCTCTTTGTTTACTTTCTCTTGCGATTATTACGGCGTCATCTTAGAACTTTTCAATATTGTTTCAGGATATATCGAAAAACTCCGATTTCGACTAGCTTATTCTGCTAAGAGTTGAGTAACAAACGTATAAACTGCCGAGTTATTAGCGAAAGAGAAAATAAACAAAGAGAAACTGGCATTTGCACTTAGGGCCATTTGACATGTTGGCTAGAATTGTTCGTGGCCTCAAAACCAGGGATACCAGGTATATTTTTCAAATGTCTTCACATTTTAAGAAAAAATGTCTTCATTTGTCTTCACCGACCAGGATTCTTATTCGGTTTTAGATTTTGAGCCAGAATTCTGCCAGAAATCGGTCAGACAACCGAAACAAATTTGTCTTCAAAATGAAAAACCTGTCTTCACAGCCTTTCAAATGTCTTCAAAATGAAGACATGTCTTCACATCTGGCATCGCTGCTCAAAACCCAGTCACCAAATTTTCTGGCAGAAACCGCTCTGCTAGATTTCTGCCAGTCTTGGTTAAGCAGCCCTGTCAGATTTCTGCGCGTATCTTGTCGGGTTAGTTGAGCTAGGTCGAACTCGGTTTCGCTCGCGTTTTCTGGCAAATTTTGACAGGAACCGAGAAAAATCCTGGCAATTCCTACCTGGCCGAATTTAGCACGAATCGAGCAAAACATCTGACAAAGATGTGGCAGGAAGCGTACAGAGATCTTAGCCGTACATTCCTGGCTGGATTCTGGATAAAAGTGAGCAGCATCGGTTGGTTTAACCGCTTCTGTCAGAAACGGTTGTTGCCTTTGAACGAATTCTTTGACAGAATTCTCGCACAAATCGCGCAAAATGCTCGCAGAAACTCTGCCAGCATCAATTTCGCTTTGCTCAACTTTTGCTAACTTTCTGCTTGCCACGGTGACTGGGAATTTGCATGGAAGGCGCGTTTCCAATGAAACGTACAATATCCCAGTTAAACTCATTCCGGAACCGGTTCGGATTTCTAAATGGAGTCATTATGGATTCCAAATCAAATGCAACAACCGATTCCGACTCAGAATCGGTTGTTGCATTTGATTTGGAATCCATAATGACTCCATTCAGGATTCCGAAACAAATTCCGAATGGTTTGACCGGGATTGATGTTGGCTACATATAAAATGCAATCTGGCCACCCTGCTTCGTCATACCTTCTTTCTCTTGTCAATTTAAGGCGAGTTGAGTTAGCTCAAATTACTCAATTTCGATTACGCCAATAAACAATCTCTTTTTCACATAATATTATGTGTATTACTGAATATTTATTATTAAAAATTGCTAAAGATTAAAAGATTTGTTTCAGTTACTATGTCGGAACAACGGCTATATGTGGGGGAGGCTGTCTCCTACCAAAATAATATTACGAACCGGCCAGTCGAAAAAGGAGGTAAGTCTAAACACAAACAGATACAATTTCGTCTCGCTTATTTTCTCAAAAACATTTCCAATGGCATTTGTAATTTGTCGCAATATGTTTAAATTCTGCATTACGCGGTCCTTTTCAAACGAATGTGATTTACATTCTTATTGTCGATTGCAAAAAGAGACAGAAGTAAGATATGAACGAACCATATTCGTTTGAAAAAGTATTGTCAGATCTAGAGATGCGCCGAATATTCGGGCCGAATACAAGCCAATTTTGATTAACGGTACGCCGAATAATTAAACATTAAATATTCGGCTGAAAGCCGAATAGGACTGTTCGGTGCATCTCTGTTGTAGTTACCGTTCTGGATCACTATCTCGGCGAACTGTTTTTTTTCCTAGCGTCTCCATTCAAACTGGACGATTTTTGTCGGTTGTGCCTACGACAGTGCGGCTCGGCCCGGATGCAACCATTGAAAAGTCATTCCACGAATTTCGGCAGCGAAACTGTATCCTTTCCTGATATGCTAACGTACGTGTACGGACTGCCATCGAATCTATCGGAGCATTTGCCGCAACGCATTTGCGAACGGTGCGTCAAGCGACTGGAGGTAGCTTATAGGATCTGTAGGGAGTTCAAAGAGAAGGAAACACTTTTACAGCGATTCTACTTCAATGGATCGGTGCTCAAAGGGTAATTATAGGCGTAACTTGTACAGTTCATCCATTATTCATACAGTTTACACCGTAGGTTGATCCAGTACCAGAATTTTCGTACAATTCCGCGCCCTGATGATATTGCAACAGAACAGTTGGAATTGGGAGCGACGAAAAATCAACAACTGTGTAACAAAAAACACAGCGATAAGCCGGAAGTGCTATTGGATAACAATGATCCGCTACAATCGAACGAGGAAACTGCAAAAGAAGATCAAACGTTTGAATTAAGATCGGACGGTTTGTTTCAATGTATGATGTGTCCTCAAATGTTTGAGGATAGACAAAGCTGTAGAGAGCACTACGGTTGTCACGAAGCTTTGCGGCAGGGGCTCTATAAATGTCAATTTTGTAACAAAAGCTTTGGCAAGAAATTTGACGCGTCGAGACACGAGCGTAGGGTACATAATGCAGCGCCGAAGGAGACAAACACCGTTCAAAATTTCGATGATAAAAAGTGTCGAGAATCTGACGAATCTAATTTCGCAGATAACACCACTACAGCGATCTCATTCGAACAGGTGTTCAAAACGGAAGAGGTGATTATCAAACCAGAACCATCTCTATTAGGGGAAACGGACGGAGAGAGCGCAGTGTCTTCGGGATCGGAGTACATACCTGAACAAACGACAGTTACGAAAGCGAAGAGACAGAAACATAACTACGTAGCGGGACCGGATGGGCTCTTCCAGTGTGCCAGCTGTTTACGGACATTTTCCAAAAAGAAACAATATTCTGAGCATTTGCACGTACATAACGCCCTGCGTTTGGGTCGCTACAAGTGTGAGTTGTGCGAAAAGCTATTTAGGAAAAGGTACCATCTTAATCGACATGTGGATACGATACACTTGGGTATTCGCCGGAAGTAATAAAGTGTGTGTGTGCAGCATAATTTCTGCAACCGCGTTCGGTGGTTGAAAATATAAATCAAGAGGCGGTTATTTAAACAGCAACTACTCGATTTTTAGACGTTTCATTTCAAACTCGAAATCCTGTAGAATCTGGAAAAGGCAACCGTATTCGTTCCATTTTTAACCATTGGCTAGTTGCTCAAACTCGGGAGTTTCTAGAAATTGCATGAAACTAGAATGTTTTACAAAAATCTGCTTGTTCTTCTGGGTAGTGTATAGGAGTCATCGATGATGCGAGCTGGCGTATATTGGGTTGTGTGACAAGGTCCGGCTGGTTTTGATTCGTCTGCTTCTGCTTTTTGATATCACGTCCGTTTTGGGGAAGATGTGCAGTAGCGCTGTTACATTAAAAAAAATGGTCGAATATGATTGACAGTCTACCTTCTGATCTCGCTCATAATAGGAACTAAAAGGTTCCGCCACAAAATATCGTTATTCCCGTATATATAGACGATTATTTAACCAATGAATGATTACACGGTCTGGGATCGCGTGCCTCTAAATGTAATTAAACAATTCATTTCAAATCACGAAGAGGAGAACTTTGTTAGGAAAGATACTTAAAGGAACCTTTTTCCTTATGTATGTATGTGGTGAGAATGCGTCCAAGAAAACCTATCCCCTCCCATCTGACCATTCAAACCAAAACAAATGGTGTAACGTATACTACAAATACGCTGGTTGCGCACCCAGGGCAGACCCATACGTGCCAATCCTGTAGTCGGACGCTACATCAATGAAAATCCTGCATAGTTACGAACCGTCACTAATCCAATAATTGTGAATCAGACTGTAACAAACATTTACTCAACAACGATTGCACCTAATGCCAGCAAACACAACTAGCACATCCAACAGAGAAGCCAGCGCCGAAGAAGATGGAAATACAACAGCGACTTGTAAGAACAACAAAGAATGAGAACATTTAACCGCGAATATCAAGAAATCAGTAGCAATGGCAACATGGACTTGGACGCACGAGAAGACAGAAAAAATTTCAAATTGTAGTGAATAATGCAGCTAATGATTCACCACCAAGAAGTAGAATATCAACACGCAACAGCAAACTGCGTCAGCAGGATCCAGCGGACAAGTTATGAGTGTGATTACTTTAAATTGTTTACAACTTGTAAAAACATATAAGACCTAATAAACTAATAAAAATATGATCAAGCCCCAAATTACCGTTGTTATAGATGTTTGTGAGTCGCCTTCGGGTCTATCGGTTATTGTAAATAATTACAGCTCTTATGCTATGAAGAATAGTCCACTGTTTATTTTTTTAATTCCATTTTAAGGGCAGTTTTGTACGTCAGCTTAAATGTTCATGGATAATAAGCCTTAATTGATTACTGAGCCTAGTCCTGAGACAATTGAATAAAAGACTTTCAGATCATCGACGAAGAGTACTTTTCCAGACTAGATGCGGCTGCACAGATCGTTGATAAACAAGAGAGATAAGGACCCCTAGATGATTTGCTTGAGGGACACCGGTTGGCGTTTTAAATAAGCTTGAGCATGTGATGCCAATAGCGGATTGTTCGGAAAGGTAAGAATGCAGCCATCCAGTTACAACAATGTTATGGGGCTCCTTGTCGAATGCTTTCGCGAAATCAAAATATATTGCACACACTTGGTGACGCTTCCCCATAGATAGAACTAGAAAACTTGTGTACAAATCCGTATTGACGTGCGTCAATTATATTGGAAGATGCAGCGTACATCGTAGTGTGGACGAACTTTTCCAGAACCTTAGCCATACACTACCGCTATACGCATAACTGTCCCATTTGCTACAGGACAATTATGCGTAGAGTGGCAGTAACAGCTAAGCAACGAAATTTCTCTGTATTTTTCTTTCAATTTTTCAAGGGTTTCCTGCTTTATGGATAGGAAGTATAGCATTTTCTTTGCATACATTTAGGATAAAGTGAACAGACGTTCCCGATTAGGCTAAACAGTTTCGGATTCCAAGATCTTTTCCCGCATGGTAAAACGTCCCGGAAAGCGCATGCTGATTTTGATTCCAAAGTAACCATATTTTTGTACCGCGTTACTCCCCGATGCTTGCTTGCGAATCGTCCCTATCAGAGGAATAAAACGCGAACGATAACAAATAAAACAGACTTTTTATCGAACACATTAAAAACGGTACAACTTACAGACGGCGCCGGTGGTTGAGTGGTTGGTACGCGAGCGCCACTCATTCCAGTTGGCCTGGGTTCAATTCCAGCCAGGTCGTTGAGATTTTTCTGAGGTGGAAAAATCTGTGGTCACGGATGGTCCATCGGAAGGAAAGTAAAGTCGTTGGTTCCCGGTCCATGAGTTGATGGATCGATATCTAGTCCAGATAGTGGAGGCACCTCTCCGGCGTCGGTAAAGAAGAAGTAGAATCCAACTTCTATACTTATGGGATTTTCGATTGATTGACACCGGTGTACTGGACTGCACCATTTTTGCACTTTCTAGCAGAAGTGCAGAAAACTGGGTATGTTCCATTGACACATCTGTAGAAAGTGCAAAACCAGTGCACTCCACTACACCGGTGCACATTAATCGAAAATCCCATTACTAACAAATATTCTTCTCCCGTGATACTTGTGGAGTGCGCAGTAGTATATAAGGCCTCTAGCAAAAGCAAGTATCGGACTAACCAATCCTTCCCCTTCTATCCGCGATCTACGTTCGGGCCGGGCCGGTCCGGCTCAGTATTGATCAATAAACACTTTAGGACTACCAGGACTCAGGAGATTGAAAGATGTTTCGTTACTCTCAAGCATAATTATCTGCTTATTCCCTGTGCAACTTCAGCTAGTCCAGATCGATAACGGAGTAGCAGCCCCAGGGGTGGTCGCACAAGCTCAAGCTTTCAAGCTCATTAAAAACGAAAATACTTACATATGGGACGCACACAAACTGAAACTGACAACCACAAAAACAATTCATTGATGCGCTTATCCAGCATTACACATTGACAGCTATGCTACCAAGTTAGAACCCAGCGCTTAACTGAGTACTAATGGCGTTTTTGCTTGAACCTGAAACTGAGTCAGGTTTCAACCCCAACCGCTGTCACAGTTCATACATTTAGACAGCAGTTGGGGTTAGAAACTGACTCAGTATCTCTTCAAACAAAAACCACATAAGTATTACACCACGATAGGGTTTTCCTCAACATCTCCCTTCTTAATAGAAGTGGTACGGATCAGACCTGTTCGGCGGTCTTCGGGTTCGTGATGAACGTCTAGGCAGATTTATCACTGATTCGTCTTCGATGGCGGATTCGAATTTAGTGGATGTTGATATCAATGACAATAACGGGAAAACCGAAACTTCGTGCTGTGGTTGTAGTTGACCCAAGGCCCAGCGCCGAGCCTAGCGAAGTATGCTCAGAACTGAAGACAGGCGATAATGCAAATCCACTCGCAACAAACGACGGTGCCGGCGTGCCAGAAGGTTGACTTGGTAGATTCCAGGCACCCAATAGAATGTCGAACGGTAACGAATGCTTGCGAGAGATGGCTTGATTGGCAAGTTGTTTCGGCATCGAGTTGTCAGCTATGCGACTCCGGAGTTGGTTGATATAAGAACACATCACTCGGCCGTCTTATACATTACGTCTCAGATTTTTTCGATGACTGCACCACTTCCAACTGTTACGACCATAAAACTTAGCGTAAACGAAGTCGTTCTTGAATCCGTTCGAACCTCGGTTGTGTGTAGTCGTCGGACGGTGACACTGGAGTTCGTGCCATTGGAGGACGCAGCAGCTCGGTACAGGTGCGTATTTTGTGATGAAACATGACCTCGGATGGCGACATCTGGTCTGGCAGAGCCCGGTTGGGCGTACTTTGGTACGTTAACAGAAATATGTATAGTGTAACAGGCATACCCAGCCGAGCAAATGACCCACCCAGAATGTTGATGTATACCGCCGAGGTTATACGAGACGTTTGGATGATCTCTAACCACTTGGAGAAGTCGTCGGCGGCGATCAGGTAATACATACCTTCGATTGGACCGGCATAATCCAAGTGGACGCGCTGTCACGGAGCGGTCTGTTTGGGCCACCGCACCGGTAAAAAGTGAGGACGAAGTTGACAATATCAGCAGCTAAACTGGGCCAATATACGAATCTTCGAACGGGGGCCTTCATACGCTGCAAACCGGAATGGCCACAATGGGGTTGTTCGACGAGCCGTTCGGCAAACATGATGCACTCATCTACCACTGAGGGTGATTCCTGTATTGCTTCGAGTCGCTGGATGTAAGAGGTAAAACTTTAACTGTATGAGATACTACCGACCTGAGGTCTTTCAAGTTGACGCTGGCGATGACATAGATCAACTTCGAGAGCAAGTCTGCATTGTCGATCTTGTGGGTGGACACTAGAGTGCCAAGAAAAAAATAACCCCCATCGGCCCTCCCCTGACTCGATTTCTAGTCCCACCAGAAGTACTTGCTCCAAATTTGAGCCAAATCGGACAAGTCTAGTCGGATTAACGCTCCTAAAGTTTTATGGGATTTTTCGACAATTTACATGGAGAAAACCCACTATCACGCATTTTCACCGCTAGGTGGCACTGTATGCATCGTATTATCACTGTAAGTGAAAATAAGAAAGATAATATAACCGTCTATAACTTTGTCGAAGACTGCTAGTCACTCCGGCTTCTTTGTTAAAAGAAGTTATTGAACTTTTAACGAAGTGACATCTGAGTCAGTTTTGCGTGGGGCCTAGCAGCGCATGGTTGTATATCAGTACTCGATTCCCGCGAACTAAATATTTTTGTGAAATAACGGTTAGATTTCGTTCAACTTCCTGATCTAAATCATCCAAATCAACTTACGGATCTAAATCATTTTCATCCAGCTCATCAATCCAATTGAATGCACCAATGGCTTAAGACTTCATCCAAGTTGCCTCAAGTAAAGTCAAAATTGAGGTCGTCATTAATTGTATAAAAATGTCATCACGATCAGAGAACGTTTATCAAATGTTAAAACGAATAATTTATAGTGACGGTCTACCTTGAGTATAGATGACTGGCGGCACAATCAGTTCGAACATGTCCGTGTTGTTGACGAAGGCTAGATAAAGGGTGCGTCCATTCACGTTGCTAGGAGAGCAGATTTGATACAAACCACCAGCAATTAACGTTTCTGTGATGACCAGCTATTGTTTCGATTTGGCATATTTAGGAACATAGAACCACAGATAACAGTCATTTGAGCTGGAACAAAATCTCTTCAAAAACCAGTGTAAACTTTCAAATTTATAAACGTTGGAAATCAATGTTTCACTATTGTCGTCTACGCAACCGTTTGCTACAAGTATTTGACAGCTGCACTCCAACTGCATTGCATCGATCACTGCGCCATCTACAAACGTTTGCCAAATGTGTTTCTGAGGTTAAATTTATTTGAGTAGCGGGTATTTACACACATTTCGAATCGACCCTTTCGTCTGTTATCTGTGGTATAACCTAAAATCGTCATCTAAAATCCACCAGAAATGAGGGAGATTGCAATCTTCTACAACAAGTACATTCTATCGTCTGTTGGCTTCGTCTAGAAAATTTTGGATCGCAAAGGAAACGTTATACATGTCAGGATCGTAGACGGCGCCGGTAGTTGAGTGGTAAGCATGACCGCCACTCACCCCAGTTGGTCTGGGTTCAATACCAGCCAACTGGGTTGAGATTTTTCTACGATGCATAAAAATCGGTGGTCACGCCTTCTTTCGGAAGGCGAGTAAAGCCGTTGGACCCCGGTCCATGAGTTTGATGGGTCGATATCTAGTTCAGATAGCGTCGGTGTTTGGCCTCGTAGCGGAAATAGGCCGAATCGGTGCTCGGCTTCAAATAAATGCAGCAAACATATAATGATCTACCTGGCTGTGGCTGTGGCAGATTTTTTCAGTACAATCTCAGTTAGATTTTTCTCTATCGCTAGAACACCACCTCCGCGACGCAGTTGACTGGTAGAACAGTTGCGATCGTTGGCTCGTCGTTTAATATATTATCACGTAGCCAGGTTTCGGTGAGAAAGATTTATTTCGCAGAAAGTGAGCACAAACAAGAAGGACTGTGTTTTTGTTCTCAGTCCACAAACGTTCTGTTAGTAGACAAACAGGGAATCATGTGTTGTACGCGACGGCATGCTATGAACCAAAACTTTGATAGGGAGCTGACCATCTAAAGTAACATACTAGCCTGAGAAGGGAGGCTGAAGGATCCTTCACGACCTGCGAGTGCAATACTGATACGACTAAGATGGACGCAGGCTAGTAGCACGACTGCGTCGGAGTGTTCGAAAGTTTCGGTAGTATTGTATAACGGGCGTCACGGTAATGACAACGCAGCGTAATTTTTTTATGTAGGTAGTCTCAGAGACAGCAGGGAAATTATGCTCAAAAAAGGTAGGTTACACGCACGTGTTGTACCCGATGGAACGATAGAAACCAATTGGATTTCAGAAAGCGAACTATCAATATCTAAATACTCCCCGGAGAAGAGAGTGGAGACTGGGGAAAATTTTCAATATGACCTCACTAACATTGATAGCCGCTCTTTGTACACTTCGCCTCTGTCGATCATTATTACGACGTCACTATAAAACTGTTTACTAATTTTCCTGTAGGTATATATCGAAGTAATATTTTCACTAGAATACTATGCAAGAATTTAGGAGCGACCCCCTAGAACAACCACGAAAACTTGCAATCTTATGAAAATAATTCTGATTTTTTTTTTTGGAAAAACAGCAAAACTACGATTGTCTGTAAAAGTACTTATTTATAAATGATATTTCTTTCTCGTACTAATTGCTTAAAAAAACGGATCTGTTTTTCACATTTGTATTATTCATACACATTTTTCTTATGAATAATTAGAGTGGCATCATTTGTTTTATTCTCTGTCTGTTGTAGCAACGATTTAAGTAGATCTGACGTATTTTCGTACCGTAGTTTTGCAGGTGATTTCTATGACAATACGCACTGTACTATGAAGGCAATGAATATCGTGAATAACAGTAGTAGCAGTTTGTTTCGTGAATCGAGGCATGATTCGGGGCAAAAAAGATTGTGTATTCGATTGTATTGTTTGTTATTTGCAGATTCTCGGTTGTTTGTGAATATTTCTTTTTTCATCTAGGTATTGTGCAAGCTTTGTTCATTTGTTATTGACAAATGCATTTGTTTCTGATTCATCATTGTGTGGTACTGACTATTTCCATATCTGGGAACAGAAGTTATTAATTCAGCTTGTTTCACACTCTAATAAATTTCTTATTTTCGCTAGCTAGGTAAAATAATTAGAAGTCTTACGATAATTTACTACTCTGCTGTATAAACTTTGTACAAAAGAATACATTTACACTTGGATTTTCTCGATCACTGAAAGTAAGTAGTGATGCTAATAACTAGACAAATTTCCATAGATGCTACAAATGATTCTCCGTTTCAACTAGGTATAGTACTATCCACAACTAACTTGATTATTTGCTTGCTCATTCGTATAACGATCGTCTCTATATACATTTGTCTGTTGTTTAGTCTACGGCGCGAGAACATAAAATGCGCATGTTTATCGAAGAAACACCGCACGTAAAAAACGTGTCATAAAACAATAAGGAGTTAAACCTAAATATGATAAGGCAACTGGAAGTAGGTATTATCGGAACGCTAGCGATCCGACCAAATAACTGATTAAACAAACCGGAAGAATGTTGCACTACTCATACAATACTTTTTTCTGTACTCCACCCTATCCAGGACAGGGATCATTTGGTTTTCCTTAACTACGGCAATAGTCAATGCTCCATGGCCTTGGAGGGTTGGTGTAAATTCTCGATATAAGATGCACGCATGGAATAGAATGTGGCAGTGGACAATTATGTTATTAAGTTATTACAGCTTAAGACTTGTTTTTCCGGAAATGCTTATTAAAACAATCGGTTCGAGTTTTATAAAAACAAAGCTTCTTGTTATAAATACAATCCAACAAAGTATACATTTGAAGAATACAATTTTAAATGTAATATTATGGCTGTGAAACTCAAAGCGATTGTCTTCTAGTGGCTTGCTACTAATAAACGCAAAACCTTCTGTATAGATAATGCCGAATTAGGATAGCATCAAGAAACATGCTAATAAAGTTTTAAATCGGTATACCAAAAGGACAGGATCGTACGCTATTTGTGCCTTTTTATTAAATTTGAGATCGAATGACATCGTAGCTTTGCGTATTGCACCTAACAACGTTCCACTTCTATTTTTAATTTTATATTTTCAATTATGCAATGTTACAATGCATTACAAACGTCAATTTGCACATTGAGGTTCATTATTTTTACTTTCTACATATCCCTTCTGAAGTTTTGCTCAGTATTGTACAGAACAGCATGTAGATATTTTGTCAGTTCTAGTTCTGAATAATATTCACTAAAATCGAAATAGTCAGCTGCTAAGTAGATATAAAGGTAGTTTACTAAATTCTGCCTAAATTAAATTTGAATATTCTATAGTAAAGAATAAAAATCAGTCATATTTTTGATTATGCTTTTCTCTCACGTAGCTGGTTATATTCGAATGCATACCGCACACAAAAGAAATGGCCAGTGTGTTTGTTAGATAGAATCTCATCATCTCTACAATAAAAAACTGGTTCGCGTTTACACTACCTCTTACGATAAAACTCTCTCACATACACATACACATACAAACACACTCACGCTCTAAATTTTCAAGTGTAAAACTTTTGTATCACAAACAAGTTTCCTACAGCTACCTCTGGCATGAATCTCTTCGTCCTTCAGCTCACGTCAGGACAGCTGATTCTCGCTTTTGCTACCGCTGATGCCGGAAGCAACACGTCCAGTAGACACCCCTCCATTCGCGTGCCCATTGCTTCTGGCCTTCAGTTTCGCGTCCAGTTCGTCGATTATCCCCTCGCAGGACGAAGGTCATACAAACGAGCTGAATCCGGGCAGTGGCGCCCTCGATCGGGCCATATTATTTACGATGATTTGTCCTCCGTTCAAACTCATCACCGCCGAGCCCTCGGGCTCGGAATCCGTGTAGCTG
Organism: Topomyia yanbarensis; assembly: GCF_030247195.1. Taxonomy (NCBI): domain Eukaryota; kingdom Metazoa; phylum Arthropoda; class Insecta; order Diptera; family Culicidae; genus Topomyia; species Topomyia yanbarensis. The sequence goes on from NC_080670.1 coordinate 159,173,608, forward strand.
GAGTAGTTGCGCACCGGTTTCTGGCGCTTCCAGGACTGTCGCAGCGAATCGTTTACGTTCGCGTAGTGGTTGACGAACGAGTGCGGATCGGAGCGGACGCTTTCGTTCTCGCTTTCCGAGGCCTGTGGAAGAAGGGGATAGTTTCAAACTTTCAATATCTTATTTATTCAGTTGATGACGCCCTAGAAAAGGTGACAGAGATACTAAAGGCAAACTAATCCCGTCCCTACCTGTGAATCGCTGGAGCTGACCTCAGATGGCTTCTCCGTCACGCTACTATCGTCGGGATTCTCGTCGTAACACTTGAGGCTTTCTTCGTCGCTGTGATAGGCAACCGAGGCCGGCGATGGTCTTGGTGGAGATTTTCCCAGCGAAGCAGCCGCAGCAGCCGATGTTTGCGGTTTCCGAGAACCGATAATAGTGCCCGTTCGTCGTCCTAGTGTCCCTGTACCATTGAGTGTTCCGTTAGCACTTGTCACGCCGTGGCGGGATCGGTACAGCTCTAGCGCCAGCTCTTGCCGTTCGTCGATTGACATGGCCATCGATTCCTCAAGCGTTTTCTGAGCTTCTTCTGTAGAATGAAGTTTATTTAGGAATGCAAAGTAATCGTAGACAAGTGACCGCTAGACACTTACGTTTGTACTTGTAGCTTTTGCTTTTTACACACAGCACCGCAATCACCATGATAATAATGATTATCGAGGTCGCTGCCAGAGCCACCATGAACCAAGTTTGGCGGTAAAATGGCTTCTGCTGTAGATAGCCATACTCCATGTATAGCTTCGATGGGGTTAAAATGGCATCGTCCGAGTAGACTGGACAACTGATGCCGTACCTGTTGTAGGCTATCACCCGGAACTTGTAAGCAGTTGATGGCAGTAAACTTTGGAAACTCACGGTGAATTCCTGGATAGGACCGTTAGTCGTACGGGCGACCGTTTCCCAACGGGAATCGTCTGTTGGAGAGCGGGATAAATAATTTGTTTAGCTATACGTCAGTAATCTATCCACTATTGGGCACAACATGTTAGAGATTAAAGCTGGAAGAGGATTAGTACTATTATTATATTGTACATTAAATTAAAAACTATACACAACGAAGCAACATTCGCAGTAAAGCAGCTAAATAATGCTAAAAACATGTTAATGAAATGCACAAAAGCTTTAATTAAAAAAAAATGAACAAGCAAGTGTCCACCATAGCCTCTAAAAAATGCCTTCTTAAACTCCCGTGATATATTCTGTTAATCAGCTAAAAATGAACGATCTTTTCAACACGTCGAATTATTTCATATTACATGTATTATGAAGCTTAAAACTAATTTATAAATTAGAGGAGTTAAAAAAGATGTTTTCTAAGTCAATATTAGGTCACTAAAATACAGGGTGAGTGACGATTTTTTGCAGTAAGTTTCAAATAGTAATTTCTCAGGCTTGTGGAACATGATTCAGACATCTTTGGCAGGCAGCACTGGATAGTACATTAGAACAAATATTTTAAAAAAATCTAACGAAGCAAGTTAACCCGTTCGCCAAAGGTGGGCTAACGAGGTCGCCGACCCAGCAAAACGACCAAGTGCAACAGTAAATGCAACGGTAACAGAAGCAGTAGCGAGAGCGTCAAACCAATAGGGCGCCAAGGAAAGCTAGGGGTTCAGGTGCACACACCGAAATCAAGTATTACAGAAGATGACTAGCAGTCTAAGTTGCTTAAAGTGACGAAGCTGAGGCAAAAAATTGAAGAGCTCTACGAATTCGTGACTAGCAAGGGCAACGTACACGGACAGATCAAGGATCTGGTGATTAGCAGCAAATCCGCAGTAGCAGCAGCCGAATGCGAACAAAGAGCGTTACTGGAGAGAGCTGAAAACGCCGAAAAGACATTGAAGACCACTAAAATAGCGAAAGCAGAAGCCTATGAGACGCCTGGTATGAAAATGACACCAAGAGAGGAGGAATCGAAGAAGCCCAAGAAGGTCGGTGAAAGACAGTGAAAAAGCCGACAAATGAAGAGTGAAACCGTAGAAGAAAGGAGATAAACCGTAGAAAACGTTGAAGAATGGAGATAAACAAAGAAAAGGGTGGAAAGATTAAAAAGAAGAAACAAGTCCTTCGGTCTCGCCAGGATCAGTATAAGAGAGATGCTCTAGTTGTCAAAACAAACGGCGGCGTGACATACACTGCGATCGACAAAAGTGTGAATTTATCTACGCTGAAGGAGTTAGGGGAGAACATAGTAAGAATCAGACGCAATCAGGAGGGTGAAATTATGTTCGAGCTGAAGAAGAATCCATTGATCAAGACCTCGATGTATCGGGAACTCGTGGTAGAAGCGGTGGAAGGAGAAGCGAACGTGAGAGCTTTAGTTCAAGAAGCGTTGGCCGAGTGCAAGAATCTGGACTAGATCACAATGGAAGATGAAGTGAAGAGCGCACTAATTAAGTCGGTGCGGAGTTGACTGTTGCTACCGGCGAGCATCCCGAATTTTTTTGGCTACACTGGAAACACTATATAGTAGACCAGAATTGTTGATCCATACGTTGTTGCAGAGGATCCGAGGGGTACCTGCGCCAAAACAGAAAAGACTCGATACGCTTATCGGTTTCGGTATGGCGGTACAGAATTTCTGTGATCATCTGGGAGCCGGGAGACATGAAGCGTATCTCAACAATCCGTTGCTACTGTTCGAGTTGGTAGAGAAGCTTCCAGCACATATGAAACTCGACTGGTCGCTATACAAGCAGCGCTGCCGGGAAGTGAACCTCCGTTCTTTCTCGCAGTATATGCAGATGCTGGTGCGAGCGGCATCCGACGTGACCGTGAACTGCGTTCCTAGGCCGCAACCGGTACAGCAGCAGCGAATAGTGAAGGAGAAAAGAGCAAAGGACAAAAACTTCTGCGGAGCTCACTCAATGGAGGAATCTTCTCCGATGGCAACGAAGGAAGAAGCAGTTGGCACCACGACACGTCCATCAAGCCCAGCGTGTCTCATCTGCAAAAACCCGGAGCATCGAGTGAAACACTGCTCAGAGTTCGACAAGAAAACGGTCGATGAATGCTGGAAGACAATACAGAAACTCGGCTTGTGTTGGCTCTGTCTTGGAGCACACGGAAGGCACCCCTGCAAGAAGCGCAAGCAATGCGACATCGACGGATGTCAACGGCGACACCACCCTTTGCTACACTCCAAACGGGTCACAAATGAGGCCCAGCAGGCCAGGGAAAACGGAAAGTCGCCAGGAAGTGACTGTAAGAAGTTTAGGAACGATGTCAATTTGTGCGAAGAACGGATTCAAGTAAGAATCGAGTGAAGCTAAGCCAAATAATTCCAAAGCTGTCACCAACCATCATTCCGCTGGGAAGACTACGCTTTTTCGTATTATTCCAGTGACTTTGTATGGGAACAATCAGTCTGTGTCCGTGTACGCTTTCTTGGACGACGGCTCGGAGAGAACACTGATAGACGAAGAGTTGGTAAAGGAGCTTGGGGTTGTAGAACATCCGCATCCATTGCACCTGCAGTGGACGGCGAACGTGAAGAGGTCAGAAGCTAATTCTCAACGAGTCGCATTGGAAACAGCAGAACGGTCAGGGGCATCCAAACATTCTTTATCGGACGTGCGCACCGTAAGCAAACTGGACTTACCACGACAATCCTTGTGGAGCGGGGAACTCACAGAAGCCTTTTCGTATCTGAAGGGCATACCGGTCGATGATTACGATCAAGCGGTACCTCGTATCCTCATCGGAAACGACAACGCTCACGTTACGTCGACACTCAAGCGACACTCAAGGCCGACCGGGAGTGCCGATAGCAGCAAAATCATGTTTGGGATGGACGGTTTGCGGATCCAGCCAGGACAAGTCAGGGGATATAGTTCTTAGTTTCCACATATGCGAGTGCCAGCAGGCCGAGCAGACCCTACACGAGCTCGTGGAGAAGTTTTTCCCAGTCGAGAGTCTGGGTATAATGGTAGATTCAGATTCAGTCGGCACGACGACCGATGAAGAGCAGAGGTCGTGTTTGGTGCATAAGGAGGTTATCGTACCACGTGAGGTGGGTGCGATTCTCGAAACTGACGCATTTGCATCGATCGGTAGTACACGTTCATCGCTACGTACAAAATCTAAAGCGAACGGTGAAAAAAGAAATTCGACTGAACGAACCACTCACTCAAGAGGAATTAGCAAAGGCCGAGACAACAATCTTTCGTTGGGTGCAGTGTGAGCAGTATCCGGACGAGGTAGCAGTAATGCGGGACAAACATCCAGGACAACAGGCGCGACTGGAGAATGCCAACAAAATATACTGTCTCAGTACTTGGACGAAGCAGGTGTTATACGTTCTGATAGCAGGATATCTGCTGCGACCGTCGCTGCGTTTGACACTACGTTCCCAATAATATTGCCGAAGGGCCATCCAGTGACTAGACTGCTGGTTGAAGGGTACCACCAACGATTTCTTCACGCCAATGGCGAGACTGTCGTGTAAAGTCAAGAAGCCACGTCTAGCGACACCACGAATGGCTCCTCTCCCTGCGGCCAGCTTGCAGGCGTACGTTTCTCCGTTTTCCTACGTAGGCGTCGACAATTTCGGGCCGATCGATGTGCGGGGGAATCGAAGCATTGCAACAGGATGGGTAGCTCCGTTCACGTGACCACACGAGCAATCCATCTCGAAGTCGCTCACACACTTTCAACGGAATATTGCAAGATGGCGACTAGGTGTTTCGTCGGAGCACCTGTGGAGATTCGCAGCGCAGGGGCACAAATTTCGTGGAATCGAGTAACGAACTTAAGCTGGACACGGGCAAATTCGAGCGCTAGCTTGCCGAAACGTTCACAAACGCGAATACGAAATGGGTGCTCAACCCACCTGGAGCACCTCGAATTGGGTTGCGCATGGGAACGTCTCCTGCGGTCGGTGAAAACCGCTCTCGCTGCAATGGAGTCTTCTCGAACGCCGAACGAAGCAACGTTTGCAACGTTGCTTGTGGAAGCTGAGGGTGTTGTCAATTCGAGACCACTAACATACTTTCCTCTGGAGACGGCGCAACAGGAGGCTCTAACACCGAACCGCCTTCTAATGAGCTCGAGCGCTGTAACGCAGACTCCGAAGACGCTGACAGATCCAAGGCAGGCCTGCAGGAACGACTGGAATATATGCCGAACAATGGTAGACTAGTTCCGGCGCCGGTGGGTGCGGGAATTTCTTCCTACTATCGCACGTCGTACCAAGTGGTTCGAGGAGACGAAAATGGAAGTAGGACCGTTTGAAATGGTAGGATTATACGTCAAGATAGAACAGAGGAAGGAGCCATAAAATTAAAAATTGCTATTAAACTTGCTAAGACCACCTAAATGAATTCGTGTGAAATACAATCTAAAGCATATATATACGTAAGTAGATTCTTTGGCACCACGAATTTACATAAATACAATTTCTGAATTAAAACTTAAACAGGTGCCAGAAAGCCAATAATTGCACTCAACCGTTCGAATTGTGCACGATTGAGGTTAGGTGATACGCGAATTGCGTATTGTCGTATTCTAACCATAGTTGTTGAGAATTAACAAGATATAATAATTGACCGATGTACGTAACCGTAAATACTCCATGAATCATAATATTAATAAATTTCATCAGCTTTTGGGTGATACCGTTTGGAATACATTGCTTAAGGCGTTGCTGAAAAGGCTTTTATTGAATCAACCCAACAAACCCAAAAAAGGAATACAAGTCTATTGATCTCCAAATATTTCTCCATGGAATACGTCTCGCCAACCTTATTACTGGGATGCCGATGTACTGTTCCGACTCATCAATCAGCATGTTAAGCAAGACAAAGACTTTGTCGTAGCATGTACCACCCAAGAAGAAGACTTGAGGTCAGTGGTGGCCAGTAACGTCAAATAGTTACCGCATGGTTTCAGCATGATCAAGGAGCAAACCAAGTCCGGTTCAGTTCTGCAAAAGGTGTATCTTTTCATCAAAAAAGGCTGACCAAATCTCAAGCGTACGATTGGAAGCTAAGACGATTTTAGGATCGTCCATGGTTGTATCATGTTCGGAGACAGGATCGTGATTCACAGCTCTACCGGAAGAGGTGCTTGAATCAATCGTCACCCTAGAACTCGCTCGGGTTGTACTCTTCTTTCCGTTCAAAGAAAATAAGCCGCTAAGTATTTTGTAGATTTCGATTCTCACTCCTAAATGATTTTTTCTAATGTTCGTCCAGATAATCTAAGAGCCTCAGTTCACAGTAGAAGGAAAGAAATGACATTGCTTGCGACGTGTTTATTACGACGAACTATCGTGTCTACATGTGTGCTCTGCAAGTAAAGATTGACTGTGTTAGCGCCGATACTATACCGACATACGTGGATCTACTACAGTACGGTGTTGGCTGTTTCAAGGATAGTTTGTAACCCTGGGTTCCAATTTGTGATATTAATGACTTTGCCACAAGATGCGTTCTACCCTCGATATCCCACGCTTATCAAACGAGTGTAAGGAACTCACCAACATTTAGAGGAACTAGCCGTAGCCAATAAAGTAATCAGTTAATAAATAGGAAACCCTTTATTTGGGTTTTGGCCTCCGTCTCACAACATTATAAAGACAAGCAATAATCAGCTATATTAGCGACGATGCCGCCATTCTTTGGCACAATGGTTTTACGAATCAGTCTTATGAACCATCAACGAAGAACAGAATCCTATTAAACATGAGATACCAAAAGCCTGTGACGTCAGTGTTAAACGACCCTGTAGCGACAATCGTGCTTGTTCCACGTGTCTCTTGTTCGCTAATTCGTTAAAGCGCAGGTTTTGAGCGTCCTTAGTTGTGAGATTTGGTTCGCAGTTCTCTTTCGGATTGATTCCTATTAACGGTGTAAGCGTGTGAGTACCCCTGGTATCGATTGGTGAATAGGGGTTTACGAGCCCGTATTGATCCTTCCCGAAATTAGGTTCGACCCCCTAACCAGTCAGGTGCTACAAGTTAGTGACGATGATTCAGCGATTATAGCATGTGGCTCGTGGGACTAGTGTCGAGGGATTGAGAGAATGATTCTTGTAGTAGGAGTGTTGCAAAACGTCCTTACTATGGGATTTGTCTACATGAGTTAACGACGGGCACCGCGTACCTATACTGCGAGAGCACACTGTTGTTCTTTCAAAGGACACTAAGCGCTATTTAACTTCGAATCGAGAGCACTAATTATAATCATATTTATGGGAACCTAAGCTGCTTTTAATCCTGACTTGCGATTATGTGATTGTATGATCATGTGACATTTTATCGCAGAATTATATCTATACCGTTTATTCAAAACGTAATATCTAACAAATGTAGACAAACTGAGTTTAGTATGCCAAATAAATGCAAAGCATTGACTCCTTATCGTCCATAAATAATAGAGAAAAATGATAACTCTTTACATGTTAATTTAATCTTAGGTCAAAATGTCACATACAGTATACCAAAGCTTTGCTAATATTTTGTAGATGTGATGTTTTGCGTTGTGATGTTTCTCCAAGTCGACTGTAGTTAGCATGTTTTTCCAAACCTCCTATCTACACTCTCTGTTGCAATACAGCACATGAAATATATCACAACGACAAGCCCGTCTCTCAATACGTCGCAGTAAAATGCATATTATGCGATAGGTGTTGTAAACCTATTTTTAGAATAATATCTCAACGAACAAAATGTGTTCTATGTTATATCCATTAAAAAATACAGATTCAGATCATTATTATTACTCCGCTTATCGGGAGAAATTGTCGACAGTAAGCCATTTAAGTAAAATAATCTAAAAATACCAGTAATCAAAATTGTTAAACTAACATCGACCTTTTTCAAATCAAACCACAATATAATAATTATATCTACGAACTAATTAGTTGTCGGTTAGACTGCCATGACATGACGTACAACACTATCGCCTAGTCGCATTTGAACCTGATGATTTAAATCTGATGAAATTAGTGAAATGTACCACATCATATTCATAAGCATTACTGATTGAATTCAGAAGACATGCTACCCCGGTTAGTAACCGCAAAGAATAACCCAAATTTGACTTTCAAAGAATGACAATATTTCATGGAACTATTTTTTTCCTTATGCAGCACAACAAACGCTAACATTATTCGAAGCATGCAACACAAATCCATTAGAAAGCTGTCTCATATAATAAATGTGTCGACCGTATGGTTATTTTTAGGTTATACAAAAAAGTACTACATGCAAATAAAATAGCATGAGCTTGAGCTGCAATGTTAAATTGAGATGCAACGCCCGATATCGTTAATCACACGTTCTGGTAGTAAGACAGTGCCAACAAACTGTAGTCAGTGTGACACATGCAGGTTGAACATATCAACGGGCAACAATGAAAATAGACACGGTGAGCAACAGTACAAACGAAGCCGAACATAAAAAACACTGAGCTTGTTTACTGTTTGATCTTTTCCAGGAGGTATACTTACAATTATAATAGTGTTCCATATCTACGTTCAATTAGGCATGTATTTTTTGAAGGGATAAAATAAACAAACGTCCGCCCCCGTCGTAACAATTACGGTTACCCGGGAAGTACGAGGACGGGTAACGAATCAATAGCCGACACGGAAGGGCGCGATAGATATAGGGAGAGGGAGAGAAATAAAAAAACGTGAGTTATAATACTATTTCCGCTTGCTTTCGCTACCCCTGTGTGTCTGCTACAATAAAACCAACTGTATACTACAGGCTTCACCAGCATGCAATGCTTTTTCCCTAACACCTGCTCTATACAACAATGTGAGAAAAACGTAAGCATTCACTCACCTCGTTTTTTCGTTTCGATATAGTAGCCGAGAATGGGACCTTTGCCGGACGGACCATTAACCCAAGACATGTCAACGCTGGATTGCGTTTTGGACAGCAAAAGGTCACGTGGTGATACGGGGGAACCTTCCTGTGGACCTGTAGTCACGTTACCGCTGAGTGCAGGACCGTAATCGATTGTTTGCGCGCGAACCGTGAAGGTGTACGTTACTTCTTCCTCCAGATTTTGTACGAGCAAACTTGTTCCAGATACCTTTTGCTTGACTTGTTTGCTAAACTCTGAAATTATGAATGAAATAAAATGTTTGTTGTTCTACCTTCAACAAAAATACTTACTTTCATTATCCTCGGTGGTTTCATAGGTCACAATGTAACCTAAAATTTCCCCGTTTCGCTTTTTCGGAGGGTTCCACCCGACCTTCAAACTATTCATTGTGATATCTAGAAATGAAAGACTACTGGGCGGACCGGGAAGTCCCTGCAGAGTCTTCACTGTTATCGGAGTTGACCGTGGCCCATCCCCAGCTGGGTTAAATGCCAGAATCTGAATCCGATACTCAGTATACTTATCCAGGAAGACCAAACTATGCGAGGTGTACGAGGCGGGAACGACTTCTATTTCTTCCTCGTGTTTTCGACCTTCTTCCAGTTCCTGCGGCGAGTCCGTTACCAAGTAGAAGATTTTATATCCCAGCAGCTCCCCGTTTTGCATACTCTGCTGCGGAGCTTTCCAACGCAGACGAACTTCGGTTGATGAAACCGGGGCTCCTTCGATACCTCGTGGCTCCCCGGTGGGTACGGCTTCACCAACGTAAACTGCTACCGGTGGGGTTGGAGGTCCAACTCCCTGTGAGTTAAATGGTTGTACAATGATTTCGTAATTGCGATCCTGTGTTAAATCCTTTAAAATAGCTGTCTCTTGTTCTACTCCCATAACGTCCAGCTTCGGGATACTTTGTAGCGTTGACGGGAAATCAGAGATCGGTTGGTAGAGTATACGATATCCTCCAGTACTTGCATCTCCATTCCACAAACTTTTCCTTAGATAAGTCCACTGAACGCGAACACTTGTTGTTGTAATAGGAACCACCTTGAGATTGGTGATACCTTCCGATGGAGCTGCTGGTAGTGTACGAACTTCTATGCTTTCCTTACTGAAATCCGAAGGACCCATGTCATTCGTTGCTCGAATACGGAATTGGTATAGGGTGTGTGGTTTCAGTCCAAGTGCCGTGTAGGACGTGACGCCTGGGTCAACCCGTTCAGGGATCACCGTCCAAGGTCCTTCATTTTCCCGCAATTGAACAGTATAATATCGAAGCGGTGCAAACCCGTCCCGTCCCGGTGTCCAACTGAAAGTGATCTGCTGAGCTTGTACTTGAGATCTTGATATTTGAGGAGATGAAGGAGCTTGCGGAATTTCTCGGTTGTTAGTGGTATAAACGAGTACGGCTGCTGTTTTACCCCACCCAAGTCGGGTCTGGGCAGTCACACTGAAGAGATAATACCGTTCGGCAAGCAACTGAGTAAAACGGAAAGTTCTATCGATGGGACGAAACTCTCGACTGTAATTCAAACTCCCCGATCCATTCAACAGATACGTCACCTTATACGCCAATATCTCACCGTTCGGTTCGTCAGGATCGTCCCAGATGATTCGTGCCATGCTAAACGATACATCCGGAAACGATACATTCGATGGTGCTCCTGGAGTATCCTCGAAAGTTTGTACTCTAACGGGAGGCGTACTTAACATTCCATCTCCTAGTCGAGTGTAAGCAAGAACTTGAATGTCATACTGCACATACTTTTTCAGTTCAGTCAATGTTGTCGTGAAGGTTGAATTATTGGCTATTGTTTTATGGAGAATTTGCGTTCTACCAACTGATCCGTAGAATACTTTGTAGCCTTCGATCTGCCCATTCCGATGTTCTTTCGGAACTTCAGCCCATTTGACTACGATCGTTGTCGATGAGGTGGCGTTGGCCTCCACCCCGAGTGGACCGAATGAAGGGACCGCCTCCCGAGTCCGTTCGAAGGCATGAGGACTTTCATTGGACTGTCCTACCTCGTTGACCGAGCTCATGAATATTTCGTAAACAGACCACTCTTCCAAACTGTCTAGCACATGCGAGTTTGCCGTAGGATCCTCTATGATTACGCTGAATGCTGATATTTGAGCCTTTTCGTTGACGTTCCTGTAGGTGATATTGTATCCCCGAGGATTTCCGAACCATTCGGTCTGCTGTAGAGGAATCCAGCGAACTCGTAACTCGGTGGCACTCATAGCTCGAACGGTAACGTTGAACGGTGAATGCATTGGGCGTGCCTGAATAGTTTGAAAATCTTTGGTCGGTTCGGAAGGTTCTGACGGCCCAACCACGTTCCATGCGATTATTCTTAATCGGTAGGGCGTGAAAGGAGTCAAACCGGTAACTGTCAGAGTGGATGCATCAGGATCGTGTACTTCGTAGATGATAAACCAGGTTAGATTGCGAGCAGTTTGTCCTTCGACGGTCCACTTGGTGATAGACGAATTCCCGTCAAAACCAGGAGTAAATTGGATAACCACAGAGAATGCTTCTATGTTAGATAGCGCTAACTGATAGGGTGGGTGGGGCAGCACAGGTTCAACACCGGACTGAATTGTAGCTGCCCTTGGAAGGCCGGCACCAACGGCGGTCCATGCAGTTACTTCAAACCAGTAGTGTGTGGTTGCAACAAGATCAACGACTTTGAGGTTGGTTGTATCGGCACTAGTATTAAACACTTTCAGGGTGGCAGGTTTGTCTTTGATCTGATACTTGACCTGGTAACCGGTCAGAATACCGTTGATCTGTTTCGGTGGTGTCCACATAACTTTCACCTCTCGATCGGATACGTCGTCAAACTGGAGAGAGCTTACCTCATCCGGGACGTCTTCTTTGGTTTTAACCTCGATTGGAAAACTCCGTTCACCATCTCCAGGATCGGTGAAGCATAGAACCGTTACATTATATGTGGTGAATTTATCTAATCCCATCATGACCGTGTCTTGCTCGGCCAATGGATCCAAGAGGCTGGGTGGAACGGTTATCATTTTAGCTTCCGTCTCATGTTCTTCCCCATCGATTATTTCGTACCTCCAAGCCTGAATTTTATATCCCTGATTTATCCCATTGATCTGCTGGGGATTTGGAGGCTTCCACCAGATTCGAATTGCAGTGGAGTGCAATGGTTTCACGCGAACGTTTGTCGGTGGTGCCTCCGGTACTCCCTCTTTCGTTTTGATCTTAGCTCCTTCGGTGTAGACACCGACGCCCATGTTGTTATATGCAGCGATTTGTACGATATAGTCCTTCCACGTGATCAGTTCTTGAATGAGGTAGTTTCGTTGAGCTTCGTTGGTGATGTTTCGATAGTTCCACGGACTAGCATTGTATCCGAAGAGACGGTAGCGAATAATATAGCCAAGGATTTGACCGTTCCGATGCTCTTCTAGCGGTGGTTGCCACTGCGTGATGATTTCCGAAGAGGAGCGAGCCGATCCAACGAAGCCTACCGGTGGTCCAGAGGGAGCTTGAGAAAAAAGAAAGATCTTAGTCAGATTGCGATTCAATACTACTTAAACTCGTGAAAAGTGATCTTTTTTAAACTGTGTAACTTAATTTAACATTTTTCACGAGTCCAAACGGCTCTCGAGTATGCGTAAGCAACAAGAACTGAAATCTAAGCGAATACACTCGTTCAAACAACATGCTTAACTTACGAGAAGGAACTCTCCTCCTCAGTTCATCTGATACGTTCAACATTCAACGCGCGTCAAGATAAGAAAGGGTAAATTAAATCACGAAGTTAACAAACTAGCGATCGTAAGTCTACCAGCCCAAACGACGTTGGGCCATAAATGGTTAATTACCTTCCTGGGGTAGCTTTATCACGTTGCTCGGATCCGAGGGTGAACCTTCACCGACCCGATTCACTGCACTCACGCGAAACTGGTATGCCGTAGCCGCTTTCAAATTGGTCAACAGAACCCACCGGGATCCGGCTGAAACGTTACTTAGTTCGGTGACCCAATTCAGTAGTGGATCCGGTAATGGTCCTGAAATTTCTAAGCATAACTATTTGTGTACTCTGTCCCCCCGTATTGCTACATACCTAGTTCGGGGACCTCGCGCCTTTGAATAATAAACTTTAGCACAGCGCTGTTCCCATCAAATCCAGGAGTCCACGAAACATTGATCGCCCGATGGGTTGCCGTATTCAAGCGCACAGCTTTTACATTCGTCGGTGCGAACGGAAGCTCGACTACACTTAGTCGTGCCGAGCGTGTTTCGTTTCCCCCCGGTGAAGTCACAATGCACGAATACTGCCCAACATCCGAAGGGCGCACCTCAACGATCTCTAGCGTTCCGTCAGCTTTCACTGCGACACGCTGGCTATTCTTGATGGGCTGCCGTCTAGGGGAAGAAAGCATTCTTGGTTGGGATGAAGACAGAGAAAAGCTAACACGGGGAACGTACTGTGGCTCTCGGTACCAATCGACGTTGAATGGAACGGTCGGATCCGACGAAACCTTACACTGGAGCGCGGCGGTGTGACCGAGCAGTACGGTAGTATCCGCCGGTGGTTGAACGATCTGGGTCCTCACTGAGAACAACAAGATCCATGTCAGAAAGCGTCTCACATAACAGGATTAGAGTAAAGGTAAGGTTTCACACAAAAAACTACTTACCCATAACACCTAGGAACGCTTCGCCGGTAACGATTCCGGCCTCGTTGGCACGAATACAGGTGTACAATCCAGTGTCCGATTCCCGCACGTTCGATATTAGCAAATCGCCCGTGTCGAGAATCTGAACTCGACCGGATAGTTCGATGCCTTGAGATTCTGGTGCGCAGAGGAGGAAAGGTTGTGAGATGGACGGATCGAAAACCATGTTAGTTAAAGGGGGTTCCAAAAAGCGTATGAAGCGCATCTCGCTCGGGAGGAGTTACTTACCATTGAATACCCAGGTGATGTTAGGGTTGGGCGCACCTACTGCTCGACAGTGCATTGTGGCGTCTTTTCCGTCCAAGACCGTCTGGTTGGTGGGCGGTAGTTCCATGATGGGGATAGCAGCTGCGGAAAACAAGTTGATTTTGTAGTTTGTGGCAGGTAGTGATTCTAGGGCTAAACTGATTACTAGCTTGTGGATAATTGGTGCTGTTAGTGTTGATGATTTTCATGCTATGAATATATTCTATGAATAGTGTTTATAGGACCGTTTTGTTTGGATCGTATAACGATACTTGTAGTGGGCGGAACTTCGGAAACAGTGACACCATTGGTATGATTGCAATCGAACAATAAACAATTCCCTTCGAGCTCGATCTATTGTGACTCACTATCGTGTTGCTACTTTCGTATATATTTTATTTCAAATCGAATTTCATCAAACAAGCCAGTAGTTTCATTTCGCTGGTGAAGGTCGTCGTGACAAACGTTATCCTTCCGCCTTTGACTGAACTCAGACAAATCCACACAATACTTCATGTAGCTGTGAATACCATACATGATAGGATGGATTGTTTCAAATCCTAAAATACCTTTCTCAACCTATCGTAAGACCTCCACTTTCCTCGTGTAGCTGCATAAAAATGACCTCATCATTCAGTCAGCACTTCGCGTCACAGCTCCGCGTACATGTACCTTCACGAGACGTGGAGATTAACGGTGTGGCCACCGGATCGAGTATAACCATTCCAGGTTTACTCGTTTCATTCAATTAAGATACCGGAATGCGAGTAATTGCCTTCGATATCGTTCGTAGACAGCATAAAGACTTATTGCTCATCAGATTCTTTTCAAATGACTCTGCCTAGCCAAATCTATAATAACAGACTTTGTCCGCCTATATGCCTTCTTGTACGTGCGATAAGTTTGTAAATAAAAGAGAACTGCACGAAAGATGCTGAAATGGTTCTCTTTTGTGACAATATTCCACACGATCTCTTGACATACTCAGTATAAAAACAGCGCGGGGAATACAATTAAGCGATCTCTGACCCTCAAAAAACAAGGGGATGCAGAGGCCCGATAGGTTTCAATTCTTGAATGTCTACTTGTAAATAAAAAGAGGATTTCAATTTCGCTGGCTCTTATGGGCGATGCTTCGTGAAGTCACGATTTTAGATCGCCTTTTTGAGCGTTAAAAGAACGTGCTTATGCAAAAATGCTTAAAAGAAGTACTTGCTCAAAAATATTCCTTTCATCTTTTGTCTTCTAGTGATACAAGATCTGAAGACCTCTACGAAGAACCTTCTTTAGCTACACTTGGTAGTTCAAGAAACACAAAACATGCAACTTGAGTTCTCAGTACTACCCAAGAAAGCATAAAGCACACCAACTTTCAATCTTTAATTCGGAAAAATTATCTCATATTTTCATATGCAGGGATAGTCCTTACAAACACACTCATATTGTTTTTAAATCTCCATTACATTTCTAATTATTGAAATTAACAACAAAATTGGATTTAATTCAACTAACAAACTGGTAGATAGTTTACTAGACACTTCGTATAAGTTAACATGTTCAGTCGCCCTGTTGTTAACTGGGAAATATAGGGGAGACCAGGGCTAGTTGGCGGTGTTTTCATTTTTTTAGCGCTTTGATTTAGGTAGATCGTGAAAGATAGAACACGTTGCACAAAATGGCAGAAGGTAGGCAAAATCTGTGAATTTTATCAAAGTATTTGTTACATTGTCTTTATTTTTATTGACACAAATATGTGAAGCGGAAACCCCGCCATCTTATCATGGCTCAGTGGTAAGGTGTCGGTAAGTATGAGATGTTAGCGGTACGCCAGAAAATAAAAAAAATAATGAAAATTCAATTACTCCAGGGTTCTTTATGAGACGTGCTGAATGTCTGTTCAATAAAACTATATATTAACCGACATTCGAAATTATACTTCAGTCGCGATAGCCCGGTTATATCAAATGATATGAAGTTCCGTAATCGGATTCACAAAGATCACACCAATAATACTCAGCACGCCGAATAGTAGCCATGTGATAATTGTGTTGGCAATGTCCAGTTAGTGCCTTAAAATACGGCAATTGTGCTTGAAAAAATGCAGCAAACTATTTGACATTTTTGGAGTCACATCCGGCAGAAAAGTTTTTGTTTGAACGCAAGTTTGCAAGCTACGCCAATGGTTTGCATGTTCGGATGCAGCCCAAGAGCGAATCTTGTGCTCTATCCAACTTATCGACAGTGGAAGAACTAGTTCTGTTCCAACGAAATCAGTCGCAGCTCCAGTCAATTCGTCCGCCCATTAATTTTCAGTAATACCGGAATGACCAGGTACCCATAGAGGTAAATAGTATTTGAAATGATAAGTTCTTTGGGTTGAGTTCGACATCTCGAATCTGGCGAACTAAGTGCTTTCATGGATGCCTGACTGTCACAGCAAAAATAGATTCTTTTACCGCAAATACCCTGTTGAAGTGCCGCTTGTACGCTACACAGAATCGCGAAAATTTGTACTTGGAATACGATACACTATCGACCGAGCGAATGAGATTGGTATAATCTCATTTCACGACAATAGACGCCAGCACCGAATCGGCCCTCCAACAAAGAACCATCAGTATAACAAACTACGTATTCTTCAAGTTGACTACTAAGATTATTCACTCTAAAAAACTGTAATTTTCCGAGTGCTGCTTCAAAAATTATAGCAATTTATATATTTTCCAAAGTGCCAATGACAAAAACATCAGGCAAACATGGGCGGGGCCCCAAAGTTGTCCAAATGATGTGAAATTTGGCATCTTTGACAGTTGGCACAATATGAAGGGGGTATCTTTGAGAATTCAAAAATAATTGTTTTTTGCAATGCCCTAATGGTCACAGGTTGTGGATAATGCTTAGTCGCGATAGCAACCTATTTATGATTGACTATAAGTTTGATAGACGTTGTAGTTTCACCACGTCTCTAGGCCTAAATACCACAGGCTGTAAAGAAGCCCTGACAAAACGCGCTAGCATCGCCCTAAAATAAACACATAGCCAAAACTTCTTTTCTTGATCCCCCAGTGTTATCGGTGGGTTGGTGCAGGTCTAGCGAGCCGCTCGAAAAACGAAGCAGCTCTGGAAGTTCAGTAAGAATGTTGGGAATATATAACTGTTTTAAAAAACTATTAATATTTTATTTAAAATTTTAACAATAAATTTGTTCTGTGCATTGCTGATACGCAAAAAAGAACATAACAGATCCGGGCTACAAATCCAAAATCTTAAAAATTAACTGTTGTGTGCATGTGCAGCATTGATATTAATTTTAATTATTTGTCTGTATGCTGAGTATATTTTCACTCTCTATAACACCCTTTTAAGCGCCTGCCACCTTTGTTCAATGTGTTGGTTCATTCATGAATATATCAGCAAATTTCAGGTTATTATACGGTTTCTTGGGAACAAAGCATAGAGTTTGACACTAATTTACACACATTCCAGTGTTTGTAGGCCGAGTAATTAACCCTCCCTAAATAATCAAAAAGATCAAATATATAATCACCCTATTATTGTTTCTATTTCAGTTCATTTGTACTAAATTTCATTCCACCTAGATTATTGGTTTGTAAAAGAGCATTTTAAAGGATTCCTCTGTTTCGCAAGGACGATGCATTTATCAAGAATCTTTTGAATAAACCTATATCAGTTACGATATGTGTGGCTGAAAATTCGCTTCCCGCCATTCAGTTGCGCAGTAGCGGGGGGGGGGGGGGGGGGTGGGTTCCGGACGAAACCACCGCCCCCCCCCCCCCCCCCGAAATATTTTGGAGAATTTTGCAAAAATTCAATATGTTAAACAAAAATATGCCTAAAATTTTAAATAAAATCTCAAAGTTTCATTTGCTAAAGTTATCTTGTGAAAATATTTCCTTGTAGTGAAAATTGGCTGCAGACTCGACACCTACCTGACGGCACGGTGTGGAGGCTAGCTCAACCGCCGAGGACTATAACAAGTAGATCGCGGCGAAGCGAGGAGCTGGGAGCTTATTGGTTCACGAAACGGATATCGGTACCGAGAGAAATTTCGCCACATTCTGTAGTCCTTGACTGACGGCGAACATGGACTGGAAAGTGTGAGAGAAGTATCCCCATAGAGACCACCAGGCGATTCGCTACCGCATCAGCCAATGGAACCCTGCTGCAGCATGAAGAAGGACGGACCGCAAGCTAAAATGGAAGACGAAAGACTTTAACGAAAACCTAGTTACTTCGGCGAACAACGTAATCAAGTATGTTGATGCGGCTGATCTAACAAGAAGGATTGTGACGGCTTGTGACGATACAATGTCACGAAAACTAGGGCCATGCAGTAGACGGCGTACACGCTTCTTGTCTTAGATCCAGAAGACATGCTCAGATCGTAAGAACGGAGAGTGAGAGAGGAGCGCAAGCGACGTTTCGAGAAGGTAGGGACTCTTTAAAACGGGAGATCAAGCTTAGCAAGCCAATTGCCATAAGTAGCTGTGCTAAGAAATAAACGCCAATCCCTGGGGGACGCGTACTGAGTCGTCATGACGAAGACGAGGGTCCGTCGACACCAGCTAAAATATACCCGGGTAAGCTAAAGATAATCGTTGAGGGTCTCTTCCCGAATCACGATTCAACTACCTGGTCACCGACACCGTACGGCGAAGAAGAAGGAGGTAACACAGCCGAGTGGTAAGTGACTAACGACGAGCTCAAAGAAGCGTCAATGTGACTAAAATCAGAGAAAACCCCCTGTCCGGATGAAATACCAACCGTGGCGCTGAAAGCTGCGATCCTGGCATATCCGGACATATTCAGGATGCTACTGCTGAAGTCTTTAGATGATGGTAATCCCCGAAATGAGGAAGGTGCAGAAACTGATGTTGCTGCTAAAGTCAGGGAAGTCACCGGGCCATCCAGCCTCGAATAGACCAATGCTGCAGCGTGACATAAAAGAATGAGCCAGATCCTGAAGAGCTACTACCAGAGTAGAGCACTGCTGTACCAGACGAACAAACGGGCAATATGCAATGCGAGTCACAGCGGGCGTTCCTCAGGGCTCCATTCTCTGTCCAACACTTTGGAATGGGATGTACGATGGGTCTTAACACTGCGGCTTCCCAGGAAAGTGAAAATCATTGGTTTCGTGGACGATGTGTCACTAACGGTGAGACACTTGAAGAAATGGAGGTCTCGGTGACGGAGACAATGAAACCGCGAAAAGTTGAACAGGATGCTTCGATTGCTGGTCGTACGAGTTGCGATTGCGTACCGGAGGCAGTATGCTTTGTCGCCGAGATGATCCCCATCTGCATTACCCTGACGGAGGATATCAAGTGCTACAAACAATGAAACGCCAGAAACGTGAGGAAGATGATGAGAATCGATTAGATGGTGACGTGGCAGCAGGAATGGGACAATACGGAGAAAGGAAAGTGGACCTACCGGCTCATCCAAACCTATCGGCGTGGGTCAATAGAAAGCACGGAGAGATGACCTTCCACCTGACACAGCTCCTACCGAGCCACGGCTGCTTAAGGAGTATCTTCATCGGTGTGGGTACGCAACGTCAACACTGTGCTTGGAGTGTGAGATCGTCGAGGAGACACCGGAGCGTCTTTGAATGTCCGAGGTTTGAAGTCTTTGAATGTCCGAGGAGAGTCTTTGAATGTCCGAGGTTTGGAGTGATGTGCAGGGAGCTACTTAAAACGGTCCTCACCATCATCAACCCGGATAATGTAGCCTACAGAATGACAAGCAACGTAAAGACGTGGAACGCAGTAAACAGAGATATGATGTAGATCAGTGATTCTCAACCAGGGGTCCGCAGACCCCTAGTGGGCCACGAAGTCATTGCTGGGAGTCCGCGAAGAAAAATATATTTTCTGAGTGCATATTGAAATTTCAAGTCATGTTTCCTAACAAATTGAAAATAACATATTGATAGCATACAAAATTGATGTTTAACTATGGGGGTCCGCAGCAACCCAGTGTGATATCTAAGGAGTCATTGGTACGAAAAAGGTTGAGAACCGCTGATGTAGATCATGACCGTCTTACAACGGAATGGACATCGAACCTCCGAGGACTAGTCGAGTAGACTGCAACAGAGTAGCGAGTATGAGTCGTCGAAACGCCAGCGAACCGGACGTCACGCTCCATGCGGATTCGTCAGACCGGCCACGGCACCCCACCGGTTGTTCCGATAGAAAATAGCGAAAACCAAAGAAGAATCGATATTGGGAGACCTTTTTTCGCCAGGGAACTCTCCGGTAGCGTAAGCTAGATTCACCGCTGGGGACTAGACTGAGTAGACAGCGACGAGGCACCACTAGTCACGGGTCATCGGCGCACGAATGCACCGGACACCCTGCTTCACCAGAATCGCCGAACTGACCTTGGCACCTAGCTGATTAGCTCGATCTCGGGAGAACTTCTCGCGCCGAGGAATTCTCTGTCGGAGTAGGTCAGGTCCATCGTCGGAGAATAGACCGAGTTGTTCGCGAACAAGTTGAGGATCTAAATGAATCATCAAGGAAGTAGTGCTAAATGGCCCAAGAAGAGAACTAAAGGGCTTAAAGGAGTTGGGGTGCTAAATGGCACCGGCCACGGAGCCAAAGGGCTCAAGAAGTTGTAGTACTGAAACCAAATAAGAATCGGTATCGGGAGAACTTCTTTCGTCTGGGACCTCTCCGTCAGCGTAGTCAGATTCATCGCCGGGAACGAGACCGCGTAGATCGCGACGATACACCACCAGCCGCGCCGGGGCTCCAGCAAACCGGATGCCCTACTCTACCGGAATCGCCGAACTGCTCGCAGCACCTGGCTCGTTGGCTTGCTTTCGAACTTCTCTCGCCGGGGAACTTTTCGTCGGAGTAGGCTAGATCTATCGTCGGGGACTAGACCGAGTAGTTCGCGAACCAGTCGGAAGCTCAACGAGGAAGTGGTACTGAATGGCACAAGGGAACTGAAGGGCTCAGTAAATTAGACAGTCTGAAGTTTGCCGCCCAGATTGTCCTCGTAGGGGAAGAGCATTAATTCTATACCAACAGCTTTACTACCTTGACTACCCAAATCCGTTCCCTGAGTTGTTAGTTTTGAACATTTTGTTCCTGCTCAGAATGTTTTTGAACATTTTTTCATATATATACAAAAAAAATTCATATCCCCCCCGAAAAATTTTCTTACTACGCCACTGCCGCCATTTGATAGATTGCCACAAAGTAAGGGACCATTCATAAATAACGTAACGCGAAAATTGCCCAAAATTGACTCCCCCTCCTCCCATGTAACAAATTATCACAAATTTCTCTATCCCCCTCCCCTCCCTTATTACGTAACAAATTCCTCGAAAAAAAATTTTTGTTCAGTAAAAACATGTTACGTAACGATCTAGCTTACTCCCGGGAGTGGGCGTAGCGTATTGGTAAATCGATTGCCTTGTACGCAGCGCACCTGGGTTCGAGTCCCGACCCCGCACATAGGGTTAGAAATTTTTCCTAAGAGATTTTTCTAACCCGAAGAGGTGAATGACCTTAAGGTTAAAACCTCTATAATTGAAATAAAAAAAAGCTTACTCCCCCTCCCCCATATGTCACAACATGTCACAACGTCTCGTACCCCCTCCCCCCTAAACGCGTTACGTAATTTATTAATGGTCCCTAATTAACATATCGTCGCTGTTGTGCTGTTTTGCACATTTCGAGAAAAACGATTTTTAAAGTTTGAGATTGAATATCTTGAAACTGGTATCAACAATTCTGTTTTAATCTTTCAAATATTACGAAGATCAGTTGACTATGTTGCGAGTTTTTACTATAAATGTAAACAAAAGTCGCGCTCACACGTGTCATAGGTGTGCTTGGATGACAAAATTTGTATGGCGTGTCATAATCGTGCATGGAAAATTTTCCATAGAATAAAATCATCAATTATTAACTTTTATTCATATCTTTGCACAGTGTTTTAAAACGTCGTTTTCGGGCTCAAAATTAATAGCGTCTAAACCGTTGACTTTAGAAGTATAGTTTGTTCGGAGGAGTTGTTGTTCCTATGATTGCGCATTCACAGAAGAATACCGTTCAGTGATTAATTCACCTATAAGTGACTTACGAAATTTATTTTCCGAACTAATTATAATAGAGACTTTGTGTCTTCAGCAAAGTTGTAGCAAATGTTACTACAAAAGAAATTGCTGAAGACACCATATATCTAGCTTTAATAGTTTACAAGTTATGGAACATATTATATGGAAGACCACTTAAAATTAGTTTTTTCATGATAACTTTTTTAGACTTTCTTCTATGTTTTTGGAATCTTCTACAAAGTTGTTTGGGGTATCAAAAAACATATTTTTGCTGAACATCGTTACATCCTATCTGTTGAATTTAAAAGGATATTCCAAATTTTACGATATTTTTGGGGTAACTTCCACCTTAAACAACTCATTAAGGAGCAAAAAGGAGCAACCAACATCATAACATACTGAAAGTACTAGTTTTTTACTTTCATATAGTGGCCCGATTATTAGTCGACGCGATTCTCCCCGAGTGTTATGTTCAATACAATATGCCATCGCAGTGGTATAAATAGAAATATTCAAGCTCACTGCGACAAACAGCTTCGTGTTTTCATGGTAAATTGCATAGAACACTCTTGCCTATAACATGGAATGCATATGGTTTGCCTTTCAAAAATTGAAGTGTAGATTTGGATGTGTTTAATAATGTCGATATTTTGATTATAAATAAGATAAATAAATTTATTTTTAATAAACGTTTTCTCCGTCATCTTCAAACCTTTCAAGCTTCTTCCGCTAGAAGAGCTTTAGCGTCTTCTAAAAATCGTTTTATACTTTTTTTTACCCGAGCTTCAGTCATGACAGGATGCACATTGTGAACAGGTGACGTTTATCAAGCTCCATTATAAATGTCACGAAAGACATTAACACACCTTCTGGTGGGATTTCCATAATTTTTTCAAGCTTACCAGTATCCACTGATTGTCTAAATTTCACTTGACCCACTTTTCGAACGCACGATATACTACGTTTAGTACTTTAATCTTGATTGTGGTCAAAGTTCTCTTTTCCTTTTTTTGGACATCGATGAATATGTTTTATGCAATTTACCATGAAAGAATGAAGCTGCGATAAACAGCGCGCTTGAATATTTCATTTTATACCACTGCGATGGGATATTGTTTTGAACATAACTCTCGGGGAGAATCGCGTCGACTAACAATCGTGCGACTATATAAAAGATAAAAGCTTGCACTTTTAGTATGTTATGTGGTTGTTTGCTCCTTAACGAGTTATTTAAGGAGGAAGTCACCCCAAAAATATCGTAAAATTTGGAATATCTTTTTAAATTCAACAGATAGGAAGTAACTATGTTCGGCAAAAATATGTGTTTCGATACTCCATACAACTTTGTGGAAGATTCCAAGGAGATAGGAGAATTTCTAAAAAAGTTATCCAGAAAAAACTAATTTTAAGGGGTCTTCCTATAATATGTTCCATAACTCGTAAACTATTAAAGCTAGATATATGGTGCCTTTAGCAATTTCTTTTGTAATAACATTTGCTACAACTTTGCCGAAGACACATAGTCTCTATCTTCATTAGTTCGGAAAATAAATTTCGTATATCACTTATAGGTGAATTAATCACTAAACGGAATACTCCTGTGGATGCGCAATCATAAGAACAACAACTTCTCCGAACACACTATACTTCTAAAATTAACGGTTTAGACGCTATTAATTTTGAGCACGAAAACGACGTTTTAAAACACTGTGCTTTGGTTTCATTTGGTCCATAAACAATCGGTGAGATGCATTTTGAAGGAAATGAGTCAGGTAATCTAGAAAAAAGAAAGGTTACAGTGTTGCCAAATATACTATATTTCCATTTTAAAACTTAAATTGCTTTTTTTCTCATAATTTGTGCATTTTTGTTTTGAAAATGATTATTGCATTGTTTTTCAGATAGTTTTACATATAAAGACATCTTATACTTTAAGATAATTTGAGCCAATCCCCAGACACAGTCCTTTGAAGCAAAAAATTAAGAATTTCCCAGCTCGTTTCTCGCTATATCTCAGTGACCACGCAAAATGTCAAAATGCCGAAAAACGCCACTTTGTAGAGATTTTTTAGACAAGTAATGTGGCATATCTAACTCAGTTTACCCCAAAATAACGTTTGTCATAAGATAGCACAATAGCAACGATATGCCATCGAATAGCCAGCTTCACCCTTATGATTATGTTACTAACATTATCTCCACAATTCGAAATATTTTGATTAAGGTACACGGAATCCTCTGAAAAAAAAATCACGTATATACAAGGGTAATTATGAACTGTCCAGTTTCAGTAGAAACGAAACGAAAACTTCATTTAATTTGAATTACCCTGTTTCCTGCAATTAGAAGTCCATCGACCTTGCTCTAATCGAGTGTTCTTGATGATGATTATGTAGCAACTACGATTGAATTGATGACTGTTACAAACACACAACTATTATGTACTTTGGGGCAGATTTGGAACAATCGAAACCGACAAACCACAACGAAACGAAACAGGGGAAAACAATGGGTTATTATTAGTAAATCGCATGCTAATGTAACACAAAGCTAGGTACGGTTTGAGCGGGCGGTGAATGGTGCGTTTTATTGCATTTCTTTTACAAGTGATGTCGGTCCATGTAAAATCTTACAGAAGAACGATTCTTTGAGAAATGATCCATGGGTGCAAAAACTTCTATCTATTACTATATGTACTTGCGGGTGAAACTCAGGCATGGGGATGTTGTGTGACTCTAAAGGTGCAGCTTTTACTATCGAATACCGAAACGGGGTCTACAACACAGACCAATAACAAATCTTACGTCTAATGTCAGCGCTAAAATTCTCGGCACGTGCCGTAATACTAGACGTTGCTGTTGCGACCGAGATAGAGGGAGAGGAGCCAGCCGCTGTCTTTTTGCGGCCACGACTGGAGCTATTGCTACCGGCTCCGCCGCCTCCGCTAGGGCTGCTGATGGTGGATGCTGTGGAGTTGGCTGCCGATGCAGAATTGCGTACACGAATGATTCTGGGCTGTGCCAGACGTTTGTTACGAATGAACTGATTGTATAGGATTAGGTGCTCGAGCACGGTCGGGTGGTCGGTGTTATCTAATAAATGGGTTATTTCCGTGATTGAACGCGGTAGAAATTACACAATGCAAAAATGGTTTATGGTTAAATGAACATTCAGTAATGATAATATTAGCTAACAACTTATCGCTAAACAAAAGCAAATTTGATTAATAACTTACTTTTGACCTTCAACCAGGTATAACTGGATTTTTCTCCTGCTTCGTTGCTAGCAAGACACTGGAACATTGCCGAATCCTCCATACTGAGCTTTTTGATCACCAGTGAGTGGTCTTCCAAGACCGTGTACCGATCCGTGGACAAATCCAATCCTTCCGCGTTTCTGAACCACGTAACGTAAGGAGTGGGTTCGCCGATTACATCGCAAGGAAGCACCGTTTTTGAGCCATAATCTCCTAAAGTTTCCGTTCGGAAAGGTGTGAAAAATGATGGAGGTTCCTGCACCGTCACTGTAGCTACCGAATAAACTGTTGGGTGCCCACCGGTTCGCATTTGCACTTGACACGTGTATTGACCGGTGTGCGTTAGATTCACATACAACAACGCAAGAGTTCGGTTCCACGGATCCGTATGGGCATACTGAATCCCGGCATTTTCGACGGGAATTCCATCCTTGAGCCAAATAGTTTCCAACTCATGCAACGGCCTGGCGTTGGCAATACACTCCAGCTGCACAGTCTGTTCACCGCGCACCACTTTTATACTTTTCGGCTCCACTATGATCTCCGGGGCAACCTCTCCGTATGAACTACCCGTTATGTTAACCCGAATAAATGCACTGATTTCCTCCTTGCCGATTTGCGTATTGATGGCACGTGCTCGATAGGACTTCATATCGTTTTCGTCGACGCTGAGAATGATAAGCTGATTGTCGGCCGTCGTTGCGTACTTGATGTCGTAGTTCAGCGGACCTTCCTCCGTCTGCCAGGTAACCGACGGTTCGGGGACGGACTCTATCCGCGATAGGTTCAGTACCGCCGGGTAGCCCGACTGTACCGAGACGACCTGTTCGGTGAGATCCTCGAAGACGCTCATATCTGGTGAAGTAGAGAAAGACAGAATTGATATGTCTTGGAATAATATATATAGAGGATGTGTTGATTAAAAATTGAATACTCACATGCCACAACGACATCAATTTTTTCACTAAATATCGTGCCCGCATCATTCTTCGCTAGGCACTGGTACGATCCAGCGTCGTCCCTTGTTGTACTTTGAATCTTTAGATACTGACTATTGTCGAAATCTCCTACTGGTACACCGTTCTTCAGCCACCGGTACATGGGTTGTGGGTAACCTACAGTGAAAAAGAAGAACATTGGTTAAATATGGTTAAAATATTAACAGATTGGTTCTTTTACAAGCGGGAAATGGGTATGCAATTTTTGTTTCTGCCATTCGTATAAAATAATTTGCATGTAAGGGAAAACGTCCCACTTCGTTCCAAATACGGATATCATCATAATATATGTATTGAACAATATTTGACTGTAGATTGAAACTTGGAAAAGTTACGATTCTAAAAGTTAAAACTATTAGAATCGTAACTATTCCAAAATTCAATCTACAGTATGAGTATCAATTTGAAGAGCATGTCTATGATAGTATTCGTATCTATTTTAAGTTCAGACCATATTGCGTTCTGATCGAGTAGTGAACCTTTTTGATATTTATTAGAAAGGTTGAATAATAATAATACAAGTTTCTGCAAGGGTTGATTAATGTCTCAAAGTTTCCCCACGAAAAATCAAGATGAGCATATATTTACGAGCTAATTTATAAATGATGAATCTTTTAACATTATTCTTCAACGCCTGATGCGACATAACCCACAGCAAAGCTTTGCTATGAATATCTAACGAAATTTATCAGCACTGCATGAGTACGTTAGACGACACGAATTTTCACCCAGAATCCAGAAGGCAAAAATTGACCTCAGATATAATGTATCTATATAGGTACGATACGATAGTAACAAATCTTTAACCGGCAAGAAATCCAACGATCAGACGGGCAGTTTCAATGTGCGTGTCATTCCGGATAATAAGTATGCAGCATCCGAGCTGAAATCCATGTACATATCTTTCCAGGGAAAGCGAATGTATAAGATAATGTAAACCGACGAAAAAGACGGTTGAAATTACACTCTTCCTGTGTTTTAAGTGGTGAACAATTTAGGTATGGGCGGCTAGATGGAGGGCAGTGGAAAGAAATCTAAATATATAAACACTTATAGCTATTAACCAGAGGGCGAATGTATTGATAACATAAGTGGTATTTAATTGCCACTGTCAAGGCCGTGCGAGCTTTTTGGGCTGGTGAAGTGAGTAATAAGAAGGTTCATGTGAATAGGCGAACGTGCTTCAGATCAGGCCTTGCTTTATTTTTTGTATTTTTATCATACCATCGGTATCCACCGTGCACACTGTTTAAAATAACGTGTTGCTTCAAATATTTTTTATCGATTCTTGGAAAGGTAAAAATCAAGACATGTCAAAAAAATGGCAAAGGTTTATATTGAAATTGAGCTACGGTGAAACAACAAAAAACAAGGTAAACTTGAATTTAGCAAAAAAAAACATTGAACATGTTTGAGTTTGTTTCGTTGAAAAATATTACATAACATATATTTAACGACAGTCGAATGGGTAAAAACTTGCTAACTACGGCAATTGTATCTTACTCGGACGATGATTGGATAAGTATGAACAAATTTCCTATTTCCATGTTTTAAACATCTACGTTAAAATCTCCCGAGACAACCATCGGAGTCTTTTTCCAGGCGTAGGGAAACAAGCTGCGTGTAACGAAAAATTTCTATTCATTCATTGTCGAACAACAAGAAACGTTTTAATAACTTTTAGCCTTGCTTTTGGTAAGATTGAGGGATATCAAGAATCAGTACGACTGGCTCAAATAGCGATCCCCATGTTGATTGGAGATTTGTGCCTTGCCATGATTTGTCATTTCATCATTTCCCTGACGGGAAATGATTGAGGAAGTGGTAAGGTTAGGGATAAGGAAAATAACGGCACAGAGAACATAGACAATACTGTTGTATTCTTCACTCCCAAGGGAATAAAAGATACTTCTCGATAAGAGGACATCTGAACACCCACGAGTAGATATTAAGATAACAAAACGAAAACAACTCCGAAGAGTCACTCAAATTTGGCTTAAACCGATTTAGATTTATAAGCATTCGCCGTGACTTTGGGAAACCAACCAATTTCCAAAACTCCAATTTCTATTTCAGCCAGGTACAGTTTTGTTCGTTATCCGGAGAGAACCAACAGTACCATACCTTAAACCAAACCCACTGAAACTGGGGATGAATGATTTGGGAGAGATTGAAAAGATATTTTAACAAATCATCCCTCAGCGCAATCGAAAAGTGACTTTTCTCCAACCTTGCTTGCACTCGATAAGTTTTGAGACTCCAAGACTCTATATTATGAGTCGAAACATTGTTCGAGAAAGCACTTGTGCAATTGTGTTTTTTTCTTTGATTTTTAGCAAAATTTTACGCATTTTAAGGATTTAGAAGGAGCACGCTCCTCGTGATTGGCAGTATTCACACATGATGTTGTGGAAAGTGATTCAATTTTCGATTCACCGAAAATCCGAATAGGAGTGGATATAATCTGCACGTATTACCAGTTTGATCAAAAAGAGTGGGAATTTACATTAAAGAAAAGTCTACACAATTAAATTCAATGTTGTACTACCAATTACTCAAAATTGAACTATTACACAGTAGAACCGCAAGAGGTTACTACAGCTAGACGTTTAAATAATCAAAGACGATGAACTTGTTCAATAGCGACGGTTCGAGCTCATTGAGTACGAGCCAGTTTGCCATCTCATGCGTAATACATCAAACAGATTAAGGTATAACCGCCACGGAACTTTTATAAAATCGAATGCTTTTCATTAGCTTATAAATTTGCTCATACCCTCGAAAATAAGGAAAAATCCTACAATATAAGAGTTATTGATATGTCCTTCTGAATAATTTGCGAAGTATTGTTTATTTCTCCTTAAGTGTTAATAATTCGGTAACAAGGTACATAAAAAACAAATGTTAGCACGATACAGAGAAAGTTTATTTAATTTCCATATAATAATGCTACAATAAAACATCATTTCCTCAAATTTTCATGGCAAAGCACTGAAAATTGAGTGAGAGTGAATCTCCGAAGGCGCCTGCTAGAGATTCATTCTCACTAGCCTGGTTTTAAATATTTGCATTAAGAATTTAGAATAATAGTGTTCAAATATTGCATTATTGTACGGAAATTGACAAAATTGACAAAATAGACTCTCTGCATCACCAAAAACAATTTTTGATGGCGTATTTTTTCCGAAAATATTTTACCCCTCCTTTCCATCTCCCACTATATTTTTTTCGAGGAGCTAGTATACAACAGCATAGATTTTATAACCCAAAAAACTAACCTGTGGTTAAAATGTCTACAATTAAAAAAAAGAGTAGTTCCGACATCATAATCAAACTCTTTATGTACTACATTGGTGACCCGGAAGAAGGCCGATGATTGATTGTTCGCGAAACAGCAGATTTTATTTCGAGCTTATATTGCTTCATTTCGGAACGAGATATTTGATTGTCTCTTCAGACAACAGCTTACTAACAGCGTACGTAGGAGAATTTAATCGAAAAAACCTGGCTGAAATTATTTAATTATTTGTTTGCCACCGAAATTAATATTCTTATTTTCGAGAGTCTTCATACGGGATGATCGCGATGGCATGTTCGTCTGTATGCATCATCGCGAAGAGCTGGGGCGTTTATAAGTTACCATGTTCAATTGCATGGGCGTTTTCATGTCGCGTGTGCTAACGTGTATATAAATTCGCGTGTATAAATTCGATTTTATAACCACGTGTCCATTCGCATACTCGCGTTCGTTGTTGGATGATCGCGCTAACCGTGAATCTGACACTTAATTTTCAGTGCACGGATCAGATGCTAGAAGAGAGTGAGTTCTCCTATATTTCTAGAGTTCCAAAACTTGTCGCCATGGAACGTGTTATCTAGTGGATATGCGCGTCATTTTTCTGATTGTTTCAACTGAAGGCCTAGACTGCTAGGGCCGATAATAGACTTCCGGACGTAACCGATTCATGATTACGCGAACAGGGCCGGCTAAAACGTTCACCTAGTCACCGGGGTGTTATCCTGTTTGCGAGATCGCGGAGGTAGGAGTACGTGGATAATCGTGAAAGGCTCGAGCGTTTGTATGTTAACGTTTTTGTCGCGTGTGCTAGTGTGTACAATGTAACTTCGCGTACATACATTCGATTTTATAGCCGTTTCGATAATACGTAAATCCGCGTGTATTCTAGAATGATCGCGCGCGGACCGTGAATCTTATAGATGATTTTTAGTGCATGTCTCACATGCTAGAAGAGAGTGAGGTGCCCCATATCACTAAGGTCATGTCTCCATGGGACGCGTACTAAAAACTACGACTATTACTACACTAACACTAGTTGGCTTCAATTTTTACATTTCTTTGATTTGCCTGTGTACAATGACGAAGTCGACCGACAAATCGATACACAATGACTCCCACTGCGAGCCGTGTCTACCAACACTACCATTATGCTGTACAACAATGTTAGCAAACACGGCCCACAGCAAAAGCCAGTCAACGCCGACCCGCTAGCGTGCACAGGCTAATGGTTGATCGATAGTTTAGGGTGGTACATCTTAAAGCAATTGTCTGGCAGAGGTTTTTTAAAACTGATGCACAAATATGCTTGATGATGTTTACAATACCGTCAAACCCATTAACATAGGGGAGAGATGTACGATGCCAAATGAGTAGATTTTGAACTTAAAATGTATGCATGTATATATTTTAAATATTTGCAAAAATATTGAGGCATTCCCTTCATTGGGCTTCATTTTATTTATTTAATTAAACATTTTTACAATTTTAAATTTAATAAATACGTTTGCTTCATTGTCAATATTAACTGAATTTTCAAAGTCTGCCATTTTTAAACATTCGTTTTTTTTTTCTCTAAGCTGATGCCGTCAATTTGACGAACAGAGCACATTTCTGTCAAGATCACCTTGATAGAAATGTGGTCGGTCTTGTTTTTGACATATAAAATAGTAATTGAATGTTGAAAATCGCTAAGTCGTGCGTTCAATTATATTTTAGAATTAGTTTACAAACATTTTGCTTCATAAAACAATTTTGTAGGTTCTATATTTCCGGAGAAAACCATGGTTAATCGCGGCGCGAAAAATAAAAAAACGCCGCATCAGTGGCAAAGAGACGGCTTTGGGAAAACGAATTCCAGCGAAAGTGATTCCCAAAGGCCTAAGTCTTTTTCCGTGGTATTTACTGGTATTTAATTGCTAATTAAAAAGGTTTGTCCAGAAATAATTCATACACACTCATATCTCATCTTATCGGCTAAGTAATACCAAGATAAATTTGTTTTATCGACAATCTCGACCAACGAATTCACGAAACAAATAAATAAATATCTGTGAGCGTTTAATGTAGCATCTTGATTGTTGAATTGCCAAAAATGATTTAAAACCTTCGCGTAGCTTATTGCTCCGACTTCCACTTCGTGACGCCAATGGTTAATATACGGCTTTGAACTACCAGACCCCCTTGAATTATACGTGTTCAAATTTCAAGTGGGCATATTAACCTCAATTTAAATCGAAATCGTATCAAACTGTAGTAAGTGTCATATTTCTTTATAATGAACAAACACTTGTGATTTTTTGTTTTTAATATTAAATTTTTTTTCTGTCCTCCTGTAAAAATTGCAAACGGCGGTTATACGACTTTGAATAGCCACCCTTCAACTGTTCTGCAAACTTGAATATTTATTTCATATTTCATCCTTTCAGATCCCCACTTGAGATCATATGTAAATATCGAATCACCTTTAGCATTATTTTTTCACAATCATTAAATTGAAAATTCGAGAAAAAAATTGACGGTGGAACGACTCATTCGGTAGAATGACTTTCGGCGAAACAACCTTACGTAAAATGACTGTCAGCGAAATAATCCAAACCCAATATTAATTTAATTTGTAATTGTCGAACTTTATGTATGTATGCATGTATCTCAAAGCTGTGACAAAATTATAAGAAAAGGTTTATATAGCTGAAAATTCGGTTTTATTTTGGGTTACTGCATCCATTACAGCTATCAGTTTTGAAATTCCCTTATTCATTTTTCGTCTATTTTTATGTAAACCCCCATTTGAAAGCGTTTGTCGTTGAAGGGTTAATATACACGTCAACAATAGTACCCTGTAGTAATAGCAGAAATGCTTGACAAAACTAGTAAAAATCACTAATTTTTCAACCATATGACAACCGGTTTGTAGAAGAGTTATCAACTACAGGGCGTCTCCATAGGAGTATTTTCAAAAACATAGATATAAAAACTATAGCGCAAAAATGTGCAAGATTAGGCCTACCAAGGTAGCAATTGTAGTTTTATAGCACACTACAAACGCATTATAAGTTTAAGGAAGAACTTCAAAATTACCATAAAACCACAATTGTTATATATTTTAAAACCACACAAAATTTTAAGTCAGATTCATGATAAGTGACCCATAGTACACCATCTCAAAAATTGTAAGGCATATAAAGATAAATTACTGACATGACATTCAAATTCTCAATTGCTTTTTCTTGATGCAAAACAAGTGTAAACGATTTTTGCACGTAAAGCTTACATATATAATTTAAAGCAATCATTTTTCTTTCCAACGAATTCAAAAAAACAAAAAACTTCAATTGGCCGTATAATTCTTGAGATGTCGCCATTTGAGGTTCGAAGGTATGGAAAATTCATATGAATTGAATTGAACTGAAATCCTCGACATCACTTGCTTCAAAGACATGTTTAAAATTCATTTTTAATCCAATTAACGTAAAATTGTGAGATAATTTTATTCAGTCTAAAAAAAATATTTGCAAGAAAATCACAAGGTATTGATTTTGGGGGTTTTGTCACTCGTCGTGCCACTGTGTGTCGTTATGGCCCATTTGGTAAAGAAGCGTACTTAGTGAGTAAATGAACGTCGGTTCAAGCCTATGTAACACCGGTTGCCTTTTTTCTAGTGACGTACTACTATGGTCATGCAATTTTCATATCGCACACGTAACATTCCGTTATATTTGAAGGACGGTTTTGGTAACAGCTTGGTCAATGGGAATTTGCAGGGTTCGCTTAAACTGTGCAATAAATGCCATCGCACCACCAATTCGAGGTACCCACTGTCGGTCGAATCAGCCAGACTGGTCGCCCAAGTGAGCTAACAAACGTACCATTGTAGTGCCAGTCTCGCCGCCATATAGGCAGCCGGAAAACATTTATTGACAAAAAAAAAACATCATTCCACAGACAGAAGCACGCAATGGCTCGCAGCACGTCCAGTACTGTTACTGACACTACGAGTTGAAAGAGTTCCAATACCAAGGCTCATCGTCATCGTCAGCCCAAGGAAAACAGTCAATTAATATTGTCTAGCGAGAATATTGCGTCATTCGTGCTATGAAGAAAGTATTTCTGAAACAACATTTTTGTAAAACTCTAATTATAGTTATTGTCATTTGCAACAAAGTGCATTAGCACATATTAGGTATTTTTTGCTGTTGAGCGAACACCGGAAACGACGATGCAACTCAAGTTCAATAATACATACGACTGGTAAAAAGTTGTGTTCATAATTGCACCAATTTGTTGTATCCAAAAAGCGGAACGTTCACAAGTAAACGCAATACTTTCCTTTCCATGAATCTCTTCGTATCACTTTGAAGATAAATGTTGCATGTCCATTTTATTACATTGCAAGAACGACTCTGAGTGGTGTGGTTCCTGCGTGTTAAGGAATTTATTAAACAAAAAAATGTCGCCTCTGGCAGATTGCAATGGTCCATAGAAACTCGTTTGAAGTTAAGTTAAATTCACCGTTTAATGGCCGGATGTTGATATTAACATTGAAATCAGTTTTCTTTCTTCGGCTATCACTGCTAACTACAGAGCTGACGTACGCAGATCATAACCAGTAGGTTCAACGCGCTCCAACCTAGTTCAATGGCTACAATTACAACAAGTGACCTTACGACTGTTGAGCTTGGCACAAAAAATGCCACGCACGGTATTAAATATCGGTTTTGCATATACTCTACCCGATTGATTGATTTCTACATACTCCAGGCTACTCAAGAGGAAATTTGATTCAATGGATGAAGTCGTGGATATCGTTTATTTCACGAATCCATCGTTGAGTGAGGCTGAATCTCGCGTTAGACATGGCTTATTTGCGTCCGGCGAAAGATGAATCTCCATGTGTGCGTAAAGCGAGAAAATTAAATCATCAATCAGTGTATTTTTGAAATAGCAGATTAACCGACAAACAATCGCGTTGATTCAGCTTTCCAGACGACTGACGGCTCTGTCTGTCGGGTATGATCATCAAGTTCAAATGTATTTTTCTTGCGGTACAAATGAATTCGCGGATAGGGTTGTGGAAGTCGGTTTGTTTTTACATTTCTTATAAAAGAAATGTATAGAATTCGCTCAAACTTTCAAGATTTTTTCCGAGGCCCGGAGGGCCGAGTCTTATATACCAATCGACTCAGCTCGACGATTTGGGACAATGTCTGTGTGTGTGTGTGTATGTAACGGACAAATTCTCATTCGTGTTTCTCAGCAATGGCTGAACCGATCTTATCCAAACCAATTTTAAATGAAAGAACTAAAAAACAGTATGAACGCTATTAATTTGTTTTTGATTCTGATGTTTAGTTTCCAAGATATGAATGTTTGAATGCGTAAAAATGGCGTTTTTTGCAGTTTTTTTGAATTATCTGCCGAAATTGACAATATAGATTAACAATTTATATGTTTTTAGACAGCTTTAACGAATACCTTTCGAACAAGCTATAGATTGTTGAAATCGGACTATTATCAAAAGAGATATTTAACATTAAATGCGAACGAAAGATTTTTATCATTTCCCATTGCCAGAAATATGACCAAAAACATGTAATCTATTATTAACGCCAAAACGGCTTATTTTAGGTCAATAGTATCTTCGGAGAATTTAATGGAGGAAATATGCCCTTTCTTTTGGTTTTGTGCTTTTGCTGATTAATCCCCCTATGAGTGAGATATTTTCACAAATTTTCTTGGAAGTGATTATATCGAAATGATGCCTTCTACAAATTTGTAGCTCTTACTTTTGCGAATAACTTTACTGAAGACTTCAAATATCTATTTTGAATACTTTAAAAGTTATGGCTTGTTGTTTGTGGATTACTCTTTGTCGCCTAGTTATTGTTCAATATAGTAATAATCCATTGAAATAAGCCAAACATTATTTCGATAAAACGAATTTTGTATTTCATTTTTCTATCTACAACCGCTAGAAATAATAACCGAACACTTCCAAGTTGTCTGGAAGGAACTTGATAACTTATCAGTGCAAAAATGTTCATTTGTGCGAACCTTCTGACTGCAATTTTTCTAACTAATGACCATCGGATCGATCTGAAACATATCGGAAAATGAAAAGCCAAATAAATAACTCCAAGCAACGGCGTAGCCCAGAGAAGGTTTTGGGGTTTAGCACCATACAACCCCCCCCCCCACCACACCCAAAAAAAATATTGGATTGAAGTTGAAAATTTATTGATGCAGACTGATTTAATTCAATTTTACAATAACAATTATCTGATCCGTAGATTGATAACCTGTTGTTGTAAACATCATGAGGACTTTTGATAAATTGTCGGAATGGGGTCCTGATATGTACCTGATCTATTGGTCTTCATTTCACAGTTGTCTAATAGCATCAATATCAAATTCCTGCCTGAAAACATTCCAATAGAAAATTCCAGAGTTCTGTAATCAATCATAGTCCTCAGATTTCTTTTCAAATTGATCTCGTTTTTGTAGAGATGTACTGTAATAAGGGTCTTTATTTAATAGGAAGAGAAGTTAAAATTGATTTAATGTCTATGAAACATAGAACTGCTCACCAAAAAAATGCATAACTTTCAACATTTGCCAAAAATGTTTTTGCCTTTCTCATTCACTCTAAAATTCGTCAATCTAATCCTGACCCGGAGGGCCGGATTGTCATATGCCAATCGACTGAGTTCGTCGAGATCGGAAAATGTCTGTGTGTGTATGTATGTGTGTATGTGGAAAAAATGTGACCTCTGTTTCTCAGAGATGGCTGGACCGATTTGCACAAAGTTAGTCTCAAATGAAAGGTACAACCTTCCCATCGGCTGCTATTGAATTTTTTATTGATTGGACTTCCGGTTCCGGAGTTACGAGTTGAAGAGTGCAACCACACAGCAAATTCCCATATAAACTGAAATGAAAAATTTTCAAAATCAAATTTGTATTTTGACTTTTTTTGGACTTTGGTACATTTTTGTCTTTCTCATATAGAAAGGTTATGCAATCACTCTAAAAATCGTCAATCATACCGGCCCGGAGGGAGTATGCAGTGAGGGGTAGCTACTTTAAAATTAAAACTAGTTTAAAATTTCTTAACAAGTTGAAAATTTTCGGCAGGATCTGGAGCTCCCGAACCTTTCTCCATGATCGTGGCTGTCGATCCATTGTATGTATGTGCAAATTGTACTGAACATGTAATATTCATTTCCACCATTGTATTGAACATAACCAGCCATGGAATCGTAGTCTGGACAAATGAGACAAGCACAATTGCACCACTAGGTGGATTAAGACAGGTTTTTTTGGGAATGCGTCGAGTTGAGACGAAAACGTAATATGATTAATAACGAGGATAACACTTTCCGAATGTAGAGAGAAATTTATGAAAAATGACGATTTCCATTCGATTCTAGCAGGTTCTGATCGATTTTGATGAGCATTTGATTTTTGTTGTATGACCAATTATATGTATAGGTCAAATGTTTAAAATCAGTAATTTAAGGTCAAGATAGCATCATTTTGAAAACGCCAACTTCGGAGGTTTAGTATTTTCGATGAGTTTTACAAACGTTAAACAGCGCATCATTTGATAAAATAATTTTGACGGTATATCGTCCAAGAAGTATTTATGGTGATTTTTCTCAGATTTTTCATGACTACAAAAGTCTCAACAAATTCGCTAGACACGAACTCTGTTACTATTTTCTGAAAAATTAATTCTGCATAATTTTAAAACTTCAAAAATTACGGTTTCGGAATTATGCCGTTTGGACAGTATGATCGATTTTCACCAAACCGAATTTCTGGCTACGCCGCTGACTTCAAGTAAGTAGAAACAAAGTCGTTCTACACTCGTTCACAAGAAACTTCTTCGAATGCTGAATATCTATTATAATACATTGAAACCCTGATTTTATCAGCCAAATATGAACATATGTTTGATGGGCTCTAGCAGACGAACAAGACTGAATTCGAGTAAATCCTTTCTTGAGCATGTTTTCCTTATCATGAAGATGGAAATATGCAAAAATAAAAAGTTCATCATAATCAGAAATAATTATCAGACTACATCAAGGGACGGGAAGAATATTTTAACAGCTTCAGTTTATTATAAAGAAAAAAATTGCCCGATTTAGTCAATGTCCCCATTTTGTCAGCCTAAAATACACCATGAGACTGATAAAAATGGGTCTTTATTGTATGTATTATTCACTGTGTTTCACATTAATAGGTACATTTCATTTTTGGGGATTTTTTATTGTATCGAACTACAACAATTTTTAGGTAATTTTCAAGGGGTTTTTTATAGACTTCTTCCAAAATTTGGCGAACCTATTCCAATTCGTATACCAATTAATTGGTATACTTAAGGGTTAATATGTTGCAGATAGAGAAAATACTGAAATTTTCAGCTTTTTTCTTACACAATATTACGAAAGATTATTAAACAATTTTTCTTAATAAGTTTGTGAAAATTATAAACTATTTGAAATTTTTTAATAGTATGATTTTTTTTATTTAACCGTGATTTTTTAATAAATAGTGACCATCGCTTCACAACGTAGTCTATTTTTCATGGCTTGCGGCGAGCACGATCTCTCGAATTTCTGAACTGAAAATTATGGAATAGAAATTAATTTTTAGTATTCTTTACTTTACTCGCCGCGCAGATAGCTCTGAATTAGACCCGCTGATGCCCTAAGACGATTTCGCTAGATTTTCAGTGCACTGTGCACACAGTGCTTTAACGCAAGTGACGGAAGGTTATCGAAAAGATTCGTGAAAATGAAAATTCCAGTAATGATGATGATTTTCCCAAACGGTTCGTTTTCGAGAGGTTTTTATTTGTTCTTTGGCATTAGGATTAGCGATAATAATTCAAATCAAGGATACTACTGGGAAGTCACCTTTAGAAAAAGTCGATGTCGAAGTAAAATTTGGAACTATGCACGCATGCACTTCAGAGATAGCGTGATATCCGGAGCTGCGATTTCATTTCAACCCTTTTTTGTGAAAATGGCGATACTTACAAATGTAAACATAAGGCTTTTTCATACATGCGAATGAGGGCTTTGAAACGCAACCAATTAACCTAAAAATTTTGATTCTACGATATTGCTTTCTTAAACTACAGCAAAAAATACAACGGGCGAAACTGTATTTTTGTTTGTTTATTTAAAGTTTCGCCCTCCACGCTCCATGCAAACAAACAGGGCGATACTTTTTTTGCTAGCAGTGTAGAAGCGAAACTGTCATTTTCGTATTTTTTTAGGATTATCAAGCTGATATCAGCTGTAAATAGTAACAATGATCGCTATTGAAAAAAACCCGGACGAAATCGGTGGTGTAGAACTGTAGTTATTGTAAAAAAACGTAAGAACGATACTTCAATGCTGATAGGTGGGACCGAAAATGTAAACAATCGCCAAAGGGTAAAGTATAAACTTCAAATCGATTCAAAAAAATGCGATTTTTTTGGCTCAGTACAATATATAACCCCTTTAGGAAAATTCAGTTTTCCCACCACAATTTAGATATTTTATTAACAGAGCATTAACAATAATTCGTAGCTATGTCTATTTTATGGGCCATTTTTTCGCTTCCCATTGATTTGATTTGAGATTTCTAGCACTGATGTTGTCCTATGCTGATTTGAGCGATTTTCTGAGTCCTGCCACTATCCCATGTAGTATGTGTTATCAAAAACATCGCGAAGCATCAAGTTCTAAATGTTCTCAAACGATATAATATCCGAAGAGAGTGATAAGAGTTATAAGAAATGTCTCATCACACTGTTAGGTGGATTAAAAGCGTTTTTTTATACTTCTTTAGAATTATCTCTCTCCACATTTGATATCGCCAGACTAATCGAGAGGAACAACTTTCCGCTGTTTATCCTATCGAGTGCCCTTAATGAAGTTGTGCATTATTAATGTTTTCTCGCCGACACTTACCCGGAGGATATTACATATAACGTCAACTCGGAAGACTACAACTTGAATCAGATTGTTCCTTGTCATATTTTCGACCTCCTAGGTATGGTTCTGACATGAACAATCATACAGAAAGTTTCTCCATAGATTGAGGCGTTTTCAGATGAAAAACAAACTACCTTTTCCCCTTGTAATGTTAGGTTCATACGGTAGTGGAAAGACATTCGAATGAAACCTATCTGGTGCTTAGAGTGTGCGGAATGCGGTTTTCGGTATGAAAAAAATGGAAGCCAGAGATACCGCAGACTTAGTCAAACCAGACACACCGGACTTGTATTGCTCCCCTTCTTTTGCATTCAGATTCACAGTGCAGTTTTCTCTACCACCCAGTACCTTTTTTCTAAACTGCTTTTCAATGAAACCGTCACGGAAAGGCTTTATGCTGCACTGTGGGTGAATATTATTTTAAAGAAGTTTTATAATCAAAAATAATAAAACTTACTTTTCAATGTTTATAGAAATAACCAAGAAGTCCGAATTTGCGATTTGTTGTGTCCACATATATAAGAAAATATTTAAAATTTTGGGAGCGGAAAGTGCATCATGATCAAGAGCAACTATTCTAGTGGTGTTTTATTGTATTGGTGTGAGAAGAATATCCAAGAGTTAGCAGGATACTTATGTGGTCGAAGCGACGAAAATTATTTAATCCCATTTCAACCTATACCTAATACCACTATTCTAGCGACAATTCTTCAACATAACAGAGCTTTTGTGCTCCGACACCACTATCCCTTTTCAAAGTAGCTAACCACAGGGCATACTTGGTGGTGAGTGAACGTTTCCGATGTATCAAAACAACTATCAGTGAATGCAGAGGCTTGTGGATAGTGGTGTCTTCGGTGACATATTACTGTCCCTCTTAGACGGGGCGAGCCGGAACACCTTTCCGAAATGTTGATGCCTACTCTGCTTTACTGGCCACTACTACTACTAAGCTTCTGGAAGGGCAGCCATAGAGAGAACGTGTCACGCAATAATCCAGCCATAAAATCTCCACACAATTGTGGTTGGGTGACGCGTGATGCACAACGCGAGACATCCTTCGTGGCAGGTGCCTTATTTGTCATGATAGTCGGAATATTGGAGTATTATAGTACTATAGTGTTCAGTCAGAATAAGACTATATGTATAGGTTCTATGCTATAGTCGACTCAAGGATAAGAAAGGTGCCGGCTAAATCTATAGCCCGTTCGTGAGGGGATGAGTCACATTTGTCTCCATTTGAACGCCTCCAGACACTTTTATGTTTGTCTGTCGGTTTTCATACAGACGTGAGCAAGAAAGGTACGGTTCAAACGAAAAGCAATAGATGTGCAATCAAAGGAAGGAAGGAAGTAGGCAAGGCCTCATCACGACTGGTCGGTCACACTGCTGATGGGCTGGTTGTTGTTTTGTGTATTTTATGCACTTTTCGTATTGCCCGGAAAACGGAAATGATGTGTTCTTATTTATGGAACAATGTCAGGTTAGCTCATCTACTGTGAAGATTGATTTTGTACCTAAACCTTTATGAAACTGTCAAGCTCAGTCGTCACGCTTTGGATTTTTACTAAGAAATGAAGAAAAATAAACAGCTAGATATTATTTTTAGGATCGATATTGATGTTGGGTGTTGCCATATTCGGGAGGTGCCGCATTATTTCATCAATTGCTAAACCTACAATCGAAGGAATGCGTAAAAATTAAACGTTTGCTTCAGTTTCTTTTCTTCAATACCGTAAATCAAATTAACCGTTATATGTCCAGCAGGGTTCAAAATCTATTAAACTATTCTTTCCGAAGCAGGCAATTGATACTTAGCGACAACTTATAACATCTCTAAGCATAGCTTTTGTCAAAATACAATTGATAATAGAGTAAGCGGGGTCCGTATGAAGGATTTCTGTATTTTTTACCCCATAACAGGAATACAGGGTACTCGGGTACCCGAAAAACCGAACTATTGATGACTGAAATTTTTTAAACAAATTTGGATACTTTTGTGTGTTTTCTAACCAGACATTCATTCAATGTTAGACTCTGTGAAACTGAACCGGATGAGTTCATCTGCTTGCCGGGAATTCGACTTTAAAGAGACCTGGAGCATACCTCCAGAAATTCCTACTCCCGGGACCTACCCAGATCCATTCGGTTCATTTTCATAGAGTCTAAAAGTATATTGATTTCTTTTTTTTTCGAGAGTTATCCTACTGGAGCTGTAGAGCTAGATTCTCGGAAGGGCTCCCCGTCGGATTCACATACTGCAATTTGCAGGCGAGACAGGAGAATGGCGCCCACTAAAACACTGCTTTAGGCCAATTGTAGCGGGCCATGATTCTGAATGTGATATTCATTGTACGGTTCAGGTATGTGCGGGCGTAGGGACTCGCGATAGCGCGTATCATCGCGAAGAGCTCGAGCATTTGTACGTTAACGAGTTCGATCGCGTGTGTGTTTGTATGTCGCGTGTGCTAACGTGCATGTAACTTCGCGTGTATAAATTCTATTTTATAACCGTATGCCTTCTGCATATTCGCGTGTGTTCTAGAATGATCGCACGCGGACCGTGAATCCAATACTTATTTTTTCGTGTACGGTTCAGATTGTAGAAGAAAGTGGGTTCTTCCACATCACTAGAGATCCCAGTCATGTCGCAGTAGAACGTGTGGTCTAGTGGATATGAGCTTTATTTTTTGATTGGTCCAACTGGATGTATGGAACCAAGTTGCTAGAATGAAGAGTAAAGATTTCCGGACGTGACCGATTCATGATCTCGCGCGTTTACAGGTTCGCGTTTGAGACCGCGTTTGTAACTTCGTATGTACTAAATGTTCACATAATTACCGGAGTGTTATGAAATACGCGCGATCGCGGGTATAGGTGTGCGTGGATGATCTCGAAAGGCTTAACCGTTCGTACGTCGTCGTGTTTGTCGCGTGTGCTCGCGTGTATGTGACTTCGCGTGTATAAATTCGATTTTGAAACCCTGCGGCCGTCATTCATTTAGTTTTCTGTGTACGGATCACATTCTGACAGAGAGTGAGTTACCCCATATCACATATCATGTCGCCATAGAACGGTTTGTCTAGTGGATATAGGAGTTATATTTTCTTATTTTTAAAATTTTATTTAATTTTTTTATTAATTAATATGGACCTAGACTGTTGGTACCGAGGATAGAGACATCCGGACGATCCCGACTCATGATGGCGCGAGCGCGGGAGTTTGTAGGTTGAGCTTGAGATCGCGTTAGTAAGTTTATGAGTGCTGAGAAGTTCACCTTATTACAGGGGTGTAATCATGTTTGAGAGTTCATGGGCGTAGGTTGCTTGGAAAATCGCGAGAGGCTCCAACGTTTGTCGCTGACGTGATTTTGTAACATATTTGCGTGTGTTTCTGAATGGTCGCACGAACCGTGAGTCTGATATCAAATTTTCGGTGTGCGGTTAAAACTCTGACATAGAGTGTGATCCCTAATATCGATAGGGTTCCCGGTTATTTCGCCATGAGACGTGTTGTCTGATAGATATGAGCGTATTTTCTTAATTGGTCCAGCTGAAGGTATGGACGTAGGCTTCTAAGATCAAGGACAGACTTCCGGACTTGACCGATTCGTAATCGCGTGCGCGAGGGTATTTTTGTAGGTTCCCGCTTGAGACCGCGTTTGAGAATATGTGAGTGTTAAGACGTTCACTGTCACCATCTTTGCAAACCCAGCTGAAGGTGGGTGTAGAATGGTAGTATAGGACTCGAAAAGAAGAAATAAAAGACAATATATGAGAGACGTAATAGATTAGACAGGTACAAGATACAGCTGAAGTTATGATCATCACATGAAAGACATACATTAGTACTTCAAACACTACTAATACTTGAATAGCCAACCACCACACATATCACATCCTTTCTCAATTATATATTTGTTACTGGTTGATTGTTGGTTATGAGCGGGTAAATAGAGGAAAGGTATAGAACAGAAAAAAGGCTCATATCAGCCCTCCCGGCCTCCTCGATACACCACTATCGAGGCGTATTGTAATCAACATCTTGAAGCGGGCTTCTTATATAAATAAAATCCTGAATAGTCATAATGATTGGTGGTTTATTAACATAAGAACTAATTAACCTCTAGTAATAGAACTTGTTGCAAATGTAAACTACAAAGAGCGAAGGTCCTTATATTTAGATAACTCTATTGAATCTATTGTGGCTTGATGATGTTTACAATACCGTCAATCCCATCAACCTGCGAGAGTTGTCTAAAAATATATTGATTTTTTGAATCCAAAATATCTTAAAGTGTGCTAATGGATTAATTAGTGGCATAGTAATGAGTTTCACAATTTGCATGTACTCGGGTACCCTGTCGGCCCCTTGAGGTGTTTTTGTGTCACGTATAAGGGGTACAAAACTATGTGTTGTGACACACCGTTCATTAACGCTCCTTACACACTACTTTGATTTCAGTTCTGTCGAAGATACCTTATGCTAAAAACAAAGTGTGCGTGATATAAATTTAACAATACTATTATGTTTGGCGTAGTCATTCCAAATACACTGGAACCTCTATTTGCAAACCAAACCGGAGGTTCGTGAATTGAATTAGTTCGTAAAAAAGTGATGGGTATATTGAATGGGTATTTTTAAAA
This sequence comes from Topomyia yanbarensis, assembly GCF_030247195.1. Taxonomy (NCBI): domain Eukaryota; kingdom Metazoa; phylum Arthropoda; class Insecta; order Diptera; family Culicidae; genus Topomyia; species Topomyia yanbarensis. Next base: position 159,217,734 of record NC_080670.1, read on the forward strand.
TAGGCTCGACGAGAAGCTAATGAAAATCGTTGAATGACGGCATTTGAAAGAGCAATTATCGACTTGTGATTGAGTAAAAGTTGCTATAATCGTATCATCACTGTATCTGTTCCTACTATCTACTATAAATCTACTATATGTATACGAAAATATCCATCCACATATTTTATCTAAATCCGGAAGTCGCTATCTTGGATTGTGAAAAGGCTTCAAATACTGATTCCCTTCAGCTACTGGTTAATCGCAATCCGAAAATACCCACATTGATTAGGTTATAGAGAATTTATCCAAACCGGAAGTCGCCATATTGGATTTTAAAATGGCATCAGGCATCGATTTCCGTAATTCATTGGTCAACGCCATTCCAAAAATACCCATGATGTGGAGGATATAGAGAATTGATCTAAACCGGAAGTCACCATCTGCTTTATAAAATGGCTTCCAGTATAGATTTCCGTCTACTCGTCAATCATATTCTGAAAATACCCATATTGTTAAAGTTATAGACAATTTATCTAAATCGGAATTCGACATCTTGGATTTTGAACTGACTTTGGACGTCGATTTTCGTCATGTACTCACCAAATCCGTTCCGAAAATACTCATTGTTGAAGTTATAGAGAATTTATCTAAATCGGAAGTTCAAAATGGCTTCATACATCGATTTCCGTCATGTACTTATCATCCCCATTCCGAAAATACTCAACTTTTATTAGTAGGATGATAAGAAAATAATATTTCAAATTGTATACAACTTCATACGGTACTGTACGTAGTTGAACATTTTTACGAACTTTTACGAAGAATTCATTATTTAGACTTTAGATCGAATAGAGTTCGTAGATTGAGGTTTCAGTGTATGTCATATCAATTCTTTGGACTTTTTTGCTAACTACATAGGAAAAATTAATTTCACCGGTGGTTGAGTGGCAAGCGTGACTACCACGCATTCCAGTTGATGTGGGTTCAATCCCAGCCGAGGTCGTTGAGATTTTTCAGAGGTGAAAAAATCTGTGGTCACGTCTTCCTTCGAAAGGAAAGTACAGTTGTTGGTCCCCGGTCCATGAGTTGATGGATCGATATCTAGTCCATATAGTGAAGTCACCTCTCTGGTGTCGGTAAAGAAGAAGTAGAATCCAACTTGTATACTTACTAACAAATATCCTCCTCCCGCGATACTTGTGGAGTGCGTAGTAGTATATACGGACTAAGAAAAACAAATGTAATTGATGGTTCCGGACCATTAACCAGTTTGGGGAAACATTCATTTAAGTTATTGTGCACATTGCGGTACAACGGGCGATTCATGTAACGGTCGTCAAAAACATCTGTTTCATTTTTTCTTATCAGGTTTAAAAATATCCTGAAAGAATCGACGAAAAATCTTTATCACGCAGCTTGCCACGGCGTATGAAGATTCTCTTTCTCTGCGGCGTGTCGTCGTTATTCTGTAGATATTCCCAATTATCTAAATTCGGAAAAAACACAAAAATGTTATTGTTATCAGCGTACAGCAAGTGAATTTCCAGTGGGAAATGGTTGAGAATATTATTAACTATTTGTATACCAATAATTAATATTATTAACTATTGGTCTAAGATGCTTTCCTACACCATTTCGTTTTTGTTATAGATCTAAGATTAATCATTCTAAGATGACGAAGCATACCTTATATGCGTTCCAAATACAAAATTTTTTCTCGTACTTATCACATAAATCACTTACGAAAGCAAACTAAACTGATTTGATGAATGACTGATTTAAACGGTGCAAGGAACGTAGAAATTGAATTTTCCCTTTTTTACGTGCCAATTTGCTGGAATCTCTCCTTCGCATAAATAACACCAACTCAACAATTCCGTAACACTCTGTTGAATTTTAATAACGACAGATAGACACAGATCCAGACTGAATAAACGGCATCGTTTTTGTGGTCGAAAAAATACAGAATGCTGGACAAAATGAATCTAATGAACAACCGACACCGTTACAGCTGGGACACTTTCCGATAGATCCAGCCACCCGGTTCCAACAGATTCAAACAAAATAACCAAAAAAAAGGCTCTCGACGTGCGGACAAATGTTTCCTGAGGCAAGAGGCTGTTGCTGCTTCATGTGGACACTTCCTGTCGCGGTGACTGCAAGAAATAGCAAAAGGATTTGAAAAAGTTCAAACTGAAGTTGAGCTCGTCCTCGATCCACAGGATGACATCTCTATCGTGTGAAGCAATGGAACCGGCACATTTTGCCTACCAGGGGGTGATGCGCAATTCACGGGACGGTCAGTGTTAGAACTAAGTTCCCTGTTTGTAAGTTGTAGTTGCTGACTCGATACTGTGTAACTCTTGGAGAATGTTTTGAGGATTTAGGAGGTTCTCAATATTAACAAATGTAACGTTAATCGTGAACACTCCCGCAGAATAAAGCGAAACACGCTGCTGCTGTGATATTGAGAAAACGAAGACCAACTTTAAAAAAATAAAACTTTTAATCATGCGGTCCTTCTAGTCGTTTATAGGTTGATGGCGTTCGTGGCAAATGCATTTCCGTTCTGCTAAGTTCTATCTTTACTCAGAGGTGAGTCTGCTTCATTGAACATGCATGAACTGGGTTTAAAATGAGAATGCTGCACATTTTTCCGAGCTAGTTCAGTGCATATTAATTTCCAACAGCGAGAAAGGAATGATATTGTAGAACTTTTTAGCAGAAAAAACATAATTATAAGCACAACAAAATCCATTTTTAATTCGTTTTATGTTATATAGGTGCATTAGTTTTACGTGGGATTGAAGTTCCTGATCAATACTTTTGATGATGTGAAATAATTGGAAGTCGCCGGCACAATAAAGTTTACGGACCTCAATAGGATTGTGAATATCGTTAAGATAAAGAAGGAAAACAAATGATACAAGATAACTTCCTTGTGCCCCCCGGAAGTAGCCAGAAAAAATGTTCGACGTTCAACTGCTTATTTTCACAGGAATTAGACGATGGAGTAGATGTAATGGTAGGCAAAGCAGTCATTAAATTAGAGATTTTCAAGTTTGGTAGCAGCGATACGGTGGTTGATTGTATGAAAGGCCGCAGAAAAATCGGAGTATATAGCTTGAATTGCATATCTCTGTTGCATACCAGGTGGTCGATGTATACAGAACAACGTTACGGTAAGTTAAGCGATTTGACTACCATATCCCAAGATACGTGCAGACTAATATCTGAGCCAAACTCTGAGTGCTTTCGATGTCAACGAAACAATAATTACTAGAGCTTGTTCTCGGCTTAAATCGTCCTTCAAGTCGGGACCTAACGATTTCCCTTCCGTACTTTTGTAAAGGCACATCTACGTTTTAGTGACTCCGCTTCGTCACATCCTTACAGAATCTATTACCAGTGGCATTTTTGCATCTTGCAAGAAGTTCGCAAACATGTTCCCAATCCATAAAAAGGGTCACTGCAAATAGTACCAAAGTGACGATCACGTCTGGGCGTTCGACTGCGATTAATCTGCTGTGCCTATCATCCGACATAACAGAGAGTATAGAACGTCACGCTCCAACTGATGTTACTTACACTGACCTATCTGCCACTTTTGGCAAAGTGAACCATGATATAACAATTGCTAAAATGGAAAGATATGGAATGAACGGGAGTTTGTTGCAGTTGTATCGATCCTATCTTATAGATCAAGAAACAGTGATTGTCATTGTAGGTTGTCATTGTAGATTGTCGCATTAATTTCATCGTCAGGAGTACCCTAAGGAAGTCACTTGAGAGCGTTGATGTTTCTGCTTCACTTCAACGACGTTCATCTAGTTCTGAAGACTTCACGCCTGTCCTTCGCAGACGATATCAAGATGTTCCTTCTCATCCGCTCTATTGAATAATGTAGATTTACTGATTGGTGTAGCTCGAACCGCATGGGTGCAAACCCGAAGAAGTGCTCGGTGATCTCACTCTCACAAAAAAGACCTGATTGGTGTAACTACCTGAGCAAAGTGGAACATCAAAATTACAACAAGTCGAAATCATATTTTGATAATAGCATCAAATTGAAATCTTATTTTGCTATCAGTTTTAGATTTTTTAAATATGATATCAAATTTTGATCCCTTTTTGCTATCCTTGTTTCTTAGAAGAATTTTCTATGTTTAGATTTCTTTGGTGAAACATTATCAAAAAAAATTACAACATCTCAATGAGCTTTCAATTTACTCTCACTGATAGCAGAATTAGTTTTCTGTTTGATGTCATAGGACAATTTTGTTGCTCTTCATTTTGATCTTTTAACCGTTAAAACGATAAAGACGACAACAACCTGAGTAATCATTTGCCGAACATCACAACATCAAGTTTAGCTTTCAATATGTTGTCAGACTCTGCTCGGGTACCGTCTACTGGATGCAGAAATTGAACGCGTTAGTCATGTGAAGGATCTAGGAGTTCAACAGCACGTCTCCTATACAATTAGCAAAGCGTACCGAATGCTGGGATGCATCTTCAGGATTGCCAAAAATTTTACGGGTATTTTTTGATTCAAATCGCTGTACTGATCTTTGTCACGGATAAACCTGAAGAACTGATGTGAAGTTTGGAGCCCAAACTATAATAACGGTGTTGATAGAATTGAATCCGCGCAAGGACGCTTTTTACGAATTGCGCTTCGTAGATTGCCGTGGAAAGATATTATGTCCGTCTAACAAGTTACGAAAGCCGGTATCAGCTGATTCATTTCGAACCCCTGCTTGTTCGAAGGAATACAGCAAGGGCTGTTGCTGATACTTTGCGAGGTCATCTGAAGAGCAAAAGAGCGGCATCTCGGACCCAACGCCAGGGCATACTTGAAATTCAGCTCCCAAAGAAAGAGCGTTCTGCTTTTTCCGTGGTGTGTGATCATTGTATGCATGAAACTGGCGCGCCTGTGCATCATTGGAAGGATGTCTAGTGGTAGTCATGGAATGTATTTCCATCGAAGAATTGGAGCTGACATGAAACGTAGGAACTACTACGGTGCCATAAAGAAAACAGACGAATTTTTCTTATGTTCCATGTTTTTACGTTCATTAGATGACAAAGAGGCAATCCTAGCAACGCTCGCTGCTTGGTCGAATTGTACGGACCAATCATGGCGCAGATATTTAATTCTTTCACAAAATCCATTAGTTTTGTTATTTTTAGTGATTGTACATTGTACATTTTACGGAATTAGTTATAAAATGGTTGTGCACAGTTTTGAAACAAGCCCCTGTATTGAAACCATAGTAGTATACTACTTCAAAATGTGACGTATTATATGTACTAAAGTTGTTTTAAACATTATATTCAGCTAAAGCCTACCAATTTATCTTAAAAAAATAAGTTTGTGGAAATCGTGTACTGATTCATCATGTACCGTTTGGCCCCGTGCAAAACTGGCTCTGGTATTGCTTCGTAAACGGTCAAATAACTCTTCTTAATGAAATAGGATCAATACTGAAACTTGTAGCCAATAAAACTAAATTTTCGTAAATCACATTTAGTAATAATTTAATGTATATAATGACATCTGGCGGTGAAAATGCGAGGGGGTAGGTTCTCTTCATGAAAATTGTCGAAGCATCTCACACAAATTTCAAGCACGTTGTGAGTCGATTGTGATTATTTTTTTCTTATCACTCTAGTCAATACTTACCCAAAGCGTGGCACTGAAGTATCTTGGTTCGGCCTTCGTTCACCATCGAACCAGACGAGGATGGTTGCGTCGTGAAGCGTGGCGCTTGCATTTGAGGTTCTGTTGAAAAGAGAAGGAAAAAAAGATATCATTAGCGCACATACAAACGGTCAATTAATACAGGAAGTAGATTTTGGTAAAAAGTACCATAGTATTAAGTATCTTCGAATACGGCAAGTAGGTATCTGCTAATATCAAATATAGATTTATACATCAACATTTTTTAAATCTATTGTTTATGTTTTGGATGCCATATGTCATTTAATCATTAGAGTTTGGTTCAGTTATACTATATCATTGAAGCCAAGATAATTATTTGATACAATTCTTACAGAAAACATGTATTGAATTTATTTAATACACTAATAGTTTCCTATTTATACAAGAAACTTTATAAAAACATCTATTTAAAAATCATCATAGTTAATATGATAAATTTGGAAACTAATTTGTATTGACAGCTCCTTGTCAAAACTTCTTGTTCTATGAAATGAAGAAAATATAACTCAAAAGAAAATTAAAGCGCAATCGAATAAGAAAATTTGGTTTGAAACTAGGGTTGCCACCTCTGGAGAGGCTTTGACCCGGAGATTTTCACTGATCTGGGGGTGGTAAATTTTGAGTGGAACGAGATAGAAATTGGAATCAAAGCGATTGCTAGGCATTTTAGAGCACTTTAATCGCTTTTTATTACTACGTTAAAATTTAAAGCTGTAAATTTTTGACGTTTGAGAACGGTTTTATCGGTTTAATGTGGTGTAGGGGAGAGAGGGTAACAATGAAACACATTTTTTCTACAATTTAATTTTGATGATAATACATGTTATTTGTGTAATCAAAAGTGATACATAGTGCCACTATGTTGTTAACTAATACATATATTTTTTCCAGCTGGTAAAATTCACGGGAAATAACATTTTTTGGATAATAAACAGTTGGTGGTAAAATGTATCAGTGTGCCCCATGCGTAGGAACTATGAAACACGTCTATAGTGAAATATTCTACTTATAAATTTTATTCTTTTGTTTTGACGAAGAATGATCCTAACGCTTTGAATTAAAGTTATATTGAGGCGAAAATCGTTTGTTTACGAAAGAATCCACTATATCATCGCGTAACATCGAACCACCATATATGCATATTAGCTGCAATCCTGAAATAAGAGACAATTTCTACAAAATTTGGCCAAATTTACTAATTTTGCACTATATGAGTAGTATTTAGTGTGGAAAATCGGAACCCATTGACATTTTGAGACAGACCACAAAAACAAACAAAAATCACTGTTCCCCATACGCCATCGTTTCACAGTTACCCAATGGGTCTATTCATGAAAATTGTGAAATCACACAGAACCATGAGTAGTTACCAAAAAACTTTGTTCGCGGCAAATGTTGAGCATAAAATTTGCAATAAATAGCAATAGACTAAACATTTATTCAATGAATGGTAATTCATAAAGATGGAATAATGTTTATCATTGCAAATTTACTCTGGCTATCACAAAACAAACAAATATCCATTAAAAGAGATAGAGTTATCAGATCTCTTCCAAAATATAGCAACACGTGTAAAGAATTAGAAATTGTGAAATATGAGGGAATTAGACGATTCCGATCATGCATTGTGATTTTATTGCGAATGTTTCATAGTTCCTGCTGATCCACTGTTACCCTCTCTCCCCTAGTATTTCACTTCCCCGACTAAGTGCCAAGAATACAAAATCACCAGCTACTCTCACTGTGGAGGTCGAACGAGCATTGCTCTCCTCCACAACTAACAGGAGAAGGAAAGCAAAGGAGGCAGAGCTGCGACATCACACTATGTGGTGTCGGTTATGCGTCACCAACAAATTTTAATTTCGCAACAAAGGGGCAAGACTCACCTCCCTAGCCCAGTTAAGGATCGCTGCTGGAGTAGCAACAACACCGCAAGAACTCGTTTGATGTTGACCTAGTCAGTTGGATTAGAAAAAATCTGCCAGATCTTAGTGCAGCTGGTGATAAGCACCACTAAGAGTGAAATGATTTGGTAAAATTGCAGTAAAATAACTTTTTTACACCATTTTGAGCGACTTAGTGGAATGCAACATTTCAATTGTAGCACATAGCGAAATATTACTTTCCTTAACCCTCCGGAAGTCGCGCATATGGCTTACCGAACGAGCAGCCGCTGGTCCCCTAAGACGATTTCGCTAGATTTTCAGAGCAGCGTGCACTCAGTGCACTAGCGCGACTTCCGGAAGGTTAATTTATAGTAAATTTTGTTTTTCATTTTCATTGCTTTGTGAAAGAAATTAGCAATATTTGGTAAACTCTTCGCCACCTTGAAACGAAGGGTTAGTCGGGAAAAATAAATCTGAACTAGAGTAATAGTTAATTTAGACTTTTTAAATATTTTGTAAAGAATCAAAATTCCAAAAAAATTGAACCTATGCTTCTCCCCACCAAACCCGGAGAAATTGATGTAAAACCCGGAGACCCGGAGATCGCTCCCGAAAACCGGAGTCTCCGGGTCAAACCCGGAGGGGTGGCAACCCTATTTGAAACTGTGAAAGTTAGATTCTATTTTTTCGGTATAAGTAAACTGGTCAATTCTGACTATAAAATCCGTACATCATTCAGTAACAAAGCGTAATCGTTCACCGCGCTCAGGTACACAGTTCGCTCAGTGTACGGATTTTTTTTGCCGGAGCTGGTCAGATTAGGATATATGTCTATGGAAAATGCATTCCGGAAAGTTTCTATCAGTTCTTGAAAACATGTGTATTATGTATATCTATTTAATCAATACAGCCCCTCTTTCAAAAATACCTCGTTTTACGATACAGTACTGCTGCAAAGCCGCAATATTTTTTTTGCGCTTTTCTGTAGTTCAACACTCAACGCGCCATAACTAGGGCAGCTCTCATGATCATCAGCCTCATCATCGTTCGACATCATAAAGCAGCGTTGAGCATGTTATCATCGTATGCGAAGGCAATATAAATTATACGCCAAATACCATATCCTCTTCTTTGGAGTCGGCTGAGAAGGAAAACAAGAGGCGCAAAATAGTGCACACGTCCGATGCTGTGGTATAATTTATCCAATTTAACGGTTTTTAAGTGGCGTTGTTTTTATGGTAGGTTTTTTAGGCTCTGAATTTATCCTCTAAATAATTGTCAAAGTATGACAAAGACAAAGAAGTTTTAATTTCATGCAAAGAAAATGCTTTCTTATCTTTAAAAATAGCGAATCGCTCGCTCTGCGGATACTATTAAGTTAAACAAATAAAGTTATCCGTGACTAAAACATAATCCTATGTCTATACACCCCCCAACAAACGGGAATCCGAATTGCACCAGGCTGCTAATTAACGTCTATAAAGAGCTGCAAATTGTTGTTAAACATATTGGCACAGCGGTCAAGCGGCAGCAAATGTTGTACCTAGTCGTAATTCCTATATTTGGCACAATATACGCCCGGTAAACGCAAGTCAGCAGGACCATCCAGTCCACCCCGGTCGTGCTAGCTTTTCATCGGATTATATTTACCAGCTAAATGCTGGTGTGTTAGCCCGAGCTGCAAACAAGATAAAGAACTAATTACATGTTGCTTACTCAGCATTTGTCGATGTACTGTTAGACGTACATATTGAAACATACCGTGTAAATTGCTTTTAAATCAGTTTTTGCATATTAGCTTTCATACATCTGTATACTAATCATATTTTGGCCTATGCGCTTATGAACAATTGTCATCCCAACTGAAGGTCACTGAAATACTTCACACGTTGCATAATGGACATTGAACTTCTGCAATCATAATTTCTAGAATTGCTTTATTGTAAACAAACAATAGTAAGGAATGGATTCCTTCAAAATATCCCACAACATCATTGAGAACACAGATCATATCATATTCACACCAATCACGCCGTATAATGTCCAACCACAATCACGGCGACAACCGACAATGATTTACATTGGCCCCGACTGCGGGTAACCAGTGCAACCACTGATCAGATAGCGTATAAATACAATTGAATTGCTTCAATGTCACCATGGCACCCGGCGGCAGTCAAGAACCTATAGCGCAACATGCAACACTATATCCAACCCATCGAACATCCACACCATCCGGAACCTTAATCAGATGCCATCAATTAACATACAGCATAACAAAGCGCGTGCGAGACTCGACCGTTTGGATTGGCCAGCCGCTGGCCTGCATGAAAATTGACCATCCCGTCCAAACCAAAGGGTCTGCAGTTCAGCAGTGAATAAATAACTGTGTCAACGGTCAATTCTGCACTAATTAATCACTGAGAAGCGTCTCATCAACACTAGCGCCACCCTGGCCCTGTGTGGAGGGGGCATAGGCCACCCACCAGAACGGATGACTCAATTCAGGTCTCATTCAAAAAACATTATGCATTTCGAATCTGGGTCCGCGGCCTGCAGCCCGGCCAACATTAAGTAAATAATTGTGTGTAATTCTCACATTTCTTCTTCTGTGCTTTCCCAGCACCACAACCCGAGCGTTCGCCAGCAAACAGCGAGCGTCACAATAGCTATAGCAGAACAATTTGCGAAACTCCGTCATGGTCTGATGAAGATGGACGATGCCGCATGCACAATTCTTTGTAAGGTTCTCACCATTTTCGGCCGATCAAGTGTAGTCGGCGTCCATCCATCGTAAAATGGTACATTCGTTGCGTTGATTCTATCTGTCTACGTAGTGGGAATTTGCAGTTTTTGATTCGGCGGTTATTTTCGCAGCATTAGAGGCCATTGTGGAAGGGTTGCTGCATTTATAAGTACGTGCCGAGTATGGTGAATACAAAATGTGTAACTAGCTAAATACTCGATCATTTCGTAGATTAAAATCTTGTATTAGTGTGCGGCGCACCATGATATAACCGTCTAAGATATGTTTGGTGCAGACTGAGTATTCGATTGCATTGGGAACATTTCAGAAAAAAAAGATGAAAAGATCGGTAATTTCTAATTTTGTGGAATTTTGTCTCAATCAGACAATCATAACAAAATGATATTAAAACGATAGATTATTATTATAACTTTCTGTTATTTTAACTACTTCCGAGACCCGATTTATAACATAGATTGCTTCACAAATGTAATTCTGTTATTTCATTCTGTTCGGGATACGTGCCCTAGTTTGGTGCTATATATCAAATCAAAAACTACAATGAAGTCGGGAAATATCTAACATATAAAGAAAACAACACCCACAAAAGATAACTTGAATAAAGATCGCAGTGGTAACGTTTCCCCTAAATAGTGGACTTACAATGTCGGAACCTTGACAAACTCGGGTCATATTTTTTGTGTTTTTAGGAAACCAGTGTTGTCAAAATCAGAATGTCGACTCATTTCTGTGTGAAAATAAGATTCCCTCATTATCCAAACAATCAAGTTAAAACCCTTTTTCCACTGTTTATCCATCGAGTTTACAACTGGTATTGTATTTTGCTTTTCTGTTCTATTGTTACCAAAAAATCTATCTCTTTAACATTTTTTAATACTTTACTCCGCAAAACATACCCTTGTCACCAAAATCGTTTTGTGGAATTGCTACCGACTGTACAAACGGACTTCACAGCCAATTTTTGGTGCACACGAAAATTGTAGCGCTAGTGCTATGCTCCGACTAACACTGACAATCCTTCCTGGATGTGATCCGAACATACGACGACTAGCTTATAAGATCAGCACCAAACCTTACCGCCACACCAACGTACCACTATCTTAACAGACATTCAATTGAAATATTTGCAAATTCATTACAGAATTAGACTTGTCAGATAAAAAATGATCAAATGAAATCGTCTCACAAGCAGTCTGAGAAAGATTTTTTTTATAAAAACAGGATAATCGTCAATCTACAATTAACTAAGTGTACCGCACTTCGCTATGGAAAACTTCGTAGAATACCAAAGGTTACTTATTTACATACACAATTCTTACATGTTTGTAAAAAAACGGATTACAATTAGAAAACCAATACAAGTCTGAAAATAAGTGATGGAAACTTTTAATAAAAGGTTCCAGGGATTGACGATTTTGAGGGATGGTCGCTAAAGTCAAAAATATAATTTTAAGTTCAGTACAGTGGTTGTAGATTTTACATATTAGTATATAACTTCTTTTATTCGCGAGGAAGAACATTTATTGATGGTTAATTTGAAGCTGAAGCTTTCGGAAATGAGCTTTATACAATTTCATCATACACAAAATTCTGTAAGGGGTAACGTTTTATGGTTCGATTATTATTTTTTGTTTATTTATTTGACACGGATCAATGCCTCAGCATAACTGAGCCTTAGATTTTTATTTTATAATATGTAAAATGGAAGAAAAAAAAAATAAAATCAATACCGCCATCGGCTCATATTGACAGTTAGCTGCTGCGTGTTGAGATCTTATTTCAGGATGGCGAAGCTGTGTTGTTCACTGCACTGCACTGTGAATCAATCAGCCAGCCTTCTCTCGCCTCATTCTCATCCATTTCATCATCGGTACGGCGCACAGTGGCTGGAGGCTGGCTAAAACCTCAAAAATTTATTTTTGAAATATTAATATTTTATATTTTCCCAAATTTCTCATGTATTGAATGATGTAAATTAAAAATTTTATGATCATTGAATAAGAACACGATTTTTAACATCGACTTAAACATAGCAAAGTCCAGACTTTTTAATGATTTTCATTTCCGAAACCACTATTGCTCTGTTCACTTCAAATGCATGTTGCTCTTTAGATTTTGGTCCGATTTTAGCACAACTAGTTTCATTGTGTAGGGGAACGAAAGAACTTGGTTAGCGATTAAAATACATTCGGTAAATTTGCTTGGAACTATATTTTTTTTTTGTTTAAATATGTTTGAGGTGGTCAGATCAAAAATACTTTTTTTCACTAATGTATTCTGTACATCATTTCGGAACGGTCCCATAGTATACATTCTACGGGAAATAACCTCTACTTTTGGAATATCATAGTCTCGTTCTGCGCCTAGGTGCATAAAAAGATTTAAGGAGATTTTGCAGTCTTGTTGCTGGTATGGAGGCGCATGGTGTTTTGTGTAAAATAGACAATCTACAGTAACCCAACACGTTTTACAATGGATTTAAAGTAGTGCTCTTCATTTTTTATGATATTGCTAATATTTGTGAACAGTAACGGAAAATCTATCATGAAAACAGGATACAGGAGTCATAAGAAAGGTTCAATGACACTGTATGGAAAAATGCATTGAATATTTTACGACTTTTGACATGAGCTCAGCACCTCAAAATTAGCTTAACTTGTGATTTTCAGCCAAATTAGGTAATATTTGAGGTTTTGTCCGACTTTTGTTTGAAGATCCGCCACTGTGCGGCGTTCGTTCTCTTCGGCGTTCGCTTCATTGTCGGTGGTACTAGTTGTTGGCTTAAAAATGGCTGGTGGGATCGTTGTTGAGTTATGCCGATTTCGTTTTTAGAATCGAGTCGCTCTAGGTTCGCTCTGAGCTGTCACTTTTGTATGGGTTTTGTAAATATTAGAGCGAACCTAGGGCGACTCTGACCTAAAACCGAAATCAGCATTAATATTGGTTAATGCCAGATCCGTAGATATTGGTTTTGCAGTCGCTTGTGGTTTAGCATTAGATGATTGTGTAGAGGAGACTGGGTACACTTGATCGCACTTTTTCTTTTCTATTCTATTCCAACCCTTTCACAGCCAGTATGAAAAAGCATCCTGAAAACACTGCAGTTATTCTGTCGTATTTTTCTTGTCAATATTAATATTTGAAGCATATGTTCATATGTCGCAAAGATTAAAACGGCCAGGCCTACTGTGAAGAGTTGGGTTTGAATATGTTTCGAAATTAGACGGCAATTAAATTATTCATTTAACGAATAATTTAATTGACGCATTGTTTTAAATCATAAAGGAGGAAAAAACGAGGACAACCGTACCGACCGTTCAGTTAAAAGGGGATATAATAAATCGTTGGGAGTGACTTGGCTAAGAAGGTTAGTGTCACTCCTTGGGGATAGGACAGAGGTATTTACACCTTGCCCTGGCTGATTAGCCTAGGATAAAGCGCCTTTACCCGCTCTTTAACTACTGGGACAGGTTGCAGCACTTGAAGAACCTGAAAGTATGGTCGAAAACTGTTTCTGTATTCGCTCCTTCTTCTCCGGTAGTAAACTAAACAAAAGAGGTTTTCTCAGTTCTGGCATGTTCTGAGGGGTGTCGTAACAAAAAACAGTTTCTTAATCAATACCAATATCACTTACAATCATTGTGACGCGAATCATATTAGGACTCCAATACGAAAGCAGTTGGGTCACTATTTTGTAATGACAATTTCAGGAATAGCGCGAAAGGTGCCGACAAGTCTCTATGTTGCATTATGACTGATTTTTGAAGCTAGAATTTCTATGCCAACATTCCAGCAAGTGTAAAAAACTCCGAAATCAGCCACGCATGTGCAGCAATAAATCCATGATAAGCGCCAAATTTATCCTTGACACTGCAAACTCGAACAACCAGATAATAGCCCTAACCACCCGAAGGAACTTTCCCGAGCAGAGTCTGATAATAAATAGAAAACTAAACTTGATGTTGTGATGTTCGGCAAATGATTACTCAGGTTGTTATCGTTTTGGTCGTTTTAACGGTTAAAAGATCAAAATGGAGGGCAGCAAAATTGTCCTATGACATCAAACAGAAAATTATTTCACCTATCAGTGAGAGTAAATTGAAAGCTCATTGAGATGTTAAATTTTTTTGATAGCAAAATATGTATTCACTTTGATGTTCTACCAATGATAATGAACAAAGAAAATTATTCAAAGGAACGCAGATAGCAAAATGAGATCAAAATTTGAAAGATACACAAGAGATGAAGATGGGAAATGATTTTGACAATGTCAAGTGATGCTGTCCAGTTTCCGAGACACCTCGCCTTATCCTGTCAAATGTCAAAATAGAAATAATAGTCTGCTAATGCTAATAGATTATTCCTTTTGACAAACCACTACCGCACTCTTTCCGCATCATTTCAGATGCAAGCCCCTCAATTTCGTTTATTCCCATTAGTATGTAATGCATGCATGTATTTTTTAGCCTCTTCCGTGAATGTCATGAATATTGTAAGTATCAGTCTCGTTTGTTTTACTATATTAACTCGTACTCCTTCTTGTAAGTAACCATTTCCAGGTCATCAGTTGAGATCAATATCTTAGCGGCAAGCCCCACAATCAAATTACAACAACAGTAAAACAATGACATCCGACTTCATATTTTCTCCTACCTGTAGAGTATGACATCGTTCTCAATTGAAGATACTCTTCCGTAATATTCATCGTTACCGGAAATTTATCATTCATGAGCAAATCAAACCATACAACTTTACAGCTCATTCCACCAATCCAATATTCTACCATATGTCATGGCACATAAATCCTGTTTTAATTTTGTCACTTTTATTACGACTTCCTGCACCTTTTCGCAACGTTCCCAGCTCCAAGCGGAAAGGTAGACTGCAACAGCTCTAGCTTGCATCGTTCATATCCCCATAGGTAATGCAATCTTTATCGGCTTTCCTATGGCTAGGTCCAAATCGCACAGTATTCGACTCGCCTTGCTTCCTTGTGCTTTCGGTTATCGTGAACTAGGGTGACTCATCTTTTTACTTCGAAACCCATTTGATCGATCAATTCGCTGTACTCTGATAGTGTTACTAATCATGTGAGTTTTAAGATTTTTTATGGTAATTCATCTTGAAAAAATACCTTTTACTTTATGTGACCCGTGAACACTATAACGACCTGAAGTTATAAGGATTTTCGACAATCTTCATTACTAATAGCTCCCGTCTTAAAAATAGTCCTTTGATTTATAACTTTCACCACCACACTAACGTTTGTGTGTCCGCAGTATATGACGTGTGTGGGTTTAGATCTGCTGAGATTCACCAGATTGTCGCCCCGCGCCAATGAAGAAATGGTTGATACTGATTTTACTTCTGATTAAAAATAGAAACAGGAACTAGCTGGAGACGAGTTATAATTTTCTTCGTTCGTGGATGCCCGGCACTGCTGTCCCAACAGGTACATAGCTCTCGTAAGGATGCTGCACAGCAAGAAGGGCAATTCAGCGACCGTGTTGTACATCTAAATCCGGTAGGACGAGTAACATCCAGCAACATCGGCAGGGGCTTCATTTATTGGTTTTTAATCAAGACACACAGCGTTATGTGGTACAACTTTCCAACTGACTTACTGTGAGCTATATTGAGACCGATGGCCATTCTCAAACTGTTGATCTTGTATTGAACTATCGGCCTGGATGAAGCCAAGGTTGCTTGTTCGATTAGTTTGTAACTCTAAATAAGGAAATGTGTTATGATAGTTCCGAGTCCGTGACAAGCTTATCTGCCTTGGGTTCTTTATTGATTTTCCAGCCGATAAACCGTGTCGGTCTATTATTATCAGAGCGACACGTTGACTGATAGAAAGATCCAAATTTGAAAATCTCATCAAAGAAACTGTCGCCAGTTTCAATGCAGCTCTTGTCGTTGGCCATCGACAAGCTTCACACGTCCTGATGGTATCGTTCGAAAAATTCCATCAAAAGATGACGCCCGCATTGTGTTGGAATGTGACCTACGTGGCGGCACGGCGTAACATGAAGTGATTCGTTGCTGCTCTACAGGAAGTCATGTCATACCGAAAGACTAAGTGCGCTTTGAGGACACTTTGGAAGCGTATTGTCATCGGGCAGCCATCGTTCGGTAAATACGTTTTCGACCAGGGTAATTTCCCCCGCGCACCGTTCATGCACGGAATAATAGTACGAAAGGACAACGAGGAAAGGCAACTCTTTTCACACTTATTGTTTAACTCCAGAGTGTGAAGACCCGAGATCAATAAAATGATTTATTACAACGGGCTTTAAAAATTTGGCTATTATTAAAAAAATTCAGCACTAATGTTAGTTTGGGGATTGACACAACTATTTCGAATATAAATTGGTAAAATATATCCCGCGTTCAGACTATTTGGAAGAAAAGCCAGAAAATAGAGTGTAGTAACTAGTTGCATCGGCATTGCAGAACTGTTAAAGACATTTTGGCGTCTGAACGCGCTGCAAGAATACAATTGATTATAAACATATTCAGGACAGAGTATATGGTGGTTGTCAAAGAAAGGGATTGAATCAAACGTGTAAAAAATGAGGTGCAGTATGAACTTGTCGACGAGTTCATATAATATGGATCACTCGTGATATTTATAATGGCTTTTTACGTATTGCAACAATGCACTAAACTTCTTACGATTAGTGTGGTAATCTACGCCTATACCTTATGTACCAAAGCGTACAAAACATGCTCTGTACCACATCACTGATACTCCCTGTTGTCCTCTGCTGATATAGAAGGCGTTGAAGGAGGCGGTTTATTTTAGTCTATTTGAGAGGAGAATTCAGCGTTCAATACTTGGAGGCAGAGTAGAATATAGAGAGCGATGCCAACTCATGTGAGACAGTACAATATGTACCGAATTTAAAAAGCAGCAATATTATAATTAGAAACACGCCGATTGATTGGCATAGAGATAATGCTTCTTACGTTGTAATTTGTTAATTGTCTTGAGATGAGAGATTTGAACACCTAAAAGATTGTGTCGAATATTTCAAAGAAGGTGTGGCCTGTTGTTGTAGCAAAAATATACTTGTTTTCATGTTCTCCCATTATTTATTGACTTATTATCTGTTTACGAAATTCCCCCAAAATAATTTACAGAAACGAATGTAAATTATTTACGGTTTATGTTGAGATGCTGTTTTTTAGACATTCCAAACTGCATTCTAAGATTTTTTCAAACCAAACCGAAAGTAATTGGTACCGAACATTTGACATTTTTCCCTCGAAAAGACCAAACTGCCGAAACGTCGGACAACAAACAACTTTAATTTGTTCTTGAAAACCACTATTTATAGCTAACGATAACATAGCTTCGAATAATTATGAATGTATCAGATATCACCCCAGTTAATTTTTACCTAATTTCCCCAAAGTGACAAGCCTGCATTGTCTTAATTTCATGGAGCTGTGGCATCCTATTCTCCTCGAGACATCGAATTAGGGTGCAGTCTTCTATGCTACTCACATAGGTATTAGATACACTTGTAGTACGAACACCAAGAGGGTTGCGTGTTTTTGCTTCAAGAAGGATGTGAAAATTGAAATTTGACACCCACTTGCAAGTTAGATCGATGCGTAGGTACTATCAGGTGGTGAAGTGGTTCTTAGTACAGGGATGCACAAACTCTGGCCACAGTTCGCTATCGAATGGGTGGATGGAGGTTTCTCGCTCTCTGTCTGACAGGTAGGCGAACAAAGTATAGTTACCCCTAGTCATTTCTTTATTGGCTTCATCTGAATTTTGGCTTAATACAGCTTTATAATATGGAGAAACCGATGGGAGTTGATTGGGAGCTGTGGAAAACTGGAGGAGTTACACAGCCTTATACGTTTTCTACTTGAAAAATTTTGATGGTGAACATAAAAAAGACGAATCGAACAATTATTCAATTTTATTTTACTAAAATTTCATTTGATGTAGGAAAACTGTATTGAGATTAGTTATGGAATTTGCGTTTCGACTTCGTCTCATCAGAATCCGACATTAACTTAATTAACGGACTAAGCTAGCGCCGGATTGGCCGGATTCCTGAGCAAACCCTTACTCAAGCGTGATGTCCCGCAAGAAAAGGAGCTCTTTTTTAAGCTGATGAGAACTAATGGAATCGCAACATGTGTTTGGCTTGGCAGGTCAATATAAGCCAAATCAAATGTTTCAATTTCATTAGATCTCATCAGCTTCTTGTGTTCGACTGAAATCGAACAACGTTACAATTCGTTGAATTTGGTTAATCGAATCTAATAAGACAAATCGTTGATGTACAGTGACAAGAACAAGGTGGCAAGACTAATTCCTTGTGGCATTTGTTCCAGATTCTTTGCATTTATCTGTTCCAATCTTCGGCAGATACCGTATTATTTACAGTAAGATTTTTGGCACGTTCAGTTTTTGGCATACTCCCTTTTTGGCACACTCCGATTTTGGCAACAAATGGGGTCCGTTTTTGGCAACATTCTTGTTGTTCATAATAAATCTTTAAAAAATGTGCAATAGATATTTTGTTCGTATCTATTGATATCACATTTGACTTTATTTCCAAACATGGGAGTCATATTAACCCTCAAAGGCGCAAATCATTTTTTTTTTTCAAATTTTGTGAAAATGTCTTTGGCAAATTTGTTAGTTTTATTGGCGATTTTTTCAAATGAATGGAACTAGGGTAATCCTTGTGGTTAGGTTGTTCAAAGTATCGACTGTTTAGATGTGTGAAGTTTATCTGCACAATAAATTGAAGCAAGTTTGCTGAATAAACAAGGCTATCTGTAATGGTTAATTTGCTATGATTTTTCTTAAAAGATTTAAGGGAGGGTGGCTTTTGAGATTGGTCCAACTGGAGATGTAGAGCTTGGTTTTCGAAAGGGCTCTCTGTCAGAATCACTCACTACCATTTCAGACTAGACGGGAAATGTCATCCACATAAAACTAAACTAAACGAGGCCAAATGCAGCGATCCGTGATTCTGATTGTGATATTGAGTGTACAGTTCAGATGGGCTGGTTTAGGGACTTGACGATCGCGTGGGAACTCGCGTTTGTTTGCGCTTGGGACCGCGATGATTAAAAGTGGTACAGTGTGCACTAAATCATAGGGGCGTTTTTTTGTTTGTGAAATCTTGGGCGCTTTTGTCCGTGGATGATCGTGATTTCACGTTCGCCTTTGTGTATAATGGCGAGGGGCTCGAGCGTTCGTGTTCGATTGCATGGACGTATATGTGTCGCGTATGCTAGCGTGTATAACTTTGCGTGTATAAATCCCATTTTACAACCGTGTGACCATTTGCGTATTCGCGTGCGTTCCTGAATGATCGGACGGATCGTGAATCTGTTACACCCAGATTTTTTTACGCGGTTTTTTACGATGTTTTTTTACGCGGATTTTCCAATTACGCGGTTTTTTTACGCGGATTTTCCAATTAACGCGGTTTTTTTTACGCGGATTTTCCAATTAACGCGGTTTTTGCAAAAATATTCCTTTTGAATGCAAAAGACTTAGAAGATTTTCGGAAAGACGGAAGAGACGGGTCTGGAAGATTCCTTATGGCCCGCACCCCAACAATATGGGTATTTTCGGAATGGTCTTGAAGAGTAGGTTCCAGAAATTGATTTTTGACGCCATCTTGAAATCAAAGATGGCGACTTCCGGTTTAGCGAAATTCGCTATAACTCAATCAATATGGGTATTTTCAGAATGGGCTTGAAGAGTAGGTGCCAGAAATTGATTTTTGGCGTCATTTTGAAATCCAAGATGGCGACTTCCGGTTCAGTGAAATTCGCTATAACCCAATCAATATGGGTATTTTCGGAATGATCTTGAAGAGTAGGTGCCAGAAATTGATTTTTGACGCCATTTTGAAATCAAAGATGGCGACATCTGGTTTTGCTAAATTCTCTATAACTCAATCAATATGGGTATTTTCGGAATGGACTTGAATAGTAGGTGCCAGAAATTTATTTTTGAAGCCAATTCGCTATAACCCAATCAATATGGGTATTTTCGAAATGGTCTTGAAGAGTAGGTGCCAGAAATTGATTTTGACGCCATTTTGAAATCATAGATGGTGACTTCCTGTTTAGCGAAATTCGCTATAACCCATTCAATGTGAGTGGACTTGAAGAGTAGGTGCCAGAAATTGATTTTTGACGCCATTTTGAAATCAAAAATGGGGACTTCCGGTTTAGCGAAATTCGCTATAACCCAATTAATATGGGTATTTTCGGAATGGTATTGACAAGTAGGTGCTAGAAATTTATGTTTGACGCCATTTTGAAATCCAAGATGGCGACATCCGGTTTAGCGGAAATTCCCTACAACCTACTATGGGTATTGGGATGGGATACGCGGTACGTATCCCCCGCGTAAAAAAAAACCTGGGTGTACTTAATTTTCAATGTGCAGTTCAGATGCTAGAAGAGATTTAATTCCTTCACATCACTGGAGTTCTCGGCCATGTCGCCATGTCTAGTGTTGTCTAGTCGATATGTGTTTCTTCTTTATTGGTCCAATTGAAGACATGGACATAGACTGTCAGCTACGAGGGTAGAGAATTCTTGGCATGACAGATTCATGATTGCGCAAATGCAGATGTTAGTATGTTCACGCTTGAGACCGCGTTAGTAAATGTATAACCACTGGACCGTTCACTTTATTACCAGAGTTTTATCATGTTTGCGAAAAAGCAGGCGTAGGTGTACGTCGATGATCGCGTGGCGCTTAAGCATTTGTATGTTAACCTTCTTAATCGCGTGAGCGTTGTTATTTGTCTTTGTATAGTTGTATTGCCGTTTTTCGCGCGACCGAGATTCAATTTTTTATTTTTTATTTTTAAGGTGGTGGAACTGAAGGTCTGTACCGAGAGTTGGGGCTTCCGAGTGCGCACGATCCGCGATCGTATGGGAATTGACGCTTGTTTAATCCCAGTTCAGATCACGTTTATAAATTCGTAGGTTCTAACATGTTCACTTAATCATCGGGGCGTTTTTATTTTGGCGAGATACCGGGATATACAGTAGGAGAGTGTGAATTTTCTAAACGGACACACCGCAATAGTGACAGAAAATCTCCGAGGAAAGTTCAAAAATGTGGTTTCCCACCTATACCCGGTATTATAACTACTGAAATTGTGCACTCGCCAAGGCAAAAGAAGAAAATTCAAAAGGTGCGCCATCACCAACCCATGCTCCATCGTGATCCAAAAGGCGTTCAGCCCCTAAAATTCGACCCTAAAAGGGAATGTTAGTAGTATGAAGGTACTTGTTCGCCTGTTGTCAGTTTGATTGTTAAAATAAATTTTACATTTACATATATTACATTTTTTAAATATTCAGATGCGTTTCAACTGAACGATAGGCCATTAGCGGGAGTCATACAAAAGCGGTCCAATTAAATAGAGTCCAGTCAGCGACTCAAGACCGTATAACTCGTAATGGCCATCCGAGGGCCTTCCTTTTGCCAGCGTCAATTACGACTATAATCAGCCATTTACTAGTATGTCGAATTATTGAACCGACGTTCCGAAGGCTTACAATTACGAGCTGTCACCAAGCGATGTTCCCTGTCCATTCCAAAAATAATGTTGTTTGTGTCAGTTGTAGTATATCTACCGTGAAATATATAATTTGGATATTTGTAATATGTTGCCATAAAAGATGAAGAGGTTTTATGTCTGCTGGAGAGAGGATATGAACGAAACCTAGCTCCAGGAAGTCTCTTACAAATAAATAAATAAATAAATAAATAAATAAATAAATGAATGAATAAATAAATAAACAAATAAATACATAAATAAAAGATTAAATGAATAAATAAATAAATAAATAATGGTTGACCCTTACAAGGACTAATATATTGGTGGCTCGATCGACAGCTGAAGTTATTTCGAGCTGGTATACTGGTAAAAGTCTGATCCGACCGGTTCTTACTGCCGTAGCCGTGCCAAAAAGCATGGAATGGCCAATTTAATTATATGTAAAGATAAACGGAACACGGCTATATCTCGTCATTTTCAAGCGTGTCAAGTTTGGAATTACGTCAACGATAAAATTCATACTTTTGGAGTGCAGTGAGTATCGACGATAATGCAAATTGAAATTTCCAGTCGCCGTTAGTATTATATGCACAGAAAAAAATATTCTGTAATTTTAAATTTATTTTCATGCACATATTTGGAGCATGATTATAAATGTAAAATTAAGTTTCACCATAAATTCACACGACTTTCGTGCTTTCTTCAACGAATTTTATTATAATTTTACACGTGGATTGAAAACTACAGATTCTTTAAACGGAAAACGAATGCACTTCTATGTATTTTTATTCGAATATTGCTGTGAAATGAGTAATATGTAAAATTACACGAATGAAAGTGTAAAAGTGTATGCTTTTTGATGCTCCGATTAAATGCATTGATTTTAACGTGATTTTCAATCAAATTTTTGATTCAATCTTTGTTAGTTTACATTCGTATTGATATACATGTCGTTTAAAATTCATTATTTTATAGTGTGTAATAGAAGGAAGAACCCATCAAACTTTTTTCATGTTGTCCAGATCGGTACGCGAATGTTGCAAATGCGTTTAGCCAAACTTTTCCTATCTTTTTTATTATTATTCCACAACTTACACTCTAAGCTCAGAAAAAAGCTATGTACGAATGAAACTCAAATTATTACGAATCATTCCTGTACATCACGGAAAGCGATGTTCCTAAGTAGCAAATACAATCGTAACTGCATCCAGAAGCAAAAACTTATCAGTGTGCTTATCACTAGAATTGATTTTGCTCGTAGACTAGGATTTATATCAATCGATCATTTCATTTTGAAAGAAGATAGGAAATCCATCTTTTTAATAGTCATTCGATCCGGTTCAAAAGAAATCTCCATTTCCCAGCCGAAGTTGACGTTTTTATTCGAAAACAACCTATCATAACGTTGTTCGTTATAGTTGCTCCTCTTGTACCAACGTGTGCAGCACGCGGTAGACAGAAAATTTAATTTGCAAATATATGCCCTAATGTATGAACCGGAGATGAACACATCAGGCGCTAGCATAGCTATGCTATAGCACAACCTCTATATAGAGACGACGGCAAGGACGCATTCAAGGCAAGTGGTACGTATTTATCTGTACACCATACTGCGGTGAAATGTATAACAGCTCCGTTTGCTAGGTGAATCCTATGTAGGTGGGACTGTTATGCTTATAGCGATAGTCCCGGAACTACCGAGTTGGATTTTATTGTGCACTTGAGGATTCTTTTTGTGCTCCATTTTATCGTTGTGCACTTATACGGTGCTAGAACTAGAGGTTGAAAATTTGAAATTAGATTTGATTTGCAGAAGATAATTTGCGAAGTTGTACGAATTACTCTTCAAATTTCAAATAGAACTTTCTTCCCTATATTCCTGGATGACATAAGTTTATCGACATAACTATTCGCGCCTATCACCTGCTGTTTTTATGAAAAACCTTGCCTGTTAAATATGTTACTCAATCTCCGGCTCGTATTAAGTGAGATAAAACCATTTCCCAATCTAAACCACGTGCCGATATTACACAAACTGTTTCGATAAACTCCCCCACAGCTTGTCCCAAATGATTTCGAGTGGGCAGAGTTGCTTGCCGTTTTGAAAAGTTTAGAAATACATAAATTCTCATCCCGTTGCCAGAGGCTCGATATGATTCGACCGTAAATTTCCAAGTGTTGCGAGAGCATAACTTACGAAAATTCAGAATAACTTGTGATGTTACCCAGAGAAATTGCGCATGGAACGCGTGAATCGTGTATGAGAGTATGTGCTATTGATTTAGGTTGCAGCACGCGATATGCTATAATTTATGGTTTTCGTTTTTGCAATCTTTTTTATCGTTTTAGTGCGGCACATGATGGTGGGGGTCGTTTCGTGTACTAACGGGCGATATCCGGAAATCCCATCAATAAATACGTTTTTCAATGCACTCCCAATCAATCAGAATCATGAGTTTAGTCATGAATAGAGTTAAGAGGTACTTGTCAAGCAACAGGTGGTTCGGACTAAAACGGTTGACGTCCAATATTTACTTATTTTAACAATGACGTTCTGCTGTTATAAACACGTGTTCTCTAAATAGTTTTATTGAGATTCATTGGTCGAAAAATCTTTGGAATTACGACAAAAATAAAGATCTGCTTTATCAATACCTTCCTTCTGTTCGATGATAACAAAACTCGCTAGAAGCAATCTTCTTTGAGAAGTAATTTTCAAAAAAATATTTTCAAATTGACAGAGTTCCCTGACCACTGCACTAACATTGTTTGGGCGAAGAAGAGTCCTATGCACAATTAACTAAGAAGCAGGCTTGATTTATATTCATTAAGACAAACGTTCTTTCATTCATATGGATGCAAGTACCCCGAACGAGTGCAGAAACAATTGTCATAATTGAATTCGCTGCCCTCGACCGTGGAGGGTTCATCTAGATGAATAATAAAGGCGGGTGCGCCGCAAACTGGTCATTAAAGTGCCACATGTACAGTTTATCATATTATTATGAGATGCGCAATTATGATTATGATAATCCGTGCCGCACTTTTTTGCTTGGTGTAATAAGTTTCACTAATTCAATTGAAACGCAAGTGCAGGATTATTTCGGCGTGCTTTAACTTTGAAAGCAGTTGCTGAGTGAACTCTTGACTTGGCAATCAATATCAACATTGCTAAGCAATTATGTTGGTAACTTCCTTATGCTTTCTTACGCTAAATCACTTGATTAGTTTATTTGAATCTCACGCTACGTTAAAATCACAATTTATTGGATATACAAAAATTGCCCCTAAGATTGGGTAAACGAATTGATTTAGTTTAGTTCCAGTCGCACGCTATGTGCATCAGTTGCATCATCCACCGTATATGTGTAGCGTTTAATTAGCCTCTATACGCACGGATGAATTTCAAGCTTATTAGCAACATATTTTGCCTCGGCTTGTACGTGCTCGTTTACGCTAAAATTTAGCTGGTTTGATTGAAAAGTTTATTCAATACATACTGATGGCGAATCGATACAGCCGTCAGTAGCTTCGTGAACGAAATTCGTTCACTGACTCCACTTTTTCAATAGTAAGGGAGGTTCCTAAAAAGAACATGTTTAAGACTTATTTCAAGAAAAGTTCGAAGTTGATAGTATGCGTACAAATCGTAAATACACAGTGCTTGGTACATGTTTAAGAATCTCTCGAGGGGCGGAAGACAATTAAATTTGAGGGGAAAATCGTTCTACACGTACCCTCAAATGGTCGGTGTTAAGTCAGACCGGACTAAATGACAAAAATTGATTTCGAGAAAAACGGGTTTAAAGTTTGAATTGCAGCATCCTTTACGTTATAATTGGAAATTATTTTTTGCCATAATTCTTGTTTATGGTTACATATTTCAAATTTAGCTAAAGTCGAATGTAGCTGATGAAATTATTTACCCAGTGTTATCTTATCTCATTTTTTAATGATTTGCGACTTAGTCCGGTCTGATTTAACACCGACCAAATCTCAACCGTTACAGAGTTATTACACGTTTTCTAAAATTGACCTGTTTGTCTTAAAAGGGGTCTAACTCCAGCTCGGGATTCACGGACAACTTCTTCGCTGGTTCTATCCCGATGGAAGACACTCAAATCAATATTAAGGAGCATCTATCTGTACCATCTCTCGCTACATCCGGCATCCCGCAGGGAAGCCACCTCGGCTCAGTAATATTTCTCCTCTATTCTAATAACATCAATATCAAACTACAAAGCCCCCGTCTTCCGTTCGTCGACGACATGAAAATTTTTCGACAGATACGTGAATCCACCGATGTCGAATTCCTTCAAAGTGAACTGGACAGCTTCAGTACGTGGTGGGATTTCGCGGAAACGTCATCCAATCCAGTTCAAAAACTACATATAAGGTATAATAAATGGAGCAAAAATTAAAATAACGATATTTCTCTTGAATTTCACAAAAAAAATTGTGGAGGGTTGTCTCACTGGAGCTGTAGAGCTAGGTTCATGGAAGGGATCTCGTAAGAATCACACACTAAAATTTCAGACGACACGGGAAATGTCACTTACTAAAACACTGCTTAAGTGGTTACATACCTTTTTGTGAGAAAAACGGCAAGAAAGTTGAAAGTTGAAAGGAATAAAGCAATGAATTCATTACATCAAACTTATAGTATTTTGGTCGCACATTTTTCTATGAAATAAACAATCATAAGTTTATAAAAATGTATTGATAAATGGTGGAGTTGTGACTTTTTCCCCGAAACCAGTTTTTATTGAAGAGGTTTGCGGTAATCACGATTGACCAATAGATCAACTAAAATCCCAAAATTATATATTATATATCCCAAAATTTAAAAACAAATACATTAGTATATGAGTATTACTCATACCTTAACGATCAGTTGAATAAATAATAATTTTTTTCTACATTCGGGAACGTTTTTGCTAAAAAATCACTCTTTTAAGCTCTAAAAATTATATTAAAAAATTCTCATCAACAAAACAAAAATTTATGCATAAAAGGGATCGTTAAGGTACGAGAAAAATTGAAGAAAATCGGTTGAACGGTTTTTGGGCAATCGTGATCACGGAAAAACCATTTTTGGAAATTTCGAGGTAATCGAGTTTAAAATTTTAAGTTATCACTGACGAAGCGCTGTAAATTTCGATCTATTTCTCGGATCTCTAGAAAAATTTGGGAAAATTCGATTTTTTGAAAAATAAAGATGTCTGTAACCCCTTAAGGCCAATTGCAGCAGACCGTGATTCTGAATGTGATATTCATTGAAAGGTTTAGACATGTGCGGGTGCAGGGACTACGCGATCGCGTGGATCATCGCGAAGGTTTCGAGTGTTTGAACGAGTGAAATCAAATAAAATGGTGGCTCAAGCTTAAACAGTATGAAATACATTCACTCATGATTCGGATCACCCGAACTGAGCGGCGTACTGTAGTAATATTAGTTTCAGAATCATTCCCGATGGCTCGAATATTAGAACTTATCATTTTTTTAAGTTCTATTGAGTAACGCTGTACGGGATTTTTATTTGCTCGGCGATATTGTGGACCGACAATTTAAAAACCTAAACTGCTCAAAATACGAGTAAAATAGTTAAAGCTGTTGGAAAAACACATAGGCTTTTGCGAGGCCTTCAGTTATTAATCCTGCATCAAACAAAACCACACAGAAGAGTTTATTTATTGAAGAAGACTAGAAGTTTACAAATAAAAAAAAATCTTTAAAACCTCCAAAAAATTTGACATTGCTACCGCTTTTTTGGACTCTAGCTACTAATAAACAAGACAAATGCAGCAATCGTAGTTTTGTAAAAAAGGAAATGAACAGCTCATGTTTAAAAGAAGAAGAAATACATTGTTTTTCTAGACCCTTTTCAAAATACAAGAAGTATTTGATAGGCACCACAATACTATACGAGTTATAAAAATACTTATACGGCTAATGACTTTCAGCCTGATCACTCTTTCGGCTGTTTGGCCCCTTCGACCTATAAAAAGTTATAAGACCCATAAAAAAGCAAGCCTGCCATGGAACATGGTATTCTCTTTTTAAGCATTTTTCTTCAACTCATGTTTTACATTTCATGGCAATGGTCTTCTAAACCACTAAGCCCAATGTGAATCTAACTCAGACAAAGACATCAAACTTTATATGACGAATTTCGCGCCAACTCGAACAAATGTTGGCAGCACCCTCTCAGATTTTAATGAAACTTTCTATACACGAAAACTTTGTCACAAAAAGCCAGTTTGCATACTTTGTTTTTCCAAAAATGATCTAGTCTAGACAGTCTAGTCTTTTGAAAAGGGTAAAAAAAAATTACCATTTTTTTCACATGGCTATAGTTTAAAAATTACAAATCCTACAAAAAATATTGTAGGAGTGATTTTTACAAAATTAGTCTAATTTTTGAATAACAATATTGAAAAAAATCTTCGTCGACATCTACACTGAAAAAAATCGATTTTAATAATTTAAAGTCGATTTACAAAAAAACCCATCTTTGATTTATATGAAATTTTGTTACTAGATAGGTAATTATGTTCCATACCCACCGTCAAAAATTCAAGTTGGGCACTTTCAAGGAAAAAGTTATTTGAAAAAACTTTTCCTTGTCCAAACTTATTTTTAAGTGTATTTTTATCGATAACCAAACCAATGAAAATTAGTGTAAATTAGTCCCGTTGAAAACCTATGTTTTCATGCAATAAGCTAAACAAGGTGCTCTGGACCCCCCAATTGTTTATTTTGTTTGTGGTTGGTTTTAGAATGAAAACCAAAGATGCTGATTTTTTTTGATAAAGTGAATAAAAAAGATACAATGCGTTAGATAAAAGCAACTGCAATCATATTGGCGCCATTGCACAGACATTTATTAAAACAGTATTGTCTATGATATGCGATACAAGAATGTTGCTACTATGTAGCACCGTAATGTTTGCAATAAATTTACTTCCCTATGGCTGGATCTTACTTTGCAAACTGCCATCAAGAAAAATCCACCAGCTTCGCACCATATTTCTACTAAACGTAACTTTGTTTTTCCGCAGATCCTATAGCGCTGCAATGATGCGCAGATGTGAGCAACAAAATCCGTTTATAAAACCTATGTTGGATGTTTTATGGGTTGTTCATTGCATCACTCTCTCTCTCTCGCCAGCGATACGTCATCCCAATTCGCTAGCATCCATGTTTATTGTACACACTCGCACTATTTTAGCAACAAGCTAGCTGTCCTATTTAGTGGGTGGGTCACAGACAGAAGTCTAACATATCAGCCAGTATTGACAGTAAACAAACAGTTTGCCTTTTCTGGGTGGTCACCTCTATAAAGACTACTGCCGCCATGCTTGCAAAAAAACAAAAGCAACCATGCACATACTTTCACGATATTTTGCATTGCATAGAGTTATGCTGGATACAAACCACACGTGTTGAAACTAGGCCAACACGCCAATGTTTATTCCGGCCAAAGACGTGATACTCGGCGTCCATCCTTCGACCAGAACAAAATAAAACAATGTTTCCCTCTACTGAGCTACTAGTATAATTCAACAGCTTGCATCTTGCATCATCATCATCATCATCAACACCACCACGCATCAATAAGCATCCGTTCGGAGTTGCGGTAAAATGTGGTAGCACGTGTTGCTTTCGGCAGGATGTTGCATACGATGCATCGCGGGAAGCGTTCTTCTCTTGCTAGCTCTGTTCAGTGTAATTCAATTTAATGCTGTTCGATTTGTGTGTTTTATGCTATTAATCATATCGATGGATTCTACAGAACTGAAACATAGTGAACCAGTGTTTACCAAATTTACATCAATACTGTTTTGCGAAAAAAGCGGTTCCTATTTGAAATAAGATAATAAACATTAACCGTTTCATGTCAATAACGTTTGTAAACAGCTGCTAAACTAAGCGAGTTTTGCTCCTAAAAATTAGTAAGGCTAAGAACTGGGACTTTTACCGTTCATTCGAGTACTCAAAATTATTAGTTTTATTCGTAAAATTTGATAGTTGCGATTACACACCCGCTCTGATCGTAGATAGAGTCACAGAATTGGATATATCCATTTCGTGTAACGAGGCTTCGCGTTATTGTGTTCAAAATTGGTTCAGTATTCCCTGAACTAATATCTGGCGAGATTGCGCTTACTGAAGAGAAAAAGATTCACGTGATTTACTACCGACCAGATGTACGGATGCCATTCAAAACGCCAAAGTGTGTATCTTCCCGTGCAAACGAACCCGGATTTCAACCAGCTCAGATAGAGTTTCCGTATTATCTTCCCTTTCTGAAATCACACTCGAGCGACATATCTGTTTACAGCTGCAGTTCCATATCGCACCATTTGTTAACACCCCTCGATCACATGACAGATAATTTCCACATAGGTAGCACGCAACCATAGGATGATAAAAGGGATACTCATCCTGACCCGAATTTCCGCGTGCCACGTGTTTTGACGCTTCCCCTATGGGCCGTGACTGTGACTTCCTGTTTTTCAAAAAATACCCGCCCGACGAATAAAACCGAAACGGGCCGTGGATTATTGCCTGTCTTCTCCTGTGGGAGTTTTACCAAACCGAACGAGACCACGCCATCGGCTTTTTAGCGGGCAGTCAAACTAGGCAGTACTCAGAATGGCGAGAATTCTTCTTGTATAGAGCATAGCTCTGATCTGATGTAGGTACCTACATCTCGCTTCGTTTCCCCTTTTCTCGCTAAGGTTTGATTCGGCCTGCGGTTTCCGGCAGGAGGTGATTCGGTTCTTGCACTTAAAAAGGTGCGGAAAATTTATGGGGTGATTGGTACAACCGAAAAAGCTTTAAAATGTTCCCCCTTTTGTGATTTCCGTCGTTCCCTTGTCTGATATTTAGCAAAAAGCATTTTACAGCAATTATAATCGTTATTATTGAAAGAGTTATAGAGGCCTTCAATTAAATGCATCATTCGTCTCCGGATGCACATATTTACCCGACAGGGGCGTTAGAGACAGGAGGCAACTCGAGAAATGGATTTGTTGTCAGTTTCCCTCCACACTAGAGCACCGCGATGAAAGATGTCATAAATTACCGGCTGTTTATTACGACAACAGCGGGTCGGTCGAAACATTAACTGGCGGCTTTGGCTGTCATGAAATTATTAGTGGGTGCCCTATTGGAGGACGACCCTTGGATTAAATAATGTGGTCGCATAACGCTTATTGGATTTTCTCTTCTAGAGATTGCCGCAACAATTTTGGACATAAATAATCTTTGGTTTTTTGTCGCCGTGATATTTTTAAACATAATCAATTTTGGTCGGATAGAATTTAACATTGTGTTAGAAAATAGACGAATCAATTATAAATTCTTACAATCTTTAACAATATCGTACATATTAGGCCATTACAAATCTTTTTTAAAAATTATGTCCAAGTACAAATTTTTTCCTGAAGGGGGGGGGCAAACAAAAAATAAATATTTATTTTAATAAACACAATTTTTTTTTTCTTTTTACATTTTCTTTCGATTGAACAATCGTGGACGTTTCCGAAGGGTGATTTCGTATAGCGGGGTTGAGCTATTTGTTTTACTAGAAAAATTCAAGCAAACATTACTGAATCAATCAAAAGTTCACATAGGAAAGGGATGCTAAAGTTTTTTTTATTTAAATAATTTTCCGAACAGTGCAATTTCTAAATTCCCAATAAAAGCTTGAAAGTTCTCTAGAACTTAATGTAAACATTTTTTAGAGTACATTAAGGTATTAACTTTTGGTTGCTTGAATAGCTTTCATTCCGTTGTGGCGGCACATGGACCGACTGTACACACAAGACATGAAATTCGGCCAAAGGTGAACCTGCTTGATAACAATGTACAGAAACAGAATTGCAACATTTAGTTAATGGACTTTTGGAAAACATTCTGGAATGAATCCAAAGGTAAAGTGTGCGTCAATGGAATTATTCATCTCAGATATGGTTTTCTCTGATATTTTTTTCTATTGCGTATTTCGTATACAGTAGCCTGTGCATACTATACTTTTTCGAACTCTAGTGGAAACATCAGCTTTGGTTTATCGCTTGTGCTTGAAGACTTGTAGATTTGTTTGTTTGGTACATGATAGTAATTCGGCTCGGTTCCGTGTACATCTTCGAAATCTTTGCATTTTTCTCCATCTTGTTGCGCAGTAGGTAGCCACATCAGAGAAATTCATTTGATAGTCGTACGGATTTATGAAATGTATACTGCCGTTCTACGCATATTTGTCCCATGTATATAGGAAATCCCATAGAACATGGGACAAATATGCTTATAACGGCAGTATAGCAATCATCAGTTCATTTTTTGCCTTTTTCATATAAGGAAGACTGTGCAATCACTCTGAAACTCGACTTTTTAAGCTACACCCGGAGTGTCGAGTGTCATATACCACTAGATTCAGTTCGTCGATATCTGAAAATGTCTGTATGTTTTATAGTATGGTTAAATAGCTTCAAAACTGCATTGGCCCTAGGTGGGACTCACTTTTGTGCCTAACCACTACTAACAGTCCTCACTTTTCTTCCTTCCTTTTGTTCCACGAGACTGCATCGAAGCGTTATATCGTGGGGAGGCTGATTCAGTCTCAAGACAAAATGATACATTAGAGCGGTTTAGCTCCGAACATATATCCGGCTAATCGCAGTGATGAACTTCCGTTAGCCATTTGGCTCCCGTTTCTGTGAACCATTTAGTTCCTGTTTTCGCGAGCCATCTCAATTCCTCGTCGGAAGTTCTCCCGATACCGATGCCTGTTGCGCGAGTCATTTAGCTCCCAGTTTTGTCGCAACCTACTCGCATAGTCAATAAATCCTACTCAAAGGGCCAACCAGTACTTGGCGAGGACGGTTTGGCGATACCGGATGGAGCGTAGCTTCTGGTTCGCTGCTTCCGGTTCGTTGAAAACTCGACAACCCACCGCTGGTGCTTCACTCGACCTACTCGATCTTGTCCCTGACCGTGAAACTAGTCTGCTCACATGCTTCGGTCCAGCGATTTCCGCTGCTTCGTGGTGCCCAGTACACTGGCGCCTCAAGCAAAGCTGTGGTTGCTCTCACAGCCTTTCCCTTAACATAATCGTCGTGACTTTAAAAGTTCAAGTCGATGGTCTATTTTCCGACCGCGCTGTCTTTCGGCTGCTAATCATCACCAACTCTGTTTTATAATGGGCAATCGTCTCCGTGTCGAGTGTCTCGTCTTCTAGCGGGTGTCCGATTACTGTTCCACATCATCCGTGAAGCCGAAAATCCTTATATCTCTGGGAAGGTTCAGCTTCAATACTCCATCGTACACTGCGTTCCACAGCGTTGAGTCGAGGAACGTCAGTTGTAGTTGTGATTCCCCCTTGTCTGTCTCGTAGATCAGTGTTCGGTACTGAAAGTAGCTCTATAATATGTTTATGTTTATTACCTTCACCAACAAGCCCCTTGGCCCCAATGGTGGTTGCTTAAACTAATTACATTTTAAAATTGACAACATTTTCGCTTTTATAGCATTCCGCGTCCGGTTGAAGTCGAAGGCCGTCGCCACACTGTTAAAAATTCGTTGGAGTCCGGTTACAGCGCTCTGGCAACCATAGTTGGTTCTCCTGAACGGAACTCGCAGAAGGGAGTTATTACGTAGAGCTCGAACGCGGGCTTGAAGATCCAGACGTCCGAGGATTGTAGGGCAATCCACTCTGGCAGAGAGTAAGTCCGAGACGAACAGGGCTCGAGAGCAGTCCCTCCGAATGCTGAGTGTATCGAGGTGTATAAGCTGGCAACGGTTTTCATAGCTCGGCAGCTGAAATCTGTTTCGCCATGGGAGATGACGAAGGGCGAAGCGTATGAACCTGCGTTGGACAGCCTCGATTCTGTCAATCCCGTTCTGGTAGTACGGATTCCAAACAGCTGAACAATATTCTAACGTTGAGCGGACCAACGCGCAGTAAAGCGATTTAAGACAATATACGTCCCTGAAGTTTTTCGCTATTCGGAAGATGAACCCAAGCTGTCGTGATGCCTTATCCACGATGTATGACGTATGTGGTTTGAATGTTAATGCCGAATCCATGATGACTCCGAGATCTTTGATGTGAGAGTGTCTTGGAATGCTCGAGCCGAAGAAATGGTAGTTAAACTGAGTCGGTTGGCGTTTCCGCGTGAACGTAACGATTGAGCATTTGCTCGGGTTTAAAACCATTCTGTTTTGATCACACCACGTGCTAAAGCTGTCCAGATCCCTCTGAAGAAGCTCGGCATCGGTTTTATCCCGTATTTGTTGAAAAATTTTCATGTCGTCGGCGAAAGAAAGGCGGGGTCCTTGTAATGTGAAATTGACGTCATTAAAGTAGAGGAGGAATATTACTGGACCGAGATGGCTTCCTTGTGGTATGCCGGATGTAGCGAAGAATGGTGCAGATAGACAGTCCTTAATGCTGATTTGGAGTTGCCTTCCATCGAGGTAGGAACGAAACCAGCGCAGAAGTTGTCCATGAATGCCGAGTTTGTCCAGCTTCGCTATTGCGATATCATGGTTGATTTTGTCGAAGGCCGCAGATAGATCCATATAAATAGCATCGGTTTGCAATCCGTCAGCGAATCCATCCATTACATATGTTGTGAACGAGAGCAGGTTTGTCGTTGTCGATCGTTTAGGCATGAAACCGTGTTGGTCATCTGCAATGTAGTGTTTGCAGTGAAAGAAAATAGGATCTAACACAACCAGCTCGAACAGTTTTGATACAGCACTTAAACACGAGATTCCCCGATAATTGTCAATGTTCGATTTGTTTCCTTTTTTATGAACTGGAAACATGTGCGCTGCTTTCCAGCAGGAAGGGAATGTACCAGTAGTGAGTGATAGCTCGAAGACTCGCCGAAGTGGTTTAAGAAGCCCGCTGATGCACTTTTTGACAAAAATCGAGGGAACACCATCTGGACCTGGGGAACAAGATGCTTTCAGTTTGGCATTTGCTGCAAGTATGGCAGCATTATCGACACAAATTCGGTTGATGGTTCGTCCTAGAGAAGGAGTTAAATTAGCGGCGGCAGCGACTTGTTGTGGTGGCAAGCGCTCGTTGGAAAAAACGCTTGAAAATTTGTCGGAGAACAGTTGGCAAATTTCCTTAGTGTCGGTGCCTAAAACTCCATTAAACGACATACAAGATGGCAAACCGGATTCCTTTCGCTGCTCGTTAACATACTTCCAGAACGACTTGGGCTTGGATTTCAGTTGACGCTCGACGTTTCGCTGGTGTCTAAAAAAGGCGCGTCTGCTTTGTTGTTTGTATTCGTGGTTGAGTTGAAAGTAGTGATTTCGTAATGCAAGTGTCTTATGCTTCGAGAATTTTTTAAATGCAGCTCGTTTGGCAGATTTTAAACGTCTTAGGACGGTTGATTGCCAGGGAGGGTGTTCATCGGTACTAATTGTTCGTTTTGGTACATGGCGGTCGATAAGGTAGTTAAGAATACTAGAAAACGTCATCGCTGCTTCGTTCGCGTCGTCATTGTTAATATTTTCGTCCCAGTTTATATCCAACAGCGTGCTAACGATGCTGTCGTAGTCAGCGTTTTTAAAATCGTAGACGATAGAGCTTGAGACGTCTTCAAAATTCACTCCTAAGTTACCAGCGAATACAAGATGTAGTGGGGGATGATGACGCACCTGCTTGACTAAAGGAGTCGGTGCAGTGCAGCAGTACGGAGCGCAGTCCCGGGCACTTACAAAGCAGAGGTCCAATGTACGTCCATTCTCGTTGGTGACATTATTAATTTGCCGAAGAGTTGCGCTGCTGTAGTTGTCCAAAATACAACTGGCATTGTTAATAAGCGCAGATTTTTCGATATCCAATCGTAGAAAACCATTACTTGCTTGGCACCACGTCAAGCCAGGTAAGTTGAAGTCGCCCAGTATAACGATATCATCAGACGGGGCGGCGATCGAGGCGATAAAAGAAACGGAGGAAAGATGTACATCGATCAGGCTGGAATCACGAATTCTGTCAGGTGGAAAATACACAACACACAGGAACAGATTGCGATCGGCAAGTTTCACTGATATCCACACTTGCTCGGAGCTCGCCCACCGGTCATCGTTGATCATTCGGGCTTTTATACCACGCCGAACGGCGATAAGCACACCACCGCCTGATGTCTTGTGGCTGTTGAGGGCATTACGGTCACAGCGGTAGACATCGAATGTTGAACCAAAGACCTGGCGAGACAGAGTACGGTTGTCGAGCCACGTCTCGGTCAAGGCGATAACGTCGTAACAGCAACCCGTGGTCGCGAGCAAATAGCTGTCCGTTGATGAATTTAGGCCACCAACATTCTGGTAGTAAACCTCGATGTTGTTGGAGGACGGATCAGGTACAGCAGAGAGCGAAGCCATGTTGCCGTGTAGGAAGATCCTTTCGTCAATCTCACGAACAGTATCGGAACGTATCGGAATATCCTGCAGAGTTACTCATGCTGTACAGCGAATGGGCGGAAGCCGAATTACATGAGATGCCGTTCTCACGGTCCGCGTACTTCGTTAGCTTGTTCAGGATTACTTCTCTCTAACATTACCAAGGGATATATTGACTACGCTGAAATATTTCCATGTTGGTTTGGAAACATTTGCTGTAATCGTTGTTACTTCGATGTTGGTAATGGCAGTTGGTTTAGTGGTACTGGGGCCGATCGTTGTTGAGCTGGTGTTTGTGAATGCCCGGTCTGCAGTCGTTGATTTACCAACTGATTGTGGTTTAACATACGATGATTGTATACCGGCTTTGGTCGCATCAGGTGGAATTTCTTTAGCAGTCTCTGCGCAAGGTTTCCCGTGGTGTAGCGGATGATCACAATATTGACAGGTAGGAATCTGTCCTGGGTGCGTGACTAGTGTTCGTTGAGAATATTCAACACCATGAGGTGATTTGCATGTGAAAGTCAAGTAAGAGGGAATAGGTTTTGTCGGACGCATTCTCACCACACGAACTCCGTTGCGGAGTCTTGGGAAGAAGTTCCTCCAACTATCTTCCTTAACACTATTCACCTCTCCGTATTTTGACAGGATTTGTTTGATAGCGAAGGAACTAGTACGTGGTGCCAGGTCATGTCAACATTTATATACGTTGGGATACTGTATAAAATGTCATTACATTCGATGACGTGTTTCATGTTGTTCTGGGAAGCGAATGATTCTGCTTGACTAATATTTTTTAACATATTCAGTACCGCATGACGTAGATGGTGGAATTGCACCGCATAAAGTACCGCAAGCTACGTTGAACTTCAAGTTCACCTTCAACATTTGCTCCCCTTCATGAATTGATGGTATTACCGGATATTTCGTGTAGTCAACAGCAACACAGTTTGCCCGCATCGTAATATACTTTTGCTTGGCATTGTCACTCATTGTTTGTTCACGTATCACACA
Source organism: Topomyia yanbarensis (assembly GCF_030247195.1). NCBI lineage: Eukaryota > Metazoa > Arthropoda > Insecta > Diptera > Culicidae > Topomyia > Topomyia yanbarensis. The sequence goes on from NC_080670.1 coordinate 159,255,112, forward strand.
CTAGGCAGAAGGAATCAATTTTTGCCAAGCGTCGCGCGGGTAAATTTGATTACTTGCCCTGCTATTGCAGCGGAGCGATTTCTAGCTTCTGAACTGAGCAAGATGAGAAACCGAAGTGATCTCCGACTTCTTCTCCAAGCTCGGAGGCAACTTATACGTAGATCGATAATCGTCGTATTGCACCCGGCGACCGTTTCTCAGTTTCCCATCCCTTGATATGGTCGCATTACACGCCTTTGTTAGTAGTGCCGTGAACTTGTTCGCATTTAGGTTGAAGAGGATACCCTCAAATTCAAGTTCTTCGACGGACACGTTCCTGTGAAAAATCGTTGTTTTCTATCTTCACTCGTTTATATATCTCCTACATATTCATATTCATGTGTAGTTCATAGTCCTGTTATCAATGCTGTACCAAATCGCTTGGTGGTCGCTGTGGATATATCCTCGTACACTTTTCAGTCCATCTTTCCGGTTACTCCAAGGCTACAAAAATTGACATCGATAATGGATTCCCGGTTCTTCCTGCGGTAAGTGTCGATGATACCATTATTTGTAAGATCTATATTTAGCTTTGCTAGAGCATTCTTGATCGCTGATGGCCAGACAAAGTTCTTTTGATTCCAGCGTCTATCTCGAAAATTTCGCATGTTTCTGGTTCTTGGAATATTTTAGAATTAATGTCTCTTCGGCTTCTTGGAAAACGGCTTATTCAATTTTCACAAGCTTAGCCTTAAATGGAAGGTTTGGTAGCAGATTTTGATCTGATCAAATTCATAAGAATCGCACATATGGCTGCGGAAATACGGTATGAATACTACGATCCCATGTGAAATCTTTAAATGCCAAAAACCTTTCGGTAAAGCTCATGTATATTGAATATTGAATCACATATAAATCTCCAGGAGTCTGATTTGAATTCAGATTGTTTCCTTATCGAAATTATTTTCGAATGCAACGATCGATTATGTCTCTCTCGACTGTTGCGTTTAAAATGGAATCGATTCAGAAGTCGGTCTGTATTAGCCTTTCCATGAGATGTTTGTTTGATAATACACAGATGGGTCCTTCCTTCCGCGACCAGCAAACGTTTCATTTGATGTTGGACTGCATCGATGATCTCATTTAAACTTCACATTTATCCGAGAATGGTCAAAATAAAAATTATCATGGGATGGTAATTTCTAAAAGTACCATAATAGTTTTCAGTTACGAAAAGCAAAACTCTATGGAAGCTATTGTTGTTCTACAAAACGTGACAATTTTTTGATTTTGGTTAATTTAAAAAAATTATTTGCCCCCTGATTTTTTTCAGCGATTTTGAAGGGGGGGTGACATAATTTTTAAAAAATATTTGTGATGGCCTTATTTGGGTCTCGAAAATTTATATTGTGATAATTTGAGTTTAGTAGATAAAGATAGAATTTCCAGAATAATTGCTTCGCTTAGAAAACCACCCATAGTTTTTAAACAACTACGAGACATCATTGCCAACATTCCAAAAATGTAATAATGTTTTATCCACATTTGCGCGTTAAGAACATAATTTCTATAACAATATTTTATCACATATAATATTTCAATTCTTGAATATGGTCATATTTGTTGCATTCAAGTGTATTTATGACACTTAAACTATTTTGTGACTTTCCCATTGATTTTTAAAGCACCATGCAAAAACGGCATTATTTTAATTTCTTCCATTGTCGATTTGAAAGCGAGAAAGACAGCAAGAAAAACGCCAAATAAAAGCCAATAACTTCGCCTCATCTGAGTTAGGTTTCAAATCCCTTTTTATTTCATTCTTTTGTATTTTTAGTGAATTTTCCTAGGAGGCTCATAACGGGTGACCAACAATTTTTTTTGGCAAAAAAAAATAATTTTCTTAAAAAAATGCAGAACATTTTAATATCGAACTGAATCAATATATCAATAGCAATTTGTCACAGCTAAAACAGAGCATTGAATTTATCAAACAGATTTTATTATGCAACATTTTTCCCCAATGTTGGATTTGAATGTTTCGTGTTCCACTCGGCAGTAACTGACACCAACTTGCTGCCAGTTAGACCATATATCCAAATTGGCGCCAGTTAGACACAGGAGCTCGGGGTCGCTGACGAGTATAAGGAAAAATTGTATTGATAATAAATAAACCCAGTCCACAACTGGGAACAGTACCTTACTTTTCTCATTTATGTAAACTACACACCAAGAAAAAATAGTGTAAATTTACGTCTCCTGACCCTGACATATACGAGCATCAAAAATGACTTAGTTTTACGTTTGATTTTAATTTTACATGACGTTTAATTTCGTAAATCATGTAATTTTACTCCACATATAGCGTTTGTTCTGAATGGTAGGAAGTGTAATTTTATGTCATTGTGCATGTAAAGTATATGTTTCATGTAAAATTGGATGGAACACGGTAATGTTCCGTCATTTCGTAAATTACGGTTTGTTGAATTGTGTCATGTTTGTAATTACGTCAACGATAAAATTCAGATTTTTTTGGTGTGTATAATTCTATGACTTCCCAGCAAACAATTTTGAAGTTATATCGAAACTTCAATCGAGTTATACATGTAAACATACAGTACAACTTAGTCGTATACAATGCGCAAATATGCTATATACGGACAAAAGTGGAGGCAGTATATCTACATTGAGATAACATTGGGCTTCAATATACGATATAAACTGTAGGGGACAGTGGGTACGCTTGATCCCACTTTTGATTTTTTCTCATAACTTTTCAATGAAATAAAAATTTTAATTGCAAAGTTCACCAGCTTGTAATCATTTCAAAATTATGCCAAAACGAGTTTTTTGTAAAAACGTGTGGTAACTTGATCCCCCGCGTACTAGGGCTAAAAAAACGAAGCACACTATGACTTATAGGCACGAAAGTTCAGCTAATCGCCTATCCAGACCAATTAATTAATAAGACTGCCGAGACAAGTATTTGCGGTAAATCAATGCTGTTTAACAGGTTTTTATTACATTTCTTATAAAAGAAATGTATAGAATTCGCTCAAACTTTCAAGATTTTTTCCGAGGCCCGGAGGGCCGAGTCTTATATACCAATCGACTCAGCTCGACGATTTGGGACAATGTCTGTGTGTGTGTGTCTGTGTGTGTGTGTGTATGTAACGGACAAATTCTCATTCGTGTTTCTCAGCAATGGCTGAACCGATCTTATCCAAACCAATTTTAAATGAAAGAACTAAAAAACAGTATGAACGCTATTAATATTTTTTTGATTCTGATGTTTAGTTTCCAAGATATGAATGTTTGAATGCGCAAAAATGGCGTTTTTTGCAGTTTTTTTGAATTATCTGCCGAAATTGACAATATAGATTAACAATTTATATGTTTTTAGACAGCTTTAACGAATACCTTTCGAACAAGCTATAGATTGTTGAAATCGGACTATTATCAAAAGAGATATTTAACATTAAATGCGGACGAAAGATTTTTATCATTTCCCATAGCCAGAAATATGACCAAAAACATGTAATCTATTATTAACGCCAAAACGGCTTATTTTAGGTCAATAGTATCTTCGGAGAATTTAATGGAGGCAATATGCCCTTTCTTTTGGTATTGTGCTTTTGCTGATTAATCCCCCTATGAGTGAGATATTTTCACAAATTTTTTTGGAAGTGATTATATCGAAATGATGCCTTCAGCAAATTTGTAGCTCTTACTTTTGCGAATAACTTTACTGAAGACTTCAAATATCTATTTTGAATACTTTAAAAGTTATGGCTTGTTGTTTGTTGATTACTCTTTGTCGCCTATTTATTGTTCAATATAGTAATAATCCATTGAAATAAGCCAAACATTATTTCGATAAAACGAATTTTGTATTTCATTTTACTATCTACAACCGCTAGAAATAATCACCGAACACTTCCAAGTTGTCTGGAAGGAACTTGATAACTTATCAGTACAAAAATGTTCATTTGTGCGAACCTTCTGACTGTAATTTTTCCAACTTATAACCATCGGATCGATCTGAAACATATCGGAAAATGAAAAGCGAAATAAATAACTCCAAGCAACGGCGTAGCCAAGAGAAGGTTTTGGGGTTTAACACCATACAACTCCCCCCCCCCCCCCCCACACCCAAAAAAAATATTGGATTGAAGTTGAAAATTTATTGATGCAGACTGATTTAATTCAATATTACAATAACAATTATCTGATCCGTAGATTTATAACCTGTTGTTGTAAACATCATGAGGACTTTTGACAAATTGTCGGAATGGGGTCCTGATATGTAACTGATCTCTTGGTCTTGATTTCACAGTTATCTAATAGCATCAATATCAAATTTCTGCCTGAAAACATTCCAATAGAAAATTCCAGAGTTCTGTAATCAATCATAATCCTCAGATTTATTTTCAAATTGATCTCGTTTTTGTAGAGATGTACTGTAATAAGGGTCTTTATTTAATAGGAAGCGAAGTTAAAATTTAATGTCTATGAAACATAGAACTGCTCACCAAAAATGCATAAATTTCAACATTTGCTAAAAATGTTTTTGCCTTTCTCATTCACTCTAAAATTCGTCGATTTAATCCCGACCGGGAGGGCCGAGTGTCATATGCTAATCGACTCAGTTCGTCGAGATCGGAAAATGTCTGTGTGTGTATGCATGTCTGTATGTATGTGTGAGTATGTGTGTATGTGGAAAAAAAATATGACCTCTGTTAATCAGAGATGGCTGGATCGATTTGCACAAAGTTAGTCTCAAATGAAAGGTACAATCTTCCCATCGGCTGTAATTGATTTTTTTTATTGATTGGACTTCCGGATCCGGAGTTACGAGTTGAAGAGTGCAATCACACAGCAAATTCCAATATAAACTGAAATGAAAAATTTTCAAAATCAAATTTGTATTTTTGATGCCAAATGACATTATAATGCATGAAACATTGAGATTTGATGTAAACTCGAAAAAATTACGTTTGACAAAAATTGATTTTTTTGGACTTTGGTACTTTTTTGCTTGTTACTATTTTCTGAAAAATTAATTCTGCATGATTTTAAAATTTCAAAAATTACGGTTTCGGAATTATGCCGTTTAGACATTAAGATCGATTTTCACCAAACCCCCACCAATTGTAAAATTGGTATTGTAAAAAAACGTAAGGGCGATACTTCAATGCTGATAGGTGGGACCAAAAAAGTAAACAATCGCCAAAGGGACTATATACTATATATACAATCATTTTGTCAATTTCAATAGCAAACACAAATTTTAATTTAATAATTTCAAATACTTCATGAAGTTTTGGGTTTCGATCACTGAATCATGCAATCTAGGATGTAAAAAACACAATAGTTCTTAAATAGGAAATAAAACCAAGTCTAAAAATATGCACTGTTGATTTTCTTTGAATGGTGGGTTTTTTCAAGAAAAAGCGTTGATTTCTTAATTCTCAGTCGCGTTGGAAATTTGAGTAAAGTATAAACTTTAAATCGATTAAAACAAATCGATTTTTTTTTGGCTCAGTACAATATACATAACCCCTTTAGAAAAATCAGTTTTCCCACCACAATGCATTGATTGAGGAATTTAGATATTTTATTAACAGAGCATTAGCAATAATTCGTTTGTATGTCTATTTTATGGGCCATTTTTTCGCCTTCCCATTGATTTGGTTTGAGATTTCTAGCACTGATGTTGTCCTATGCTGATTTGAGTGATTCTCTGATTCCTGCCACTATCCCATGTAGTATGTGTTATCAAAAACATCGCGAAGCATCAAGTTCTAAATGTTCTCAAACGATATAATATCCGAAGAGAGTGATAAGAGTTATAAGAAATGTCTCATCACACTGTTAGGTGGATTAATAACGTTTTTCAACCTTCAATAACTTATACCATCATTTGTTCACGGAAAAACATTTTAGATCAATGAATAGTGCCAGGTAAGTTATGAAAATGATGTTTTTCTATTTCTAAACATTTCGAAAGCGTTTGAGAGAACTAATGATAGGGATCAAGAATACCCAGTGTTACAGGGATCAATGATACCTATTGTATGGAGGCGAACAAAATTTATTTTTTTTGCTATGTGCTTTAAAACTTTTTAGTCGAAGAACGTGTTTTTCTAGGCAAAAACCCTTAGAAAGTAATCGTACTTGAAAATATTCGTATATAATTAATTCGACGATCTTATACAGCCGTTCAAAGAATTTGTAAAAAGATCTTCGAGATGGATTTAAACACATATTTTCTCAAATATTAAAAAACTTTTCCAAACCAAATGTAATACATCAGATTGGTTTTTTAAACATCATGAACGACCAAATATTTCATTTTCTTTTTATATTGTATAGCTTATGAGACATGGCCAAGGAATTAAATATCCCCAAGGATCAAGTGTTCTAAATACCCAATAAAATTGTTTGCGAAACGTATCAAATCATAGAAATAACCAAAAGAATGTCTGAATCATCCATATTAACTTTTTCAAAATTTGGGAAACACTTTAGCTTCAATATGTTTCGAGTTCTGTGAATACTATCCACGAATTATAATTTATTCATGGCATAATACAACCATACTGGTATGGGAACGAATTGAAGGCAATATCAACATACGACCCCCTTTTTACAAAGCATTTATTTATTTTTTGAAAAATTAACGGAACAGGTATTTTATTTTGGGGATTGAATTGAAGTCATCAGCAGTTCATTCGAAATTAGGCCCACCGCCCTTTGCTTCACTATTCTTGGCGTACAATACTTGGATTAATTTGCCTATTACCGACACATATTTGTAATTGTGTCATATTAATAGACTAAAACGATTATTTTTATACATTATATGACTTTGTTTGCACTTATGGAATCGTAAAGGAGTCATCATAACGCGCTAATTAACATAAATTTTACATACTGTGTATCCATACGGGGCTCTATTCTCACAGTCACGTCACTTAGTGACTAGAAGGAAATTTTCTTCTAGTCACCAGGTGACGTGACTGTGAGAATAGGGCCCACGGTGTGCTATTATACGATTCCGATAAAAATTGTATGCTTATACGATTTTTGTCGATCATCCTTGTACACCTGGTTAACTGGATTTTTACATTCCAGATAAATTTGGTGGTTATTAGCCTAATTATCAACTGTATACGTGATATGCCAAGTAAGCTACCTAGTGGCAAAAATGTAAACTAGTTTAATTGCAACACCTAAGTTTTAAAATAAAAAACTTTTAAATAAAAAAGTTGTTCCGGATTCCCGAACGATTATTTTGCTGTTATTTGACAAATGCAAGGGAATAATCAATTCTTTAAAGATCATGAATGTTTTTAAATAAAGTTTTTCGACAAAGATCCTGATATATCCTGATTTAATGCTGATATACTGCCTGAAAAGGTGAAACATTGTGGTAATTCTATGCAGAAATTGATAGCCAGTTTTCTGCACTAATAACGCTACTATAGAGCACCAATGTAGAACTGTAAATATTGAAAACTTGATATCGGCACTCGCACTGCACATGCTACTAGAGAGCTTGAATTGGCTGTTTTTTAGATGCGTTTTTATGTTTCCTTTTCAGTATGACTAACTAAATTTAAATAACTTGTACAACAATAATTGACTCTCTTTTAATAATAAAGGTTTCTCAGAATATCATAAGACTTCGTGGAACCGCTTTTCTAAAACATTGATTTTGACAGCTGAATCTTCCTTAGTTTTTTAGAAAGGAGGTTCAACGTGATTCCCTTTTTTGCTATCCTCAAAACAAAAATCATTATAATGGTAAAACCGTGATTAAAGCAAAAATTAAAGTGAAAAAAATATGTAAGTATTTTAGAAAGCTTGAGCTCTTATTTTATGGAATGATTTTTGTTTGGGTGAAAACACAGATATTTTCAAGATGCCCACTACATTTGTTCGAAATGAGCGCACGGGGCTAAATATTCGGACCTCCTATTCCATCAACCACCGTTCAGCGGGTGGTTGTGGCTACGCAAATGATTGCACACGCCACAGCGAATCGCCAATCGACTGCTATGACTAACCAGATTCAGTTTTTGTAGCGCAATTTATTTTTTTGCTTCTTAAGGAGTCTCTCTAATAAATATTTCATAAGTAAACATAATTCCGTTGCAAAAAAATGGCGACCTGAATTGCTCCATAGGGATGTCCGATGTCTACTAGCACGCTGCCATGGAGTGGTGCAAATGAACTCTTATGACCTCAAAATGTAGCTGGGGTTTTAAACAATTAGGACCTTTGACCGATAAATTCTTTCACATCTATGCACCTAAAAGGGCGATTAGCTTAGGTAGGTCCGAATAGCCCCGGATTCCACTAATGTTCTATTAAAATTACCTTTCCTCACTAATCGAACAGCGGTACCGGCGTGTGTGCTCCTTTTGCCTGCTAGGCTATATTGCATAGGTTCGAATGCAATAAAATACATCGAATGTAATAATTAAGGAGAGCTTATAGTGTAAAGTACTCAAACCGAAAGTAATTTTGCTTTACGATTTCGAAGGCAAGGCAACAATTGACCCTTTGTGTAATGTAAAGATTTATTTATACATTCATTATGTACGAAAAAAGTATTTTGCAGTTAGGCAGAGCTACGCATACGAGCGTTCCAAGAGTAGATTTGCAACCATTTCCACGTCGAGGAGCGCCACGGCGGACATGATAAATTATGATAAAACTGTCTGAAACGGAGAATTTAAAAAGATTTGGAAAGCTTAGATTTCTAGTTCCTCGAGGAACCAACAAATAAAAAAAAGTTTGAATTTCGATAAATGCCCCCCCCCCCTCTTAGACGAGATGCATAACGAATAATACTACAGCGTTACATTAGTACTTAGTTCAGCTTTATATTTGCTCTATAATAGCACTAAATGCACATGTAAAACACCTAAACTTCAAACATTGTTTAGTACACCATTTTGGTTACATTGTTTTCTTTTTATGTATTACTGTGACCGCACATAATACCGTGCAGTACAATATTCCGGGCATTTTAAAATATTTTGCTTTGAAAATTAGACTAGGCTTCATTTATTACCTTGCTGGACTAGTATTCAACCTAGTATTCTACTTGTACATTTCACGCCTTACCGAGAGAGGAGACCGAAAAGGAAGTGCATGAAATTACAAACATCGTACGTAACGAGCTTTCACGGTATGTTAAACATTTTTCATCGGCAATATTGAAGAAAAAAGCTATAAAAACTCATATTTTGTATTGAACGCACAAGTTCGCAAAAAGTTCCACTTTGTCCGGTTTATTGTGCACCACAGTGTAGATATATCTACATACACTCAAACTTGTACACTTGATCCCACTCTTATTTTTTCTCAGAGTCGGCATCATCCCACGCCGAAATACAATGCGAAAAGTGTCATCGACTTATTGATGTTTTTGACAGCGTTTATTTTCGCAAAGCGCACACACACCCTCTACGCAAACGAATTTTTATTCAGTTTTTATTCGTCCTACGCAGTAAAACTGCCCTTTCTGAAAGTCATTCGTCAGTCAGAAATAGGAACGGTTTCGAGTTTTCTTGAATTAATATGCTAATTGGTACCCAACCGTGAGAAGTCCTGTAAGTTGGTTTAAAGCACTTGGCGGTTCAATTAACTACATTGGGTACCGATTTTATCACTTTCACGCGATTCACGATATATTCCGCGTAAAGCGAAAAGTTCCAAATTGCTTTCACCAGTTGTTGTTTTTAAAGGTATGGTACAACTACCATTGACAATCTACCGCTTTTCATGTTGGTTACGCTTCGAAAGAAAAACTCGGTTCGCCACTCTTAATGATCATGTACGCTAAAAATCGATTACGTCCGGTGAAACGGTATGTTTCCAACTACCGGCCATGATACTTAGTTTATTTCCTACTTCTGTCTTATTTATACCTTCTAATATTCATAGCAATCCCCCTAGCCAACATGCAATAGTCCAACTGCATAAAAAGGTAGTCGAAGCCTATCTGAATTGATATGTTTTGTCAGTTTTCATCAATATTTCGAAACAACCAAGTTGTGTGTGTGTTTACATCCCATTTCACACCGACAGACAGTGCTTTGACGAAAGAAATATTTTTGGACCTATTTGTTGGTATACTTTGTTTGTATCTAAAGATGCAAATATTTAAAGCTTTGCATATTACTGATGGTAATACAGCTAATTTTGAACTTGTGGTAATACTTTTTTTTCGAAAGTTGTTCTACTGGAGCTGGAGAATTTGGTTCTCGAAAGGGCTCCCCATCAGAATCACTCACTACAATTCCAGACGAGACGGGAAACACTTGTACCAGTCGTTATATTTTTGAAGTGAAATTTATCCATAGCAGACTTGGAATAAAATTTATCCTGGGCAAAACAAAATAATTAAATTCCATCAAAAAACTTAGTTTATCGACGACTCCATGTATGTATTTAAACAAAACACCATTATTTATTTCGTTTATTTGACATGTGGAATCTAAACATGGTCATGAGTCTTTCATAAATTTACGAAATGTAAAATAAAATGTTTTTTTCGATTTAAGGGTCAAAAGTGAGATGTGTATTTTAGTGCTTAATCGCAGATGGCGTTGGTTGTTGAAAGCGTTGCCAATGTTCCAGATTTATCTGGAATCATCCAGATTTTTTAGCCCAGAATATACATCTATCCAAGTAAGATAGTTTGCCAGATTTTTGTAAATTTCACCAGACTCCTCCAAATTTTCAGAATTGAAGGTTTCACTCCAGGGTAAGTTAGATACTTATAAATATACTTTCGGCTCTGAGTATGCATTCCGAAAAGCAAGTAAGATTGCGTGATCATGAGCACTAAGATAGCAGTCATGAGAACGATATGGACTTTAGCGATGATACGAGAGATAGAAAACTAATTAATGGCCTAGCTTCAGCGAAAGACACAACTGAGAAAAGGATCTCTTCACGTAATAGCAAACTGCGTACACAAACTCCAACGAACACGAGATAGTTTTATAATTTCAATTTTTTTTTAAAAAGCTGTGAATATTTATTGTTTTGTGTCTCCTGTACATATTTGAAATCACAAAGAGATAATTAAATTTCTTGGTCAGACAATTGACGAAACATGCAAATAAACCAGATTTCGGTGCATTCTAGGATACAGATACCAAGCCGCATTTCTAATTCTCAACTACCAAATCCTTGAAAATTGTAGTTATTTAATTTTAGCAGCATATAAATAAAACGTATGTTTCACTTCCGCGAATGACTATTTCGATGTCGTAGTCGAGGCAACTGTCTCTTGCACTATGCTATATTTCTCCTTTGTAGAGAAAAGTGTGGATTGTCTCTCGGGATCAACGTGTACATCGATAAAACTCAACGAACTCTTCAGTAATAGCTTTTTTAATGCTTAGCAAGAAAGTAATTTTATTCTAAGATCTCGTACGCGAAATTTTCCTTCAATTTTGTTCGAAAATTCCAGATTTGAATTCAAAATGCTTGACAACGCTGGTTGTTGATTTGGAGATACCGAACGCAGCTTTTGCTGTTGTCAATATTACTTGAACGGCAGTCATAACTTTGGCAGTCGGTTTTTGGTTCATGCGATGTTATTATGCAATGTTGGTCTTATTGTATGGTCGTAGGTAAGTTTATCTTAATGGTGTCTGTGCATGGTTCGTAGTAATGTTAAGTCTGATCAAAACACCGACCAGTATTAATTTGTTTTATGTACAAAACGTACTTTGTATAATATTAGCTCCTTGTGCATTACTTTGTAGATTCAAGTAGGAAGAAATAGAACGAATAATGAGCAATTCGTACAATTCGTAGTTGCTACTCCGTGATTCACCAAAATAAGCGTAATCAAACAGAAAATCAACGGATGGGGCCTGGGAGTAACCATCCATTCTCAATGTGCACTTTCGAGAGCTCTATACTTTGAAATGCCAATAACGGCGCCGGTTACATCCGTACAGTCATCTGAGAAGGGAAGCAATATTAGCGTTGTAACAAACGTTGTTAAGGAGACCGTGTATACCTCTGCATCTCCACGTTCGCCACTGGAAGGAGTTTTCGTTAGTAGAATGGGGAATAGAACACACAAATCTGGATTCATCTTGGTAAATCATACGATCTATGTAACTCTCAGATCATGTACCTAATGCTCTGGGCAGCCGGCTACCAACAATTTATGATAGATTTATCATTTATTGAATTGATTTTGAAATGTTCGGTTTGTAAAAAAAGCAACTTCAGCTCCGGACAGCCAACAGTTGGGAGTGTTGCTTATGCTTAATTAAATCAAACGGCAGGTGAACGATTTTATTATTTCTTGCTCCTTCATTCCGGTAAAACACGGCTTTCCAAAAACGTTATAATATTATCAAAAGCGATTACTTTTAGTGTCTCAAGACATTTTTCGATATATCCAACGCGAAATTTTCCTTCAATTTAGTTCGAAAATACCAGGTTTAAATTCAAAATACTTGGCAACGCTGGTTGTTGATTTGGAGATGCCGAACGCAGCTCTTGCCGTTGTCAATATTGCTTGAACAGCCGCCATAAATTCCGGTGAAACACGGCATTCCAAAAACAACATAACATAATGAAAAGCGAGTACTTTTAGTTCCCAAAACATTTTTCGATATATCTATGTAATTAAAGGTTTCGTAATACAGACATTATTTATCGTTACATAAATTTTGGTATTATTATTAATGACAATTATATATTGGTTTCTTTATCCGCGGACGATTGATTCTTATGTTATAATTATTTGCGTGCGTTGTTATGCTTTCTAAGGCTCATTTTAAACGGTATAAAAACCCCTACCGAAATACCTGAAACGACTAACTTTGTATGTGGGGTATACAACCGACGACATCCCGATCAGAAACACACAACAAAAACATTTCAAAACTATATCTCACGTTGTTACTTGTTATAATTTTCTGTTATTTTAACTAGTAACGGGACCAGATTTGTAACACAACTTACTACGAAAATTGCGTTTGGTTATAATCTTGTTATTGTATTCTGATCGAGATGGGCGCGGCTTTTTTGCGCTAATCACTGGAACAAGCTTGAAAACAATAAGAACGAAATGAAACTAACTTGTCAATTTTTGCGTCAATAATCCAGCCACAATATTTTTATGCTCACGAAGAAATATGGTTAACGTAATATAGTGCATTTACTACTCCAAAGCACATGCGAGTGCTCAACACAATAAGAACAATTAATACAATTTATCAATTAGTTTATGAACTAAAAATAAACCAATGAATATGACAATAAAACATTTATTCTTCGTGCTGATACGACAACCGAACATAAGTAACTGCGTTTGAATTCTTCCTGCCAATAGTCATACATACCCTCATACATAATTCAATTGCCATCATTCACTCAGACAAGACCATGTGTATTCCCCACGCGCATTAAATACCCAGTGGATTAGTTTCCTAAACGGTCAAACAAACACTTAACAGACAAAGAAATTCGTTTGCTCAGTCTAAAAAAATGTCAGCTCGATTGGCATCTACCAGTGGATACGTGTTCCCTTATAATGCCATCAAATAAAAGAACCTTTAAAATTACATACGACTGCTTAATTATTTGCATTAAAATAACTAGTTGCATAACCGAGGTGGTCCATTTTCAAAGATGTTGCTGATGAAACACTTTATAAAAATAAGTGATAAGGGAGGCGGACGAGAACAGCTGACCACCGCCTAAGAAGAAATGGAACGAATAACCTTAAAAATTGAGCGTAATCGGTTTAACAGTTCTTCCTTGACCTGACATAAGGTATACAAATGTAACCAACAGGGTATCGTAAGCTAATAAATTTACAATTACAATTACAATTACAATTACAATTACAATTACAATTACAATTACAATTACAATTACAATTACAATTACAATTACAATTACAATTACAATTACAATTACAATTACAATTACAATTACAATTACAATTACAATTACAATTACAATTACAATTACAATTACAATTACAATTACAATTACAATTACAATTACAATTACAATTACAATTACAATTACAATTACAATTACAATTACAATTACAATTACAATTACAATTACAATTACAATTACAATTACAATTACAATTACAATTACAATTACAATTACAATTACAATTACAATTACAATTACAATTACAATTACAATTACAATTACAATTACAATTACAATTACAATTACAATTACAATTACAATTACAATTACAATTACAATTACAATTACAATTACAATTACAATTACAATTACAATTACAATTACAATTACAATTACAATTACAATTACAATTACAATTACAATTACAATTACAATTACAATTACAATTACAATTACAATTACAATTACAATTACAATTACAATTACAATTGCAATTGCAATTGCAATTGCAATTGCAATTGCAATTACAATTACAATTGCAATTGCAATTACAATTACAATTACAATTACAATTACAATTACAATTACAATTACAATTACAATTACAATTACAATTACAATTACAATTACAATTACAATTACAATTACAATTACAATTACAATTACAATTACAATTACAATTACAATTACAATTACAATTACAATTACAATTACAATTACAATTACAATTACAATTACAATTACAATTACAATTACAATTACAATTACAATTACAATTACAATTACAATTACAATTACAATTACAATTACAATTACAATTACAATTACAATTACAATTACAATTACAATTACAATTACAATTACAATTACAATTACAATTACAATTACAATTACAATTACAATTACAATTACAATTACAATTACAATTACAATTACAATTACAATTACAATTACAATTACAATTACAATTACAATTACAATTACAATTACAATTACAATTACAATTACAATTACAATTACAATTACAATTACAATTACAATTACAATTACAATTACAATTACAATTACAATTACAATTACAATTACAATTACAATTACAATTACAATTACAATTACAATTACAATTACAATTACAATTACAATTACAATTACAATTACAATTACAATTACAATTACAATTACAATTACAATTACAATTACAATTACAATTACAATTACAATTACAATTACAATTACAATTACAATTACAATTACAATTACAATTACAATTACAATTACAATTACAATTACAATTACAATTACAATTACAATTACAATTACAATTACAATTACAATTACAATTACAATTACAATTACAATTACAATTACAATTACAATTACAATTACAATTACAATTACAATTACAATTACAATTACAATTACAATTACAATTACAATTACAATTACAATTACAATTACAATTACAATTACAATTACAATTACAATTACAATTACAATTACAATTACAATTACAATTACAATTACAATTACAATTACAATTACAATTACAATTACAATTACAATTACAATTACAATTACAATTACAATTACAATTACAATTACAATTACAATTACAATTACAATTACAATTACAATTACAATTACAATTACAATTACAATTACAATTACAATTACAATTACAATTACAATTACAATTACAATTACAGTTTCTGTGATATTGTGAAATCCATTTACGTTATTTATTTTTACAAACACTTTATAGAAAAATGCAGCCGGGTCCAGATACGATACCATTCCCGACTTTCCTTAAAATCCTGCCAGTTTTTCGGGTGTTTTCCTTTTGATTTTCGAGTCATCACATCGTTTCTAAAAATTGATTTAAATATCAGTAAGTTTTAAAAAGCTATCCTGAATGTATTCTAATGGCATTTTTGCTTTTGACATCGCACTACACCGAAAAACGAAAACGCTATAAGTCACTCCAGCTGTGTCGCTGAAATCACCCCCTAACATTATTTGTTTTGGCTACAAATCTGCCGATTTTCATATGAAGCTGAACAAAGCACCATTTACCATTAATGAAGCACGACCTTATGTAATTTCCCTAGTGCCGCATATTTCATGAAGAACTTCAAATAAACGGAAGGGACAAGCCAATACCGCTAGAATTGTAAATATCACGTGATGCCTACTAAAAGCAAGACAAGTTTTAATGAAAGTGAAGTAACTATTTATGTGCTAACTACAAGACACAAAACTGCGACGGAGTTGCTCATTCGATAGCAGGTTTACAGTAGTCAATTCCCGCACCATTTACATTCAGTTGATATGTGTTTGTTTTGTAGCCATGAGGATTCCTTGTTCGATTAGATGGAATGAGGCGGATGGGGAGAATTTTACAATAGAGGGGATGGCTGTATGCTTCGAAATAGATTCAGACCAAAGTCCTGATATAGAAAGATCCTATCATGCACCAAAACACGTTCCTTAGAAGGTGCTGTTAGTGAGTAAAAAGAAATCAAGCGTCAAACATAGCTATTTAAAAATCTTCACGGAGTGACCACATTACTCATGCGGTCGCTAATCTCAGTATGAGTGCTAATTACAGGCACATAAATCAACAAAGCGCTGTTTGTTTACGCTTTGCTCCACTGCGATCATAAACGGAGTAAATCTCGCTAAGACAAACATATCTCCCGTTTCTTGGCATATAATTACAGGGTCAAAAACATGATATGATGACTCTATCTTATTTTATACAGTTATAGGAATAACAATCGTTCGCAGATATGAAACAGAGGCTAGCTCTTCGTCGCCATGAACACATATGTTCCTACTTGTTGTAAATTCCTACGTAAACAAAAAGAACTCACTAATTGTTTTTCTTTCTGGTCGTCTCATGTTTGAATTATGAGCCGCTTGAGGTTGTACCATTATTTCTTTGGGATATTTTCACGCCGTCTGATATTTTGGTGCGATTGACGAGCTACTTATTTCTCAAAAATATGAGACAGAACAAACAAAGGGTCATAACATACCGGCTAATAGCACCACATGCCGTCATGGATCTGGAGCAGAGCAGAAAATTGCAACAAGCTGCATCGGTTAAATTAAAAACATCATGTAATTGCATCCCAGGGGTCAAATGATTTCCAGAAGGTACAGCATGAAGACCCCCACGGCACGCCCAATGAGAAGAACGATGTTTTGCTCATTATTCTAAACTCATAACAGCTCCGTTGGTAAATCTAACTCAATCATCCCGGAATTTACTCGATCCATTAAATCCTGTTTCGTCACACATGTTCGGTTAACGACGTAAAACATGCAGTGCCCTGGCCATGCTCCCTATTCGCACTTTAAATAGATCCCACCACACTTCCTAGTTCTTCGTGCTATACTGCTAATTCGAAACTTGAACTGGTGCACTCAACTGGGCTGTCAGTGATCATTCGCCGTTCATAAATCAAATCTAATTAAATTCGATGTCACACTATCAGAGTGTCGTTACTGACGGCAGGAAGGGGAGGAACCGAACAAGAAAGCCGATCCCAACATAATCCAACAAAAATGAACTAAATAATGCATTGAATTACTTAATGAACTATCCGTGCGGTGGTTCGGTTTTTATGGGTGTTTGATGTAAACAAATTAAAGCAATAGAGCCCGACGCGTCAGTCACCATACTACTGGACTGCTGCATACCGGCATACGTATCGAACTAATACTATCTTTATGGGTGAGGGAGGCGTGTGCCAGATGAGGTAAATCAGACTATGCTGGAAAACGCAGAGTACCCAGTACGAATAGAACCAACGAAGAAGAGCACGGGAATAATTCAATTAGAACATTGGCGCCTAATCGCCTTAACCGTGGTTGCTTATCGTATGTGGTTGCGGGCACGCAGCCAGTCCTCCCGCACATTGTGTGACTGAGTATCGCCGGTCTTCGAATTGGGGGAATTTACATTTTTCTCCCGGGTGATACGGGTAAGAGAGTGGCGAAGAAAAAGGTGGAATTAGAATTTTTGAACAAAATTGAAAACTCACCTCATTTTCCTGGCTTTCAGATGCCCAACGAATTTTAGTGAACTGTATTAAAGAGTCCACCACGAGACGAAGAAGTCTCTGAAGACAGTCAAACTCATTACCGTGGTAATGAAAATCGTTCATTGGCGTACTTACTTGCATTTTCAATGATGATGGCTGAGAAGTTATTCGTGTGGATGTTACGAAGATCTCGGTGTAAACAATCTAATGCGATATCTGTTTTTACTAGAAGCTAATATTCGATTCAAGCTAATTAGACAGACACAATATTCAAAAATATATTTCTGCTTTTAAATACCTTACATCACTGAGGTCGAAAGACATTCCAAAATTGGGGAATACATCTGCATCGCAAATCGCAATCACTATTGTTGTTTTTAACTTTGTATTAATTGATAAATTGACTTTTCTTTAGATGGATTCAATATTTTTCAAAAAGTCAAACATTTATGTTGAAAAATTACAAACAACTTATATTTTTAATTAAATAAATTCTTTAAAAGAAAAGAAACATTTTAAATGTCACTACATCATGGAAAACTTATCAGTAACAAAAAATAGGGAGCTAATGTCAGAGACATAATCGAACTGAAGCCGAATACACTTTTGGCTGATAATACGAATGCTGCAGTTTTTACTATCTTCTGAAAGGTTTTATTATACCCAGTTATTTCAGTATTTACAATGAAAATTTCGAAATAACGATACACTTATATCGAATCTTCTGCTGTTGCGAAATGAATTTTTTCAGCCCTATTAAATGCCCTTTTCAAGGTTACACTATATAAGAATCCATATGGTCGAATATGTTGGAATATTTTAGATTTCGATGTAAGTTTACCGATACTTTCATATTTCCATTAGAAATACTGAAATAACTCGTTTTAATACAACCTTACAGAAGCTAGTAAGAATTCTAGCATTCGTATTATCAAGTTTACTCTACTTCACTTCGGTTGTGTCTCTGCCATTACCCATCTTTTAAGTGATTCAGTCTTAAAATCGCCACTTATGAATTTGTCTGTTTATTATGGCAAAAAAAATCCCATTGGATGATTTCCCCTCATGTTTCAGCTAATTCAAAGTATTTTTTTGAAATTTAACAATTTTGGTCGATTTTTCGTTCATTTCTCCAAAATCTTAATAGCTAACATCATCATTTTAATAACTCTTGTTATTAGTCTTGAAGAGCTGCATAATTCGTTCATTGACATGATACACTTATCTTTTCTTGTTTTCATGTGTTTGGATTGTTGAACTCGGATATTTTTTTCTCATTTTCACTAATACTAACTCTAATTGAAAAAGTATGGCACTTATTGTACTTTTTTTCCTTTCATTCGAAAACCAACAGCATTTTACAGATAAAAATGTATTAATACCTTTCAGGTAAGTGAAGCAGCGAATTGAAAAGAAATAGGGATAAAGCGTCAAATAACAAGTTATAGAGAATGGGACACCAAATGAATAATAGCAACGATAAATTTTGTTGATTAATAATCAGAAACTTCTCGAAAAACGAAAATTGTGAGCTATTTTACAAGTAAAAAGTCTTTTAATACCCTTAACTAAAAGATATTTGTACATACATCGATAGAAAATGTTGTCAGCTTTCCAAAGAAACCTTGGAAATAACGATATAAAGCATATTTTTTAGATTAGATTCTTAAGCACTTGCAAGTTGATTACAGAAAAAAGTTTAGAAATGAAATTACAATGAAATGAGAAGAGATAGGAATATGATGTTGAAGAATAAATCAATTCATTATTTGAGAATATTAACAAAAAACCTCCTCAAAAACACAAACTTTTAACTACTTCCAAATTAAAGGTAATTAAAACTAATTACCTGAGAGATATGAGAACACCATTCAATAGCAAATTTTGTCGCCTTTCGAATGGAATTAAAAGATTTAAAATACAAAGAATACTTTTTGAGTTAGAGGTATTTTAAAACAAATAAGTTTTTACACAAAAAGTTCAATAACTCTGTAACGGTTGAGATTTAGGATAATTTTTTTCTCCAAGTATGTCCTCGAGAGATTTTTAACCATGAGCCAAACACCCTGTATATGAGCCAGCGATCGTAGATATATGGAGTGTGGGTAACGCGGTAACATGGATCGCATGCCAGTGAAGTGGCACGGACCAATCATGGCGCAGATATGCTAGTTTCATAAAATACACTATGTTCGTTATTTATGGCAGTCGCACATTTTACGGAATCAAATACGATATACATGCACATATTACCGATCAGACAGTGCAATAATAATGTGATTTCGTTCGGTACAATGGAAGTTATTTGCATATCAAAACTGGGAAAATACTTCACCAGAATTTTTTTCTAACATTAACATTATACACATTTTTAAATTTTATAGTAATTAACAGACAAAACTGTAATTTTATTTTAGAATATAACGTAAATTTTCCTAAATGTATTGTAGATTGTATTGTATTCAAGATATTTGGACGTTTCATACAAAAAAAAACAATTCATGAAATTATGCCCTTTTTATAAGTTATTCGCATTTGTCAACTGTTGTTACGGCATTTAATTAGCAAGGGACTAGAAGGTGAAGTATATTATTCAATATTAAGAGCCATAGTACTCAAGGAAGAGCAAAGAGTTGAAGGAAGAAAGTTTAGAAAAGAGTGGAAAGGGTCATATGAACAAGCTTAGTTTCCCAGCGACTTAACCCTTTGTCTGCTACCGCAGGAGTCAAGATCTTTTGGCATTAGAAATGCGAATCACTTAAGTCTTCTACATGTCAGGACATGCGTAAAGTAACTTTGTATTTCATGCTGTCGGAACCCATCTTCATCTTCTTGCTTTCCCTTGAGTACTATGGCTCTTAACCTTTACAGTACCAAGTTAAAGTTTTTCTGAAAATTTTGTTTAAATTTTGCTCTCATTTCGTCAATTTTTGGCCGAATTGGATGGAACCGGCTTTAAAAGATCTGGAATTTAGTCCAGTTTCTATGTACCGAGTAGCGTTCAAATCCGTGGACCGGTTCCGGAATTAATCCGAATTCCCTTGGGGTATATCCGGCATCCCAGTGGGGTGACGGACGAGTTTTGAAGAAACATTCCATAAATTTAAGTAATTGTGTTTTGAAATGTGCTACATATGACTATTTCCCATTGATCCTTCACAATAGACATGAATTGGACCAATCTTGGCCACCGGAGAACTGTTCTGGGAGAACCTAAGAAAATGTATATATTTTTCTATCATTCCAGCGATTTGGGTTCATAGCTTTATACGAAATGCAAAGTTCTTCCAATTCTACAGCTCCCTCAAGGCCGTTCCGGCACCGCTTCCGTACGGATGTACATTTGACGCCATTTTGAAAACCAAGATGGCGGCTTCCGGTTACCACAAAACAGTGAAAACCACCATCAATATGGGTGTGATTTGAAAGAGAACGGTCAGCAAAAGCCGGAAATTGATAATTGACGCCATTTTGAAAACCAAAAGGGCGGCTTCCGGTTACCACAAAACAGTGAAAAACATAATCAATAAGGGTGTTATTTGAAAGAGAACGGTCAGCAAAAGCCGGAAATTGATAATTGACGCCATTTTGAAAAGCAAAATGGCGATTTCCGGTTACCACAAAACAGTGAAAACCACAATCAATATGGGTGTTATTTGAAAGAGAACGGTCAGCAAAAGCCGGAAATTGATAATTGATTACCACAAAACAGTGAAAAGCATCAACAATATGGGTGTCATTCGAAAGGGAGTGGTCAATAGAAGACAGAAATTGATTTTTGACGCCATTTTCAAAACCAAGATGGCGGTTTCCGGTTATCACAGTGCAGTGCAAACCACCACCAATAATTGCATCATTGTAAAGCGCTAGCGATCAGCAAAAGCCAGTAATTGGTTTTTGACGCCAATTCGAAAACCAAAATGGCGGGTTCCTTTTCCAAAGAAACAGTGAAAACCGTCATCAATATGGGTGTCATTTGAAAGGGGTGTGTCAGCACGAGACGGAAATTGATGATTGACGCCATTTTGAAAACTAAGATGGCGGCTGCCGGTTTCCAAAAAACAGTGAAAACTACCATCAATATAGGTGTTTGAAAGGGATTGATGAGAAGAAGTACGAAACACTCTCCACAGCACTGAGCAATCTTTACACGACAAGCATGACGTGTTCAAGCATTACTCTCTGACCATACTCAGCATGCTACTGTATAAAGGGCCAAAAAGGAATTGCGTGGTCGGAAAGTGACTTCGCTTACATGTACTACGGAAGCTTTTGCTTCCAATAACAAGACCATATAAGCCAATTACAATGCAAGCCATTGTTATAAAAAGTAGCCTGAATAGGTGGGAAGAAAATCCTGCGAAATGTTCACGAAATGTTAACAACAAGAATCTGGCTACTCCACTCTTCCTGTCCAAATCGTTTCAATCAGATGGCTTGATGGTCCCTCTCAATTCCCATGTATTCTAGTAAGGGTCATTCCACGCGGAGTGATCAAGGCACGTGTAATCGACCTTCACGGATTTGAATCAAATTTGGAGGAATTGTTCATCTAGGGCCCATATATAAAAACCCAAATTTTTGTGTCTATTCAATCACCCCTCGGGCCATGGGAGCACCCCCCCCCCCCCCCCCGTTTTAGCAAATTGTCAAAAACCTTGATTTCCTTTTGAACATATTTCCGGTTCTATTTACTCTAGAACCAAACCGTAAGATGGGTTTTGAAGAAAATTGTTCAAGGAGTTTAGAAACAATATTAGTTATTGGCGGCAGTGCTGCTAACTATCCGATTTTTTCAGCTAAATAGCAAATCAGCGAAATTTTGAAGCAAAAAACGGTTCGAACGGTTTTGTGTAATCAGATAGGTGTACTAATTTTTGTTTTATGTTTGAATACAAGAAACATAGGGCTTGGATAGCTCTCCTCTTGCTGCAATAAGTGTGCTGGATATGCTACACATAGCTATGCGGCGGTACGGTTTTTTGGTGTTGGTGTTTGTTTTTTCGTGTCGTGGAGAAGGCGGCCATCGAGGTTTTTAGATAGTGACGGACCACGGCATCGAACAGACGCCCCGAGTTTTTTTGTTTTTTCGGGACAGTTTCCCGCCACAATAACCAGTTCGGAGAAGTGCGCGTGTGCGACGGTGACAATCCCGTTCGAAAAGTGCCGACCCGTGGTTCGGGTACTTAAGTGTTTTGGTGTCGGGTCGCCGGAAGCCAAGGAGCAACTCGCTTCCCCGGCTAAGTATAAAGGACCCAGAAGACGCCTTTCCGCTCTCGCTGTGAAGGATCAGCCGAACGAGCCTAGCTCTCCTTCACAGCTAAACGTCAAGGAGAGCGAAGCAGGGTGGCCAAAGGTGCTCCCTGGGAAGTACACTGCGGTGACTTCTGGGATAATTCGTCATCGTCGCTAGGGAGGTTCCAACAAAGGAGCCAAGCTCACCTCCCTAGCTAAAAGTCAAGGACTGCTGCCGGAGCAGCCAACGACACCAGCAGGAGAACGCGGTCGTTGTGTTCCCGGCCGGTCGGAAGAAACCGCCCGCCATCGTCAGAAGCAGCGGATCAACTTCATCGACAGAGTGCAGCAAAGAGGAGATTTGGTGGAATAAAAGTCGGTAAATCTATTAGTTTATTTACCTTTTTTTTGTTGTGAAACGAAAATCCGAAATTCTGTAGAAGCACCTAGGGCAAACAAGAACCCGAGTAGTGGAAAACCCCTACTTACAAAGTAAAGAAAAATGAGAAAAAAGTAGGCAACCGCGGCATCCCAGTCGCCGTCGTTCCCCCAGCACATTATTCGGCAGCGGCTCACGAGTCAAAACTTCTTGATATCATCCACTGCTTTAATTGAGGCCAGCAATCACTCCATAAACGATGGAGTCATCGAAGAAGCCCCACAAACCTGCACGTATACCACACTATGAAGCCGACACCAACCCCGAACGCGTGAATCAACAAATACATCTCCAATGCAACGCACGATCACGACCCGCAGTATTGAACGAAGAAAAATACACATGACCAAATCGAAAATTATTATTATAATAATATTGCCGATTGACAGCCCATGTGAACATCGGCTAGAATGAACTAATCTTGTTGAGATCTGCGTTCAACATATTGACAACAATATGATTTAATTCGATTATTCTCGCATCGTAATGACTACGAAACGGGAGCAAGTTTTAAAGATTTCGCTGAACTATATTGAAAATCAGTACCTTTTGAGTCACGAAGAAACTTAGTTGTCTGTCACAACAGCACATACATATTGTTGGTGTGAAATAGTTGTTGAAATAAAAATTGCTACTTGGGTGACCGTTCATTTCTAAATAAAACCCATACCGATGATGATTTTGACTATTTTGTGGTACCACCATCTTGCTTTCCAAAATGACGTCAATCAATATCCGTATCTGCCGACCATCCACTCGCAAATGACTTCCATATTGATGAAAGTCTTCACTGTTTTGTGGAAACCGGAAGCCGCCATCTTGGTTTTCAAAATGGCGTCAATCATCAATTCCCGTCTTCTACTGATCACCCCATTTCAAATGCCACCCATACTGACAATGGTTTTCATTGTTTCGTTGGAACAGGAAGCCACCATCTTGGTTTTCAAAATGGCGTAAACAACAAATTTTCGTCTTTTGCTGACCACCCGCTTTACAATGACACCATTATTGACGGTGGTTTTCACTGCTTTGTGGAAACCGGAAGCCGCTATCTTTGCTTAGAAAATGGCGAAAAAATCAATTTCTGTCTTCTATTCTTCGAATGACACCCATATTGACAATACTTTTTACTGTTGTGGTAACCGTAAACCGTCATCTTGGTTTTGAAAATGGCATCAATTATAAATTTCCTCTTTCAAATAACACCCATATTGATGGTTGTTTTCACTGTTTTGTAACTGGAAGCCGCCATCTTGGTTTTCAAGTGACCATCTCTTTTCTAATGACACCTATATTGATGACGGTTTTCACTGTTTCTTTGGAACAGGAACCTGCCATTTTGGTTTTCGAATTGGCGTCAAAAACCATTTTCTGGCTTTTGCTGATCGCTAGCGCTTTACAATGACGTCATTATTGGTGGTGGTTTGCACTGCATCTTGGTTTTGAAAATGGCGTCAAAAATCAATTTCTGTCTTCTATTGACCACTCCCTTTCGAATGACACCCATATTGATGATGCTTTTCACTGTTTTGTGGTAACCGGAAATCGCCATTTTGCTTTTCAAAATGGCGTCAATTATCAATTTCCGGCTTTTGCTGACCGTTCTCTTTCAAATAACACCCATATTGATTGTGGTTTTCACTGTTTTGTGGTAACCGGAAGCCGCCATCTTGGTTTTCAAAATGGCGTCAAATGTACATCCGTACGGAACCGGTGCAGGAATGGTCTTGAGGGAGCTGTAGAACCGTATGATTGGAAGAACTTCGCATTTCGTATAAAGCTATGAACCCAAATCGCTGGAATGATAGAAAAATATATACATTTTTTTAGGTTCTCCCGGAACAGTTCTCCGGTGGCCAAGATTGGTCCAATTCATGTCTATTGTGAAGGATCAATGGGAAATAGTCATATGTAGCACATTTCAAAACACAATTACTTAAATTTATGGGATGTTTCTTCAAAACTCGTCCGTCACCCCACTGGGATGCCGGATATACCCCAAGGGAATTCGGATTAATTCCGGAACCGGTCCACGGATTTGAACGCTACTCGGTATATAGAAACTGGACTAAATTCCAGATCTTTTAAAGCCGGTTCCATCCAATTCGGTCAAAAATTGACGAAATGATTGCAACATTTAAACAAAATTTTCAGAAAAATTTTAACTTGGTACTGTAAAGGTTAATATTGAAAAATATACTTCACCTTCCAGTCCCTTGCCAATTAAATGCCGTTACAACAGTCTGTTCATTATTTTGCTTTTTTTTTAATATTTGGATGCATTTGTACTGGTAATACATCTAAAGGGCTAAAAATTTGCTTGTATCAAAACTGAAGGGATATTTTCTTCAGAAAAAAGCTCTACTCTTGTAAGGGTTAAATATCTCGCATGATATTTTTCATTTTGGAGTCTCTCGCTAGAGTTATGCGAAGGTATGGTATAGCAAAGCGTCATTTTTTCGTAACCTGAAAAAACAAGCGAAATCTCTAACGAAAGCCTTGCGATTATTTTTATATTTTTGTAAATTATGCCTATCGTCCATTATGCCTAACGTACTTATGCCTAACGTATGTATGCCAAACGTCGCGCACCCTTCAATTTCGCATCCAACGACCTATTTATCATCAAAATCGGTTGAAAATGGCAGAGTTATCATTTTTTTCCAAATTAACTCGCACTATAAGATGCTATAATTATATCTTCCTTCATTTTCCAATTTCAAGCTCAAAGCTCACACACAAACGTTTCAATATATAGGGGAATTATGGTTAAAACCGACACCTTAAGTTTAACACTTTTTCTGGGTTACCACAAAACCAATAAAATTATAATTTCTATGCAGAATTCTTCTTCAGAAAATTCTTAATAAGGCTTCAATTTGTCAGCGCTTCAAAGAATTTATTTCATTAAGAATTATTGGTAGAAAAAGTGGAAAGCAAAGTGACTTCTTCTAGGCACTGCGGGTAAAACCGACACCCCGTATGGGTAAGATCGACACCCCCTTTAATTTTTTTTCCCTCCACTGTTTATTAAAAATGTGATAAATTAGTGAGTAATAATATTTGTGATGCAAACATGTGGTTTTTTGTAGTTTCATCATGTAGTGAGGGAAAGAGAGTTCGAAAGCGTAGTATTATAAACAAAAGTATTTTATGCTATAGGATTACTTCTTGATATGATTATTTCCAAGTAATCCTTGCGAACATAATTGCAATCTTCAGTGTCATTTTATTTCGAAAGAGAAAATTTGCAAGCGTTTTACATTCTGCTAATAGGATTCATTCACTTATAAGTGACACGCACTTCTTGGTAAAACTACCTTTTTCAGACTTTGATTTTTCGGGACTCTGATCATCAACGATCTACCGGTATACAAAAGATCATTGTCTTGCTGTGATAAAGATCATCTATGACAAATCAAGAGAACACTAGAAATTCGGTTCGATGAGCTTTTAGCAGAAATAGCAAAAGCTTTAGTAGGATCTGATAAGCAAAATTCCAATTTTTGATTTTTAAAGAGACTCATAAGAAATAAACACAATAAAAGTATTTCTGTGTATTTCTGCTATTACTGTAGTGTGCTAATAGTGTAATTGAAGTGTCACAAAAACCCCCAGGGTTTCGTAATGATCCGCAAGTAAATACAACCATCTTAACAACGTGTCGGTTTTACCCTAACCAAAGAGCGCCGGTTTTACCCCAACAGCGAACTTTTTTTTAAAAGCAATACAAAATATTGAATTTCTCAAACTCGTCTTCAATGCAACCAGTTGATCATAGGAAAGGCCGATAATAATAGATCCTGAAAAAAGGTGATTTGAAAAGCTTTTGTTCGGTTAAAACCTTAAAATCTAACATCCAGGCGAGTATGAACGCTGTTGTCGTATGTTTTGTTTATGTTTATGACATTCGGCATACTAACGTAAATCCAATTTGTCTTCAAATGTTCTACATAATCGTACTAACAATAAAGTGTCATCATGAAATGAATAAAAATTTGATTTCTAGGGAAAGTTGTGGGTGTCGATTTTACCCACAGTGTTGGTTTTTCCCATAATTCTCCTACGTATTCAAGCAAAACAAATTTTTTGAAAATTTTATATGGAACTGTCCCCTTAAAAGTTTCTATTTCTAATTTTAAAAGATTCTGTTTCTAATTTGGGAAAAATTTAATAACTCTGCCGTTTTTCACCCGATTTTAATCATAAGTAGATCGTTGGATGCGGAATTAAATATTCTCCCTGA
This sequence comes from Topomyia yanbarensis, assembly GCF_030247195.1. NCBI lineage: Eukaryota > Metazoa > Arthropoda > Insecta > Diptera > Culicidae > Topomyia > Topomyia yanbarensis. Next base: position 159,283,004 of record NC_080670.1, read on the forward strand.
ATTACTATTTAAGCAAAGACGCTTCCTGATGAAAATATTTGTAATGAAAAAATCGCAAAATAATAATAGTTTTCATATTGTTGTCCCAAATCCGCATAGTACTTTTAATAAAAAAAACATAACATAGCATACCGTTGGAAGGGTAAATTCTTCTTCTTTCAAAACTTAGAGAATTTAAAATCTATTGAAAAATGACCGCGTAGAAAAATTTTTCGTGCTGTAAACCCTGAAAAATGATTTTTTTACTATAAATCAAGATTTTCAGGGTATATTAAATGGATCAAACGTGGTCTTGTGTTGTATTCGACGAGTTCTACAATCTTTAACAAACCATTTTAAAAGTACATTCGATTTTTTTATTATGTAGCACCGTGTTATTTATTTAATGTATTCATTTTATCCACTTCGTTCATTTTATAATTTTATTAACTTTACTCAATATATCCATTTTGCTACTTTCATTCATTTTAAAATTAAATCGCTTTCTTTATTTTATTAATTTGTTTTTTACGTTTTAACGACATTCAATTAGCTAGAGATTACTGGGTAGGGAAAGTTATAAAACTTAGAGCCATAGTACTCAAGTGAGAGCAAGGATGTGAAGTAAACAGATCGGAAAACTAGAAGTGGCAGGGTCATTAGAACAGGCTTAATATCATGCGGGCTTAATTTTTGCCTTCTGATAATGAGGGTCGAGCTTAGGCAGAATAACTACGAATCACCCGAGTTCACTATCATGTGTCCTGATAAAGGTAGACGTATCTATCTTTACCGTGACAACCGGCTTTATTAATTTGTTTCATTTCATTCCTTTTATTCGTTTTACATGTTTTATTAATTTATTTTATTTTGTTCATTTTTGCGTTCTTCCTATCTCTAGTTGTGTGCGTAGTTCTTGCGGGACATCACGAAGGACTAGATGTTTACTCAGAAACACAAATAGTGTTTTCGTTTTTGGAACTAACATCAAACCGCTAGCGCTAGCTTAGTTCTGTCGTTAAGTTAGTGTCGGATTCTAATGAAAGGAACTCGAAACGCATCCACATAACTAATTTACTGAATAACTCAATTACTCAATCTTCTATGTTACCTTGGATGATTCTGCTATACAATGCTGTTGACTGCTTCCAATTTAAGCACAGAAGAACTGTCATCAGAATTATGCTATTTTTTGAGAAACTCTTCATCACTATGAAAACTTACGATGCATGGAACTACTGTAAATTTTTTCACCATGAATTTACCTGAAACGAGAAAAAAAATGAATTTATTATTTTACAACATTGAGAAAGCCTTCTCGCTCAAGCAATCTAGCTTGGGTGTATTACTAGATATTGAGGGTGCTTTTGACAATGTGTCCTTCCAGTCTATTCTGGAAGCGACGCGCGGTCATGGGATACCTGCATGTATCTCAGGTTGGATAAACGCAATGCTTAGTAACCGCATACTTTGCTCGTCACTGCGACAGGCTGAGATACGGAAGTTGAGTATTTGCGGTTGTCCTCAGGGCGGCGTTCTGTCACCTTTGTTATGGAACTTAGTAGCTGACGGCTTGTTGAAGAAACTCAATGAGCTTGGATTTCCAACCTACGGGTTTGCTGACGATTACCAAATACTAATTACTGGATTTTGCATCGGAACAATCTTTGACTTGATGCAACAGGCATTAAGAGCTGTCGAACAGTGGTGTCGACAAGTTAAACTATCAGTTAACCCAAGCAAAACTTCAATGGTTCTTTTCACGAAGAAGCGAATAACAACCGGGGTTCGTCCCTTGCAGTTCTTTGATTCTGAGCTGCTGTGTGCAGATCAAGTCAAATACGTTGGAGTCATATTGGATTCCAAACTGAATTGGTCTGCTCACATTGAGTTCAGAGTCAAGAAAGCGTGCATGGCCTTCGGGCAGTGCAGACGAACTTTTGGAAAGACCTGGGGTCTCAAACCTAAATACATCTATTGGATTTACACGACAATTGTACGTCCAATACTGTCATACGGATGCCTTGTGTGGTGGCAGAGGGGAGAGGTGGTGACAGTCCAGTCAAAGCTAAACCATCTGCAAAGAATGGCGCTCATGGCGTTGACTGGTGCTTTCACCACGACTCCGACTGCTGCTCTTGAGGCACTTCTAAATATCAAACCATTACACATACACTTAAAACAAGAAGCACTATCATGTGCATACAGACTGCAGGTTACTGGGCTTTGGAACAGTAATCATGTTGATCTTGCTACCAGTCATACACGATTGTGGTCACAAATGGTTACATGGGGTGAAGATATTCTTGCTCCCAGCGATATTACACTCACTTGTAGTTTTCCTTACAGGACATTCCATGTTAAGATTCCCTCTCGAGAGGAGTGGTTGTCTGGCTTTATGGAAAGACAACAACAAACGCAAGTGGTTTGTTACACTGACGGTTCTCTGATGGAGGGACGTGCTGGTGCTGGTGTCTACTGTCGTGAAATGAGACTGGAACAATCTCACTCACTAGGTAGATACTGTACTGTATTCCAAGCAGAAATCTTTGCGATTATGTGCGGGGTGCAATCGGCCCTTCAACTGAGTTTGTCCGGCAGAGTTATAAACTTCTGCTCCGATAGTCAGGCTGCAATCAAGGCCCTTAGCTCAGACAAATCCCGGTCCAAGCTAGTGATCGCGTGCCGAACCCAAATCGAAGAACTAAGCATTGTCAACACTATCTACCTTGTCTGGGTGCCCGGACATTGCGGTATTACTGGAAATGAATGGGCTGACGAATTGGCCAGGGCAGGTTCAGCGATTGACTTCGTTGGTCCTGAGCCCGCGCTGCCAATTTCGACAAGTTGGATAAGGGAAAAAATACGGTCCTGGGCTTCGTCCGAGCACCGCAATTATTGGAGAAATCTACAAACGTGTCGCCAAACAAAGGCGTTTCTAGAACAACCATGCCCAGTGGTTTCGAAAAATCTCTTACATTTTTCGAAGCTCCACTGCGGCATGCTGACCAGGGCTTTAACCGGCCACTGCAAACTCAATTATCACATGGCAACTATTCAGTGCGCTGAGTCTTTTTCATGTGATCCTTGTGAATCCGACTACGGAACCTCATATCATCTGATATGCAACTGCCCAGCGCTAGCGCAATTGCGATTACGAGTCTTCAGCCGTCCTTATATAGACGAAACCATGTTTGGTCGACTGAAACTCAGAGACATACTAAAGTTTCTTATCCAATGTGGTAAAGAGCTTTAGGCTTATTCGCAGGCAAGTTGAACTACTTGTGAGTTTAACTTACCTGTTGTTTATTTTTTGTTTTGTACTGTTATTTTTCCCACCCTTCCAAGTTTACTTCCCCACACCTCCTTGTCCTTTCCTTCCGCTCAGGAAATGATGAAAACACACGGCAAGGCACAAATCCCCGACTATGTACGGGGAACGTGCCATTTGAGCCAATATATTCTGATTCCTGATAGTTCTGTCGTTAAGTTAGTGTCGGATTCTAATGAAAGGAACTCGAAACGCATCCACATAACTAATTTACTGAATAACTCAATTACTCAATCTTCTATGTTACCTTGGATGATTCTGCTATACAATGCTGTTGACTGCTTCCAATTTAAGCACAGAAGAACTGTCATCAGAATTATGCTATTTTTTGAGAAACTCTTCATCACTATGAAAACTTACGATGCATGGAACTACTGTAAATTTTTTCACCATGAATTTACCTGAAACGAGAAAAAAAAATGAATTTATTATTTTAGAATTTAGTTGAATAGAGCAAATCTCTACTAACTTAGAATTAGTTGGATTACAACTTTGAGAAGAGAATCTAAATAAACCTAAACTAGTCGCAAAATGAAGTAAAAACATCACTTTTCTTCGATAATTACGTAGCAAATGTCAAGCCCGCATAGCCTACAGCACATGCAATGATAAAACCGGCAGATGCAGAGCACAAGCTGTTACTGTCCAACTTTCAGTCTGCAGGTGAGCATCGAGAATAGTAAAAAGAAAACTAAATACCTCGAGAAATGTCGATTGTGGTTTTACCTTAGCTTTGCGAGCATCGAGAGCATGTTATAGCAGGCAAGGGAAAAGTGCAGTCTTTGAAGAAAAGCAATTCAAATAACTATTTTTAATTGGAATTGAATCAGTTTGGGAATAGAAGAGAAAAAAAACTTTTCCGTTCTTTTACATCTTTCAAGCTTATTCTGAGGAAACTTAATATCAAACAAACCCATTTCGTCAGACACAAAAAATAACAAAAAAAACTAGTATACCACACAAAAAAATCGGCGCTCGCCTACCGAAGCAAGATTTATGTTCAACTAAGACCAGGCAGCGCGCCATCCTCTTCTGTTTTTCCGGAGATGCGATGCGTATATGTACTACTGCCGGCTGGTAATGCCCCCGTTTCGAGCGCTGCATTCGGTTTCGACTTGGGTGGTCAGCCACAGTCGGTGAATTTGAAGGGATCAAGTGGGATAGAATTTCCTTCGCAGTTTGGTCGGTGTATGCTGGCGGTACCTTTCAGCCAGGTTGATGAACAAAAGGGGGGAACGTGAAAACCAAGAACGGAATGTTGCATCAGTGCGGATCTTTGTACCTACTGGTGGGGTGTTTTTGTTCAACGCAGTGGATTTAGACAAGCCTTTTGTGCAGACTCATTTGCATTTGGGTGTTTATAAGCTATAGACGTTTGTCTATAGTTTAGTTGGAAAAATAGTTTTGTTTTTGATTTATACTGTGTTCATACTAGAGTTAAAACATGTTATAATAATTAACAACAGAAAAAATGTCATCAAGATTGCGTTAAACACGTTTTAACTCATAGTGTGAATGTAGTATTACTCTGTTTAGTAATCAAGTATTTCCTTCTATTTGGTGTCATCGAATTTACTCCAACCTAAAAAACACAGCCTGATAATGGGAAGGGTCAAAGCATGTCGCTGGAACGGACCAAAGTCATTACCAGCCAATATAACAGCTTGCGGACGAGTGCTGGTTGCCTGCAGTCCCAGCATGAACATCATATTATGCTTGCCATGACAACACGCCGTCGCGACGTCTCATAATAGTAATAATCATTTCGTCGCTTCTATTGTATATGAAGAATAGACTATTTATACGCTGTTTCAGGCTTGGCAGTTTGATGTCATGGGCGCGACAGTTGAGGATACTTAGATGGTCACCATGTTGATGATAATGATAATTTGTTGTGAAAATTACATAAACCGTCGCATAGACACACTATAAACCTTTTCCAACAAGTTCTAGAATTCTACTAATATAACAGACAATAAAAACATCAATCTGACCCCCTTATTCATTTCGATATAAATTTCTCAATCCGAACTAATATCGAACATCATTCTTCTCGAAAGGCCGGATCAAAGAATGTCCTTTCAGCGAGAAAGAAAATTAAATTTCCAGCACACCTTTCTGTGTACGAGCTGCACACAATGCTGCAGTAGGAAAAGGGAAGTCGTTTTTCACATGAATGGCAAGTCAGTATGCACCTAAATACGAAACGATTTGTATGGATGCTGTGCAGCAAAGATATAGAGATGGTGAAAGACGGACGGAGCTTTCGATCAATTGCCCGTGGCAGTACACCACAACAGCATATAAGCCATCGCGAAGAAGTAAAAGCAATACCTGCCGGTTGCAACATGCTCTATACAGCATCACTGTTGGCTGTATTGGGGGGAGAAATACGGTATAACCACCCCCTCACAGCCAGCATCGTTTTCCAAAAAGGTTAATGTACCACTGCATGCACCGTCCGTACAGCTTTGACCAATGTTTAATCTCGCTTCTTTTGAAACTTTTCATAAGCCAGCATAAAGCAGCTTTTCAATCAAATCGACTGACGAAAAAAGGGTACCTTTAGGTAGCTGGGTGGAGAACGGCAGTAATAACTTCATTTCGGGGAGGCGTATATTATCAACCTCCGATGCCCGTCAGCTAGACCGAAAATAGGTATGGTCAGTTCATGAGGGCGGACAGGGTTTATAATAAACCCGCAAGTACAGAATCAGCACAAAGAAAATAATCGTTGGGCCAACAAAAAAAGGGTCCATAAATAGAGGCATTTACGCGAAATTCAAAGTAAGTACAAAATACACGCATTTAAAAGATTCAACAATAAGACGGATTCTTTTAGGATTTTTAAAAAAATAATACAAAGGGTTGTGTACGACTCACGACCACGGCGATATTAAAATAGAAGCTATTTTCACGCACGTGCACTGTAATCCGCTAACGAATGATTTTTTATTTATTAACAGATTAAGGCCGAAGTGGCCTGTGCCGTATACAAAAGATTCCTCCATTCCACTCGGTCCATGGCCGCGCGTCGCCAGCCACGCAGTCTGCGAAGGGTCCGCAAATCGTCTTCCACCTGGTCGATCCATCGTGCTCGCTGCGCGCCACGTCTTCTTGTACCGGTCGGATTGCAATTGAGAACCGTTTTCACCGGGCTATTGTCCGACATTCTGGCTACGTGCCCGGCCCACCGTAGTCGTCCGATTTTCGCGGTATGACAGATGGGCGGCTCCCCCAACAGCTGATGCAACTCATGGTTCATTCGCCGTCTCCATGTGCCGTCTTCCATCTGCACTCCACCGTAGATGGTACGCAGCACTTTCCGTTCGAAGACACCAAGTGCGCGTTGGTCCTCCACGAGCATGGTCCAGGTCTCGTGCCCGTAGAGAACTACCGGTCTAATCAGCATCTTGTAGATGGTCAACTTCGTACGACGGCGAACTCTGTTCGACCGAAGTGTCTTGCGGAGGCCAAAGTAAGCACGATTTCCTGCCACGATGCGTCTACGAATCTCTCTGCTGGTATCATTGTCGGCGGTCACCAGTGAGCCCAAGTACACGAACTCTTCAACCACCTCGATTTCGTCGCCACCGATGCAAACTCGAAGCGGGCGGTTCTCATTTTCTTCTCGTGAACCTCTTTCTATCATGTACTTTGTCTTCGACGTGTTGATGGCAAGTCCGACGCGCTTGGCTTCTCTTTTCAGTCTGATGTAGGCTTCCTCCATCTTCTCAAAATTTCGTGCAATAATATCAACGTCATCGGCGAAGCCAAGTAGCTGAACGGACTTTGTGAAAATCGTACCACTCGTGTCGATCCCTGCTCTTCTTATTACACCTTCCAGCGCGATGTTGAATAACAGACACGAGAGACCATCACCTTGCCGTAACCCTCTGCGTGATTCGAAGGGACTCGAGAGCGTCCCTGAGACACGTACTACGCACATCACCCGATCCATCGTCGCCTTCACTAATCGCGTCAGTTTGTCCGGGAATCCGTACTCGTGCATAATCTGCCATAGCTGATCTCGATCGATAGTGTCGTATGCGGCTTTGAAGTCGATGAACAAATGATGTGTGGGCACATTGTACTCGCGGCATTTCTGCAGTACTTGACGAAGAGCGAACACCTGGTCCGTGGTAGATCGTTCGCTCATGAAACCCGCCTGGTACTGCCCCACGAACTCTCTTGCAATTGGTGATAGTCGACGGCATAGTATTTGGGAGAGTACCTTGTAGGCGGCGTTCAGCAGGGTGATTGCTCGGTAATTACAGCAATCCAGCTTGTCGCCCTTTTTGTAGATAGGACACACGACACCTTCCATCCACTCCTCCGGTAAAATCTCCTCCTCCCAAATCTTGGTAATCACCCAGTGCAGCGCTTTAGCCAGTGGCTCGCCACCGTGTTTTAGTAGCTCGCTTGGTATTTGGTCAACCCCAGCGGCTTTATTATTTTTGAGCCGGCTAATCTCCTCCTGGATTTCTTGGAGATCCGGAGCCGGTAGGGTAATGTCTTCCGCGCGTGCTCCCAGGTGCGTTACCGTGCCATCCTCGTCGTCTGCTGCATCGCCGTTCAGGTGTTCTTCGTAGTGCTGCCGCCACCTCTGGATCACCTCACACTGGTCCGTGAGAAGATTCCCGTTTGTATCTCTGCACATGTCGGCCTGTGGTACGTGGCCCCTGCGCGAGCGGTTCAACTTCTCGTAGAATTTCCGTGTGTCTTTAGCGCGGTACAGCTGCTCCATCGCTTCGCGATCTCGGTCTTCCTGCTGGCGCTTTTTGGTCCGGAAAACCGAGTTCTGTTCCGTGCCTGTTTATATCGCGCCTCGTTCGCCATCGTGCGGTGTTGCAGCATTCTCGCCCATGCTGCTAACGAATGATTGACTTATTTAAAAACTGAAGAGTATGTAGATTTTTGATTGATTAATATTAATTCGCTCGCGAAAAATGTTGCATTTTAATATCACTGTGGTCGTTAATAGAACAAAATCCTTTAATTTTCTGTGTTCTTTTGAAGATTCTGACATTTATTAGAATGCTCTTATAGTTCAGAAAATATATTGTTAACGATACTCAAGTGAAGTGTGTGTTTATCGACTGATGAATAAATGAAATTATACTTCAGGCGTTCACACGCGTTGTGAACTGTTTGGATTTAGTGTCAAACTGGTGCCAATTCGGTGTTAGTTTGGATATATCGTCTAACTGGCAGCAAGTAGGTGTCAGTTACTCACGAGTGGAACACCAAACAATAAAATCCAACTTTCCAAAGTTAAGTTAAGGGAAAACATTAAAGTTGCATACTCGCAGCCGTTTGGCTCTCATACCCCTATACTCGTCAGCGACCAAGAGCTTCTATGCTTGACTAACCGAGACATCACTCGGTGCCAGCCAGTTGGCTTAGGCGTTAACCTATGTTGTGTGAGCTGTTGTTTGAATGTATTGTCTTACTGGCAGAAAGTTGGTGTCAGTTACTGACGAGTTGAACTCGAAATATTAAAATCCATCTTTTCAAAATTAATCGAATAATTGCAAAATTATAACAATGTAAGCCTTTCACAGTTTCACTAAAGGGGGTACCACATCAAATTACATCACGAACAAAAAAAACGCTGTAGAAAATAATCCATTGAATATTTTCTCTTGACAAGTTGGGTAGAATTAGTTTAGAGTGTATTGTTTACACAGTATTTTTATCGCTGTCAGTTTTTCGAAAATAGGAAAAGCAACGTCGCGAATTGATTTTTTACAAGCACCTGGAAAATTCTCAATTCTCACATTGGGACATCGAAAAACAACTCGAAACGTGCAGTCAACGGTGAATCGTGTGATTAAACGTTACTACCAAACTCTGAGCATCGAACGGAAGGAGAAATGCGGTCAGAATGGATGTTCTATTAGTGATCAGTATCACAATCATGTAGTGAAAGAGTTTAAACGCAATCCCAATGCTTCGGCCAGGGATGCAGCCAAAAAGTTGAATCTGTCCAAGTCTTTAGTTCAGAGAGCTAAATACCGGAAGGGAGCGCATACGTACAGTGCAGAAGTCTCCAAATCGTGACGAACGGCAAAATATGGTGGGAACGTCACGGGCCCGGAAACTGTACACCCAGATGCTAACGAAGCCTTATACGTCAAGGCGGACTTCTGGCAGCTTCCGGGGCTACTGTTCTTCACTGCCCAGCATAAATTTGATGTTCCGGGGGAAGTAAGGAAGCAGTATCTTTCAAAGTTTTCCAATAAATACAAGATTTATCAAGCGATTTGCTTATGTGGCAAACGGAGTTCGCCGTTCGTGACTACCGGCACCGTAAACGGGGAGATGTACCTCAAGAAGTGTCTACAGAAGCGTCTGCTTTCTATTTTGAAGCAACACGAGGGTCTTACCATCTTCTGGCTGGATCTAGCTGCGGGCCACTATTCAAATGTTTTTCTGGAGTTGTACAAAGGGGTCACTTTCGTAACTAGACATGAACCCCTACCCCATCGAACTAGACATGAACCAACCCATCGAAAAATACTGGGCAATTATGAAGTAGGCACTACGGAAGCATCCCAAGGAAGTCAAATCTTAATAAAGATATGAAAAAAGTGGGTTCAGGAGCTGGCCGGCCGAAAACCGGTTATCATTGGTGGACACTTCAACATCTGGACTGTGTCATGGAGCAGTAAAGTAACGAACCCAAGATGGTATATCCTGCAGGAAGCTCTAGCGAAGTTGAACGTACGATTGTGCAATGAAGGTTCCGTTAACACATTTCGAAGAGACAGGAGTCTATCACCGATGTCGCACTGACGGACAATATAGATTGGAGAGTATGCGAGAAGTGCGCATAACGAACACCAGGCAATTAGCTACTGTATTGGCCAACGGAACCACTGTTGCAGCACGGAGAAAGATGACCGGCGAGGGTAAGTGGAAGACAAAAACTTTCAACAAAGACCTCTTCGTCGAGGCATCTCGGTTGGACGGCGTGACCGAGAATATGGATACGGTTGATCTAACAAGAAGGATTGTGGCGGCTTGTGACGCTACAATGCCGCGAAAACTGCTACCACGCAAAATAAACGGCGTCCAGCTTACTGGTGGAACGAGACGCTTAGTACACTACTTGTCCCTACTTGTCTCAGAGCCAGAAGTCGGGCTCAAAGAGCAATGTCGGAGACAGATAGAGAAGAGCGTAAGGCACCGTTTCGGGAAGCAAGGGCCGCTTTAAAACGGGAGATAAGGCTTAGCAAGTCAGATTGCCACAAGAAGCTGTGCCAAGAAGTAGACGCCAATCCCTGGGGCGACGCATATCGAGTCGTGATGGCGAAAATGAAGGGCCCGACGACGCCAGCCAAAATGTGCTCGGGTAAACTGAACACCTGTACGGCGAAGAATAAGGAGCATAAACGGACGATCAGCAGATGAGTAACGATAAGCTTGCAGAAGCATCGAAGCGACTGAAATCAAAGGAAGTACTCGTTCCTGATGGAATACCACACATGATGCTGAAAGTTGTGATCCTTGAATGTTACCCGGGCGTGTTCAAGATGGTGTTGCAGAAGTGTCTAGTCTAGACGAAGGCAACTTCCCCGAAATGTGGAAGAAACAGACGCTGGTGTTGCAACCAATGCCAGGGAAACTCCCGGGCGATAAGGCCTCGTATATGTTTGCTGAATACACTCGGAACACTCCTGGAAAGAATCATACTTAACGGGCTGACGAAACGCACGGAGGGCGAGCGCGGACTGTCCAAGATGCAGTTCGGTTTCCGCCAAGAGGCATCGACATGGATGCAATTCGGCCAGTGTTCGAGAGTGCGATGTAGGTATCTAAATGGAGGCGAAGATGAGATCGTTACTGCGCTGTCGTCACGATAGATGTGAAGAATACAGCCGGGGAGGAATGAAGGAAAGGTGGACCTACCAGCTCATCCCAAACCTGTCGATGTGAGTCAACAGAAAGCACGGAGAGGTGAACTTTCAACTGATACAGCTCCTGTTGGGTCACGGCTGTTTCAGGAAGCATCTTCATCCGGTTCGGGCTCGCAACGTCGCCATTGTGATCGGAGTTTGAAATTCGACAACATGCTTGGGAATAACACGGTGAGCCACATTGTGCAATCTATATTGATCCCTGCAGATCTTCTGGGGAAGGAAGGAATGTTAGTCCGATACATGTCGCTGCTAGAGACCGAGAAATTCTCTGCATCTCCACATGTATCACGGGAAGGGGCGATTTGTTGGTAAGTGTGCCAGTAGCGATATCATGTAAAAATTGCTCTGGGCAACCGGATGCCAAGAATTTTAGAAATTTATCATTTGTTGTATTAATGCGATTGTTCAAATAAGTGACTTCAACTCCGGATAGCCGACTATGAGGCATTTTGCTTATACTTATAGCGATCGTTCAATTTTCTATCACGCGGCGAATTTTTCGTGTATTTTGTCGTGCCAACGTTAACTTTTCCAGGCTAGTTTACGGGGTTATATACACTTTAAATCGGTCACACTCAGTGGTTTTTTCACGATATTTATAAAGCAACTAGTTAAAGTCTTATTGGAATCAGGTAAATGGTATCGAACAGAACATGTTTTCAGGTGTTTATAAAAATAAAGTGTGAAATTAATAAAATAGAACGAATTTACGGTTGTTGCCCCTTACTGTTTTTATAGATGAATAAAACGAGTGTGCGAATAAAAACTAGGTTAATGGTACAGCTTATCTGATAATGTTATTCGCAAACTTCTAGTGCCAGCCTTATTAAAATCAGGACTATGCCAAAACTTCTCTTTTCTTGCGCCGGAGAAGTTTTGAAACCAGCGTCAAAAATTGCCACCTTTCCATGCAAACTATCTAGGCAATTATGAAACTTTGACCCTTCCTCTGAACGCCGGCAGATTTATTTTCATACACCCTTCGTTAGTAAGATACTTCGTTTGAACGTTCGGAATGCCGGCAGTCATCTGGGAAATGTTTCATAAATAATTCACATATCATTAAGTGGAAGCCGCAAATATGCTTCCTCCGTACGAAGAAGTCCTCCGCTGAAGCGATCCCGTCATCAGCAGTTTATCGGAGGCTTCTGGTTCGGCCCGCTCTGGTTGCTGTATTACTCTGTATGCAACAGCGAGCCACTCGAAATGCCTTCTCAAATATTAATAACAAACTTGCTACAAAGACATAACTTTTCTTTCGCCATAAAGCTATCACTGGATGCCCGAAGAGCTAGTGCTGTGCAATAGCTGACAGACTATTAGCACTGGCTGGGAGCGCAACAGCGGCATTCTGTTCCGTCTGCTGGTTTGTGTAAGCAACACGCTAGTAGTGGGTAACCTCCGACCGACGCAGTAGAATTTATTTGCAAAGTTTGCTAAAAAAACCGATAGTAGTGGTACATTTATAAACAAATGGGGTACGACGATCTTAGTTCAGCAGTGCCCACGGCAGACACAATACCGTGGCAGGAATGATTATATCACAGATCATAATGAATGCATCTTTCGAGAATTTCGGGGCTTTGAGAAATGATGCTATCACATGCGGAAAAAGTAAGTTGGTTGCGAGGATAATGGGTGAAAATAAAATTTACGGTTATTATTGATGGCATGAATAATGAATATCATTAACTTAATACAATCGCATAAAAACTCGACTAAGCAAATAATATAATCTCAGTTCTAGTGCTAAAACAAAATCAATTTTTGAATTGTGCGATCAAACATAATAACTATTAGAAACCAATTTAACATTGGTTCTTTTGCCTATTTTTGAAACCTAACCTAACCTGTGCGCGGTAAAAAAAGTTACGTGAGTTGCGTACAAGGCAATCGACTTACCAACTTCGCTATTTTCGGCAATTATTTTTCTTGAAAAATCAAAAGTAATCTTAAAACTCCTAATTGTCCCGATTTGTAAGTGCTTTGTTATTTTGAAGCGATTTTACCGACCATACACATTCCGACAAACTATTTTATCAGAAAGATACGGGCTTACTGGCGCAACTGCTACTAATTCATCCATTTCGATTACCGCCCGAAAAGATAAATATCAAACGTCTCCCCCTGCCAACGCCACGCAGTCAGTGAGGTAAAGTTACACGAACGACGAGTGATGACTCTGAGTCAGCCTGTTTCTGGTTTCGTCGCCTCTCAAGCTAACTCAGCATCCCAACCGTCGTGTTGTGCGATCGTTCACTCGTCCTGGAAATTTCACTGTCTACTTTTAACAATTATACATACCAATGAATTCCACACAGAACGGCTCGTTTCATTGTGTATGGGGAGCCAATGCAACTGGTATTCTTGGTGCAAAGTTTAGTGTCTAAGGTACACGTTTACAGTTGGATCCAAGTTTTCACCAATAATTTGTCAACAAACATATCAAATTAAAATTTTTAAATTTTATTTTGACCATTAGTTTAACATCATTAAGATCGGACCTTTGATCGATTTTGGCATTGTGCTCATGAATTGACAGTTCGTTTTTTTTGTCGTTCAAGCCTACAACTTCAACTTTAGCTGGTATAGCACTACTGCAAATACAAAAACGACAATTTATAATGTTGTTAGCGCAAAAAGAAGTCCAACTGTAGCTTCAAAATCTTCGAATCGGTTGCTGCATGCGCGTAAACCAGACACGCTCAGAAAGACGATTCGCTCCCAATGCAACTGCGTTTATGTTGGGCGGTGTACGACTTCCAGCGATAAATAAAACAATGTTCTCCAAATATTTTCACGTAACAGAATGTAGCGTATAGTGTGTAAAGGGGAAAAGAACATAAAACGTAGTAAAGAAATTATACAAATCAGTTTATTGAAAATATACACTGTGACAGTGAGCATTTTGTTGTTTATGTTTCGCGTTCAGTCGAATTGATACGATATGAGACTGTCTGCGTATCCACCAATAGAGGAAGTAAACATTTATAGAGTCAATGTCTCTATAAATGTTTTCGGTTACTTGTGATGAACCGATCGTTCAGAGGTATACCGCAGGGAAGATTCTTGGAACTAGTAAACTTTGTGGTCAGAGTTATTTTTTATTCTTTTTTTTCAAATTTGTTTTTTTTTAAATCTCTAAGAATAGATTTTCGTAATGTTAGGAGCAAGGATGGCAAGCGCGCCACTTGATCTGACGATCTTCAAAACCCTGGAAACATAGAATCTATATTACCTTCTCATATATTCTAATCATATTTGATACATATACGAAAACAATGTTAATAATGTTTGGTATTTCATTATGTACATAACAGCAGCGGATTTCAGAATCGACAGCAAAGGCCCTTATTTCACATAGATAAAGCTAATCTGAGTTTGAACACATGCAATTGTAAACGGTTAATTATCGGATTTCGGACTAATAACTAGTTACATCTGTACTCTTGCGTGAATAGTATAAGACTGCCTTAAGTATATTGAAAATGAGAGAGTGAGGTTTGTCTTCGGATGATATGATTGATAGGGTGGTTCCAAAATTTAAATTTAAAATTGGAATTCTGTTATAACGGACACCACAGGTTAAATCCCGCCCGGCGATCTTTTACTCAGTCTTCCGAGTCATCGGAACTCAAAATTTCTTCTTCACTGTCTTCCACCAATGCGTTGACGGACCAGGGCTTCATCCGATCAGACGCAAAGATAGTTGACGTCTTCTTCTGCTTCAACTGTACTCCTGGCGCATCCACAATTAGGTATCGGTCATTTCCCAGGGCCTTCTGGATTAGGTACGGCCCTTTGTATCTCGGCTCCAACTTCTTGCTGAATCCAGTAGTTTGTGGATCCTTTTCCACGAGCACGAGTTCACTTTCGAAGTACTTCCTAGCTGGACGTCGCGCCTTGTCGAAGTAATGTTTCTGCTTCTGTTGCTCCTTTTCAATTCTGGAACTCACGGCACGTTTCAACGTTTCTGCATCAGTAGCTGGGACCTCGGCGTTGAACATCATCAACAGTTGATTCTGCATAATGTCCCGTGGATTATAGTTAAACAGCAACGTGTGCGGGGAGACCTTAGTCGTGTCGTTGACCATGGTGTTCAATCCCCACTGAACCATCCGGAGATGCTTGTCCCAGGATTTATCGTCGTCCTTCACCATGCAGCGTACTGCATCGAGTATACTTCGATTCTCGCGTTCAACCTGTCCATTTGCACGTGGGGTTCCAACGGCGACCTTGACGTGCGATATTCCTGCATCAGCGCAGAAGGTTTCAAATTCTCTGGAAGTGTATGCTGTCCCACGGTCGGTGATTATGCGTCTCGCCATCCCAAAAATCGCAAACACTTCGTTCAGCATCTGGATCACTGGAATTGTCTTCGTGTTGCGAACTGCCTTCACTACGACGTATTTTGTAAAACCGTCAACCAGCACAATGATATATTCGTTCAATGACGATGAACGAATGAACGGGCCGAGATGGTCCAGGTGGATTGTATCGAACGGCACCGCAATCTTGGCTATCGGGTGCAATTCGCCTTCCTTCGCTCCACCTTTCGCTTTGACATAGGCACAGTGCACGCACGATCCAATGTAGCGCTTCAGGTAGCTTCTCATTCTGCGGAACCAAAAGCACTTCCTCATCGCCTCCAGTACTTTCTCCACTCCTTTGTACCCCAGATCGTCGTGGTAATTGCAGGCAATCCGCCAACGTGCCCTTGTAGGTACTACCCACTTCAATCCATCCTTGCACTTTTTCATCACGCCCTCGTCCTTCAGAGCGTACTCCTTATGAATCTGCTTTTCTCGGTTGTCGACTGGGGATTTCGACAAGATTTTCATGATCTCGAACAACTTTTCGTCTTCTCTCTGCACCAGCTTCAGCCATTCGTCTTCTTTAATGCTCACTTCCATCACGTGGGCCATGACCGGTTCCGGCTCATCCGACTCTGGTTCGAACACTGGATTACGGCTTAAACAGTCTGCGTGTTTCATCTTCTCACCCTTTCTGTGCACTAACTCAAAATCGTATTCTTGGAGCTTCAGC
Source organism: Topomyia yanbarensis (assembly GCF_030247195.1). Taxonomy (NCBI): domain Eukaryota; kingdom Metazoa; phylum Arthropoda; class Insecta; order Diptera; family Culicidae; genus Topomyia; species Topomyia yanbarensis. The sequence continues at coordinate 159,299,285 of NC_080670.1, forward strand.
AACCACTTGCCCACTACCGGTAACATCACCTTCTTGGCCATCGTTTTCTTCACCGCTTCGCAATCGGTCACTACTATAAAGCGTCTTCCCAAAAGGTATTTTCGGTACCTTTCCACTGACTCTACTACCGCTAATGCTTCCAGTTCGTAACTATACTTCTGGCTTTCAATCGGTGACGTTTTTCGGCTGAAATATCTTATAGGATGCAAACCGTCCTCCATACACTGCAACAGTATTCCAGACAATCCATGCGAACAAGCGTCTGTGTGCACTTCAATGTTTCTCCCCGGATCGTACATCACCAGTACTGGTTGGTTCACTAAAGCTTCTTTCAATGCTCTGAAGGCAAGTTCTTGTTCTTCTTCCCACATGAACGGTTCATCTTTCTTCGTCAACCGCGTTAACGGTTCGGCAACTATGCTAAACTCCTTCACGAACCTCCGAAAGTAATTGGCAAGGCCCAAGAACTCACGGATATTGCGTACGGTCACTGGTTTTGGAAATTCACTGATCGCCCGAACTTTGTCTTTTCCCGGTCGTATTTCACCTTCATTGACCTCGTGTCCCAGAAAATCGAGTTTCGTTTTCAAGAACTGAGTTTTTTCTAGGTTCACTGTTAGTCCAAATTCACTCAAACGCTTTAACAGGGCTTCGAATTTGTTCAACATATCGTCCACATCTTGCCCACCGAAAATAGCGTCATCGAGATACACTACCAGTCCAATCGAACGGAGGGGAGCAATGACCGTGTTGATCATTCTTTGAAACACTGCACTACCATTACTAAGCCCAAAAGGCATTTTGACGTACTCAAAGTGTCCGTACGGCGTCGAGAACGCAGTAAACTTTCGACTATTTTCCGCTATCGGGGATTTGATGGTAGCCACGGAACAAATCTACAGCCGTGAATAGTCGGCCGCCAACTAATCGATTTAGGCAATCTTCGATAATTGGCATCGGCCATGAATCCTTCACTGTTCTAGCATTCACAGCCCGATAATCGACGACCATGCGCCAATCACCATTTTTCTTACGCACTAACACTGTCGGACTATTGTACGGAGAACTAGATGGCTGGATAATATTCGCGGACAACAAGTCATTTACAGTACTCTCCACCACTTTTTCTCGCGAATACTCCATTGGATACTGCTTTGTATGTATCGGTTTTTCGGCTCCGATAACGTCTATCACCATCTCACATCCCTTGGCGGTACCCATTTCACTATAGTTTTTTGCGAAACAATGTCGATAACACTTTATCAGCTCCAGTATTTTCTCCCGCTCTGCATCAGCTCCTTCCACGTTGATCTCTTCGGCGACTATCGGCTCGAAGCCTGGATACTGCACACGTCACCCTGCGCCCCTCTCAGTAAGAGTTGGCCTTGTCGATCGTCGCTTCGCTGCTCTGCAATCTTCTCGATCCGCACTCTACCCCTTTCCTTCACAAATCTAATATCCTCTCGATCGAGAACATCTCTCCCGACGATCATCGAATTGGCTTGAACTCGATTGGGGACCACACACACTTCGGTTTCCATTTCGATCCCGTCCAGCTGGATCACTTCCACACTCTTCTGTCGAACGTGTACCTTATTGCCAACAAAACCCACTAGTGCGATATCACATGGCTCGATGCTGTTCAATACACTAGCGCAGCTTTCCTTGATAGTGGTTACTGCCGATCCACAATCATATAGTGCATCGATTTCGTGCCCGCCAATGATCACCGATTTCACGAAATTACTCGACTGACGAATTTCTTGCATTGGTCGAGGGACTTGTTTCACACCACTTTTATTGCAGTTTTTTGCTATATGGCCCCTCTGGTTACATCGATAGCACTCAAAGTTTGCGTGAGATTTTTGGGGACTCTTCACACTGCAGTTGGCGGCAACGTGACCTTCACCATTACAGCTATAGAACTTGATATTGGTGTTCAAAGCTCCCGGAGCTTTCACTGGCTTCGAACTAGAGGCACGCACACTATCGGTTGGTTTCAGTTCTCTTACTTCAGCCAACCATTTCAATTGTTTGAGCAGCTCCGGTAAAGTGCTCGCTTGAGCAATACTACCGAATTTCCCTTCTAGACCCAGCACAATGTATTTGATGGTGGCCTCATTCGGCAACTTCCCCTTTCTACCCATGGCTACCTGACTGTAGTAATAGGTCTCAAGACTCTCATGCGGCGTCTTCTTTCGGTTCATCATGGCCTGATGGATACTAACGACGTCGACAGACGTTGGGAAATCCCGAACGAGTGCAACTTTGAATTCGTCCCACGTGTTCACCGCAACGCCACTGAACCACAGCTTGGCCGCGCCATGAAGGTTTAGAATTCCACACTGCAACTTCCATTCTGCGTCACCCCGGTAGAGAGTTGCCGCCTTCTCAATGGAATCAATCCACTGCTGAGCCGTAGGTGTAATCGGTACATCTGGATCAAACGGAACAACGAGATCCTTCACATCTCGGACATCGAAACGACGCTGGGCATTTCCCTGCGCCATATCCGTCACTTCACGAATCAGCGCCTTCATCGCATTTTGTTTTTATAGCGCGGGTCTTTCAACAAAAGATCTTCGAAATGTTCACGTGTATCGACTGGGGAACTAAAACTGTCACTATCGGAATCGGTATCTTTATCTACACCTGTTGGGTAACTTTCCTGGCTCAATCCACTGCCTCCAGCCTCTTCTTGGCTGCCCGTCACACCAACCACGCTTTCAGCAACGCTTTTAGATATTTTCTCCAACGCCTTATCGGCTTCGTTCATCACACCGAAAGGCACCAATTCCGAAATTACTTTTCGTTCCAGTGATCAACTTATTCACGCATCTCAATATTCAAGTCGCGATCCCGAAAACAAAATCGATCCTGTCTACAGTTTTGTAAACGGTTAATTATCGGATTTCGGACTAATAACGAGTTACATCCGTACTCTTGCGTGAATAGTATAATACTGCCTTAAGTATATTGAAAATGAGAGAGTGAGGTTTGTCTTCGGATGATATGATTGATAGGGTGGTTCCAAAATTTAAATTTAAAATTGGAATTCTGTTATATAATGTACACGTGAGAATTAATTTAAAGATTTTAGTAAGTTTGGTGTTTACTATTGAAGCCGTGGGAGCTAGGTTCTCGGAAGGACTCCCCGTCAGAATCACTTACTACAATTGCAGACGAAACGGGGAATGTCTCCTACTAAAACACTGCTTAAGGCCAATTGCGGTGGGCCGTGATTCTAAATGTGATATTCCTTGTATGGTTAACCGTAGAGGTAGCGATCGCGAGTATAATCGCGAAGGATTCGAGCGTTTGTACGTTAACGTGTTCGATAGCGTGGGTGTTTGCAAGTCGCGTGTGCTAGCGTGGATGTAACTTTGCGTGTATAAATTCGATCTAATAACTGTGTGCCCATTCGCATATTTGCGTGTGTTCATAGATAATCGTGCGCGGACCGTGAATTTGATGCTTAATCTTCGGTGTATGGTTCAGATGCTAAAAGAAAATGAGTTCTTTCATATCATAAGAGTTCCCGGCCATGTTACCGTGGAACGTATTGCCTAGTGGATATGAGCGTCATTTTTGCCTTTATAGAAAGGTTATGCAATTGCTCCAAAAACCGACTTTCCAACCGAGGCCCGGAGGGCCGAGTCTCATATACCATTCGTCTCAGTTCGTCGATATCGAAAAATGTCTGTATGTATGTGTGTGTATGTGCGGATATATTAACAAAATGTCCATATCGGTTTCTCGGAGACGGCTCAATCGATTTTTACAAACTTAGATTCAAATGAAAGATATAATATTCCCATCGGCTGTTGAAGAGTTGAATTACAGAAGTTGAAGAGTACGGTTACATAGAAAATTTTGTTATAATTTGTCCACATCGGTTTCTCGGAATTTTCTGAACCGAATTACACAAACTTAGCCTGGAATGAAAGTTACAACGTTCCCATCGGCTGCTATTGAATTCTGTGTGGATCCTTCTAGTTCCTGAATGATGAATACGATGACGTAGAAAATCTCGATTACAATGGATACTGCGATGTATGTAAAAAGGTTAAAAATTTTCAAACATGTGACCACAACTGCTTGGATTTGTAGTTCCAAGTCACTAACAGTCTTACAAAATATCTTTGGCCCCATTGGCCACTATCGAAGTTTTTGGAAACTCTGGCGGAAGTATCCAAATTTAGAATAACAATTACATCGGTTTCTCAGAGAAGGCTGAACCGACTGGACCGAACATAGTGTCAAATAAAACCTTCTAGAACTCCGTAATTCTGTTATTAAATTTCTGTTCGATCTGACTTATGGTTCAGGAGTTACGGGCCGTGGCGTGTGGTCACATAGAAAATCCCGATTCAAACCCTAAAACCGCTTTGAATGCAAAAAGGTGAAAATTTGGCTAAAATGTGTATCAAACAATCTTCATTTGTAGTGCTGGTCACTGATGGCCAGCTAAAGTCTCGTTGACCACATCCACCTTCATAAAAGTACCTGGAAAAGTGGCCACCAATTAAAATTAATAAACTCACATCTGTTTATAGGGGATGGTCCGAAAAAAATGTAAGAGTTTTTGATGGTTAATTCTTTTGAGCATAAAATCCTACCTACACATCCCGATCGGAATGAAATAACAAGATTATAACAGAACACATTTTTTGTAACATATTTTGTTGTAAATTAGGTCTCGTTCGTAGTTAAAATAACAGAAATTTATAACAAGTGACAATGCGAGATATAGTTTTGAAATATTTCTGCTATGTGTTTCTGATCGGGATGGTGCGAACATTACCTTTCTTCTCCCACCAGCAGTTCAAGACAACCATACTAAGTCTCAAACCGCCGATTACTGGTTCTGATGGTTCAAGTCTTTTTTTCTTTTACATATTTTAGAAATCAAATATGATTTATTTTCAATAAAATAAAAATAAAATATGCAATAAAAAAGTAATACAGCGAAAACCCGTTTTATCAGCCCCTTGGTGAATTTTAGACTGATAAAACAGAAAATCAACAAAATCGGGACATATTTTCCTTTCCTTTTAAGAATCCGAAGCTCTTAAAATATTCCTCTTCAGTACCTAAATATAGCCTCATAACGCTTTCTGATTATATAGTTTACATTTCCCTTGAGGGGGTCTGACAGCGCAACATTTAAAAAAACTACAAGAGGTAGCCCTATGGGGTTGCACGAACTGTAGACGTAGGGCTACATTACTTGATGTAAAGTATTCATTTTCTCAGTATATTTAGAGTAATAATAAATCTTCCTTACGTATAGTTTAAGCACAACCAATCAACATCGAATGTTACATATTTAACCAAACCTTCTTGGCTGTCAGGTCATTTCATTTGTAGTAGGTAATCGAATCAGATTAAATTTATTTGAGAAGATCTGATGAAATAACACAGAAAACCGCGACCGAACTAATATCTGGAACTGTTTTAAATCCTTATAGCACAACTTCAGTTTTGAAAAATTGTAAAAACTTTTCGATTGTGTGCGATAAAAACCCGGACCGGTGAAGAAAAATCAAATTTTAAACAAGCTTTCTAGTTATATTTTGCCATGATTGTAACTTTCCTAATGTAACGAATGCAGTGGTCTTCATTATATATCGAAGCTATAAATATACAAGAATCGAAAATAATTTTATATATGGATTTAGATACGTTTTTGCAACGGTTTTTTGAGTGGCTGTGTATTCATTCATAAATAAGTTTTGTAGTATGCAGGGATGCGAACAGTACCTGTAAACTACATTTTTTCCGGTATATTTACATTTGCACAAGCCGCACAGCCTGCTACAGCGACGCATCACTACTGCTCTTGCCAGAACGGTAGCCAAATCGAGTACATTTTTCCGTACAGCAGTAAAATACATTTTTGTTTTGCTGCTGTACTCTGACTGCTCGGTGAGAGTGTGGCGTAGTAAAGTTTGTTCTCTCGCTTTGTATACTTTTCTCTGCATAGTCAAAGGGAGAGGCCCGCACACGAAAGCGTCGATGCCGGTCGTGGCGTAAATGAACCGCATTCATTGTCGTCGTTTGTGATTAAAAATATTGAATAAATTAAAAATATTAAAAAGTGTAAAATGAGGAAAGAGAAGCTGTACCGGTCGCGTCTGGTGGCAGTATTTTTTGTCATGTTACTGCTTTGCTTACAGGCTGCCGTACAGCGCTGAGCGTCCTGCACTAGCGAGCGATAGCAACGTCGTATAAGAAAGAAGAATGTAGGTAGAAAAATTACAGGCGTAGAAAAGGTAGGCATTTTGCATCCTTGGTAGTATGTACCTATTAGCAGAATCAAAGTAGTATAGGCTGAGTGGAAATGAAACCAATCAACTGATCGAGCGTAAATAATAAACTTTTGTTGTGCTTTTAATCGATTCGCGTATATTCATTGCTAAGAAAGTTTTCGTCTTTGCGCAACGAAAGCAGAGATTGCTATCATGCAGGCTACGCACGCAGCCGCTAACAAATTAGATATTTAGATTGTCGGAGTACAGTTGGCAAATTTCCTTAGAGTCGGAACATAAAACTCCATTATATGACATACAAGATGGTACGCCGCAATTTTGTCGCTGCTCATTACATACTACGATTTGGGCTTAGATTTTAGCTGACGCTTGACGTTTCGCTGGTGTCTAAACAAGGCGCATCTGCTTTGCTGTTTGTATTCGTGGTTGAGTTGAAAGTTGTGGTGTCGTAATGCAAGTGTCTTATGTTTCGAGATTTTTTTAATTGCAGCTTATTTGGCAGTTTTTAAACCCGGCCCCGTGGTGGTGGAGGAACGCTACGTGGGAAACTGAGCTGCAAGCAACCGGGCGGGTCATAGGTGGTGGATAATGCTTAATCGCGATAGCAACTAGTTGTGATTCGCGACCCGAACCAGCAGCGGGGGCTGACTGCGGGTGTGGTAGGACGAGGTAGTGGGCCCTATACGTTCTAGGCCTAAATACCACATGCCCTAAAGCAGCCCTGACAAGGCGAGCCAGCGCCGCCTTTAAATAAGCACTTAGCCCAAATCCCTCTCCTCCCGTTATCCTTCCTTCCTTCCTTCCTTCCTTCCTTCTGCGGCTGTTCGCCCATCTAAATATGGAAGCTGTTCTTCAATGTCAGCTTCTTTCACCGAACAGCCTAGAAAAGCCGTGTAGTGTCGGTAGTGGTTGTTTCAACCGGCTAAGAATTACACTACGGACTACCTGTTTCAGTGGTAAAAATCTACCAAACAGGGAACCCCAATTCCACAGTGTCATGCGACCCGTGCTATGGGTAAAATTGTTGAGGGGGTTTAAAACATTCTCAATGGCGAACGGAGCCTGGGAAGAGTCGGGCGAACTCCCCAGTATGCTGCATTACGCAGCGGAACGTTCACTCTACACAACGATTTTTTCACCGATGATCCACTTAATTTTGCCGAATTTTTGTTGGCTGGGGGTTTGCTGAGACTCTCGGCTGATGGTAGTTCGGTGAAGTTTTGTTGAGTTTCGATTATCAAATTTCGATGTGTACAGATGAACCTGCCCAGAGGCCGTGTGGTATCCGGCCTAGAATTGAGCCACTGGAGTCCTGCTGCCATGTCGTAGGAGGCGACTGAAAGTAGGAGACCCTAAGTCAAGGTGTAGTTCCGTGCCGAGGACTTAATGACTGGAGGGTCTAAAATATGCCAGTCGCGCACGGAGCATTTTGGGTTTTGCCCTTACTGTGTTATGCGAATCTCTGACACAGTGGACCATTATTTTCTTCGCAAATCGTGGGAATCAAATGATCATGTCCCATTTAAACCTGATATGGCTCGCTAAATGCGTTAACATCCCAACTCGCTTGGTGTTCTCTAGTTGTTGTGCAATTTGTGTTGGAGATGAAATGTACAGTTCTCTAATCAACAATGGTTAGAATAGCACAAGTCAATCTCCAACATAAACGTACAGCAACTATGAATTTATCTCGACTCATGCAGGAAGGTAAAGCTTCCATAGCATTGGTTCAAGAACCGTATTTCCATAAAGGAAACTTCTATTTTGGAAAGTTACTTAACGCTGCCTTCATTGCTTACAACAAGACAGGCATGACTAACCCACGTGAAATGCCTCGTGCTTGCATTCTTGCAAATAAGGCTATTGACGCGTGTCTCATATCGGAGCTCACAACTCGCGATATCTGTGTTGTCACAGTTACATTGACTGTCGGAAACGTAGAAAAAAAATATATATATTGTTCAGCATACCTACCGCATAACGAATCATCTCCTTCTGATGATTTCAAAAGCGTTGTATCATATTGTAGCAGAAATGGGCTTCCGCTCATTATCGGCAGTGATGCGAATGCTCATCACATCATTTGGGGCAGCTCAGACATCAATCTGAGAGGCTCTGAACTGATGGAGTACATAAGTAGTACAAATCTTCATATTCTGAATGTGGGAAACCGACCAACTTTTGCGAGGTCTGGGAGTGAGGAGGTGTTAGACATAACACTTTGCTCTGATAGAATTGTGCATGAACTGGGAAATTGGCAGGTTCCAAATGAAACTGAACCGTCTCTATCCGATCATAAATATATATTTTTCGATCATTTTGATGTCACCTTCAATGTGGTGACATATCGTAATCCTAAATCTACAAACTGGGACCTCTTTTTGGAAAACTTGGCGACTAAATTTCATGGATATTTTCCAACAATTAGTCAACTAGACGACTTAGATGACGTCGTGGATACGACAAACTCATTCATATTAGCATCCTACGAAGAAGCTTGTCCACTTCGTACTGTTAAATCGACTAGGGGAACCCCTTGGTGGAGGGCTGAGCTTGAAAGAATGAAGAAAGTTATGAGAAGAGCTTGGAACCGGCGTCAGCGTGATGACTCCAGGGCTTTCAGGTCAGCTCGTAGTGCATATAAGAAATGTCTTAGATCTGCAGAACGGGTTGGCTGGCAAAGCCTATGCACTAATGTCTCTAGTCTGAACGAGGCTAGCAGATTAAATAAAATTCTCTCCAAATCGAATGATTTTCAGATGAACTCCTTGAAAACCTGAGATGGTGTTTATGTGACGGACGAAAAAGATGTTCTTAATTGTCTCTTCGACACACACTTTCCAGGTTGTATCGATCCGGAGTTGAACAATGTTCACAGATCTCATTCTGGTGATTCGGACTCGTGGGCGTTAGCACGCACATTGGTTTCCACTGAATCGGTCAAGTGGGCAGTTGACAGCTTTGCTCCATACAAATCACCCGGAAAAGATGGAATACTTCCCGTGCTACTGCAAAAGGGACTTGATATTCTTAAACATGTCTTGAAAAAGATTTTGCTTTCCAGTCTTGCTACCGGGTATATCCCGAAAGCATGGCGAGAAATAACTGTTAGATTTATTCCCAAAGGGGGGCGCTCAAGCTATGAAGAAGCCAAGAGTTTTAGGCCTATCAGCTTAAGTTCTTTTCTTCTGAAAGCTTTGGAACGGATAATCGATCATCACATCAGGAACGTTAGTTTAGTTGAATATCCACTGCACAAAATGCAACATGCATATCAGTGTGGGAAATCTACGATCACTCTGCTTCACGATGTTGTTTACAACATTGAGAAAGCCTTCTCGTTCAAGCAATCTAGCTTGGGTGTATTCCTAGATATTGAGGGTGCTTTTGACAATGTGTCCTTCCAGTCTATTCTGGAAGCGACGCGCGGTCATGGGATACCTGCATGTATCTCAGGTTGGATAAACGCAATGCTTAGTAACCGCATACTTTGCTCGTCACTGCGACAGGCTGAGATACGGAAGTTGAGTATTTGCGGTTGTCCTCAGGGCGGCGTTCTGTCACCTTTGTTATGGAACTTAGTAGCTGACGGCTTGTTGAAGAAACTCAATGAGCTTGGATTTCCAACCTACGGGTTTGCTGACGATTACCAAATACTAATTACTGGATTTTGCATCGGAACAATCTTTGACTTAATGCAACAGGCATTAAGAGCTGTCGAACAGTGGTGTCGACAAGTTAAATTATCAGTTAACCCAAGCAAAACTTCAATGGTTCTTTTCACGAAGAAGCGAATAACAACCGGGGTTCGTCCCTTGCAGTTCTTTGATTCTGAGCTACTGTGTGCAGATCAAGTCAAATACGTTGGAGTCATATTGGATTCCAAACTGAATTGGTCTGCTCACATTGAGTTCAGAGTCAAGAAAGCGTGCATGGCCTTCGGGCAGTGCAGACGAACTTTTGGAAAGACCTGGGGTCTCAAACCTAAATACATCTATTGGATTTACACGACAATTGTACGTCCAATACTGTCATACGGATGCCTTGTGTGGTGGCAGAGGGGAGAGGTGGTGACAGTCCAGTCAAAGCTAAACCATCTGCAAAGAATGGCGCTCATGGCGTTGACTGGTGCTTTCACCACGACTCCGACTGCTGCTCTTGAGGCACTTCTAAATATCAAACCATTACACATACACTTAAAACAAGAAGCACTATCATGTGCATACAGACTGAAGGTTACTGGGCTTTGGAACAGTAATCATGTTGATCTTGCTACCAGTCATACACGATTGTGGTCACAAATGGTTACATGGGGTGAAGATATTCTTGCTCCCAGCGATATTACACTCACTTGTAGTTTTCCTTACAGGACATTCCATGTGAAGATTCCCTCTCGAGAGGAGTGGTTGTCTGGCTTTATGGAAAGACAACAACAAACGCAAGTGGTTTGTTATACTGACGGTTCTCTGATGGAGGGACGTGCCGGTGCTGGTGTCTACTGTCGTGAAATGAGATTGGAACAATCTCACTCACTAGGTAGATACTGTACTGTATTCCAAGCAGAAATCTTTGCGATTATGTGCGGGGTGCAATCGGCCCTTCAACTGAGTTTGTCCGGCAGAGTTATAAACTTCTGCTCCGATAGCCAGGCTGCAATCAAGGCCCTTAGCTCAGACAAATCCCGGTCCAAGCTAGTGATCGCGTGCCGAACCCAAATCGAAGAACTAAGCATTGTCAATACTATCTACCTTGTCTGGGTGCCCGGACATTGCGGTATTACTGGAAATGAATGGGCTGACGAACTGGCCAGGGCAGGTTCAGCGATTGACTTCGTTGGTCCTGAGCCCGCGCTGCCAATTTCGACAAGTTGGATAAGGGAAAAAAAATACGGTCCTGGGCTTCGTCCGAGCACCGAAATTATTGGAGAAATCTACAAACGTGTCGCCAAACAAAGGCGTTTCTAGAACAACCATGCCCAGTGGTTTCGAAAAATCTCTTACATTTTTCGAAGCTCCACTGCGGCATGCTGACCAGGGCTTTAACCGGCCACTGCAAACTCAATTATCACATGGCAACTATTCAGCGCGCTGAGTCTTTTTCATGTGATCTTTGTGAATCCGACTACGGAACCTCATATCATCTGATATGCAACTGTCCAGCGGTAGCGCAATTGCGATTTCGAGTCTTCAGCCGTCCTTATATAGACGAAACCATGTTTGGTCGACTGAAACTCAGAGACATACTAAAGTTTCTTATCCAATGTGGTAAAGAGCTTTAGGCTTATTCGCAGGCAAGTTGAACTACTTGTGAGTTTAACTTACCTGTTGTTTATTTTTGTTTTGTGTTGTTATTTTTCCCTCCCTTCCAATTCTACTTCCCCACACCTCCTTGTCCTTTCCTTCCGCTCAGGAAATGATGAAAACACACGGCAAGGCACAAATCCCCGACTACGTCCGGGGAACGTGCCATTTGAGCCAATATATTCTGATTACTGATTCCTGAACCGCTAACAAATTAGATATTTAGATTGTCGGAGTACAGTTGGCAAATTTCCTTAGAGTCGGAACATAAAACTCTATTATATGACATACAAGATGGTACGCCGCAATTTTGTCGCTGCTCATTACATACTACGATTTGGGCTTAGATTTTAGCTGACGCTTGACGTTTCGCTGGTGTCTAAACAAGGCGCATCTGCTTTGCTGTTTGTATTCGTGGTTGAGTTGAAAGTTGTGGTGTCGTAATGCAAGTGTCTTATGTTTCGAGATTTTTTTAATTGCAGCTTATTTGGCAGTTTTTAAACGTCTAAGGACGGTTGATTGCAAGGGAGGGTGTTGATTGGTGCTAATTGTTCGTTTTGGCACATCACATGATTATGTAGTTAAGAATATTAGAAAACGTAATCGCTGCCTCGTTCGCGTCGTTATGGTTATGATTTTCGTCCTAGTTTATATCTAACAGTGTGCTAACGATGCTGTCGTAGTCAGTGTTTTTAAAATCGTAGCCGATAGAGCTTGAAACGTCTTGAAAATTCACTCCTAGGTTACCAGTGAGTACAAGGTGTAGTGGGGGATAATGACGCACATGCTGGACTAAAGGATTCGGGACCGTACAGTACGGAGCGTAGTCCCAGGCACTTACAAAGCAGAGGTCCAATGTACGTCCATTCTCGTTGATGACATTATTAATTTGCCGAAGAGTTGCGCTGCTGTAACTGTCCAGAATACAACTGGGTTTGTTGATAAGCGCAGATTTTTCGATATCCAATCGTAGAAATCCATTACTTGCCTGACACCACGTTAAGCCAGATAAGTTGAAGTCGCCCAGTATAACAATATCATCAGACGGGGCGCCGATCGAGGTGATGAAAGAAACGGATCGATCAAGCTGGAATCACGAATTCTGACAGGTGGAAAATACACAACACACAGGAACAGATTGCGATCCGCAAGTTTCACTGATATCCACACTTGCTCGGAGCTCACCCACCGGTCATCGTTGATCACTCGGGCTTTTATACAGCGAACGGCGATAAGCACACCATCACCTGATGTCTTTTGGCTGTTAAGGGCGTTGTGGTCACAGCGGTAGACATCGAATGTTGAACCGAACACCGATTGTGGAGCCACGTTTCGGTCAAGGCGATGACAACATAACAGTATAACTTAAAACCAAGCTTTTCAGTACCAACAAAACTACGGACTGGGAGCTACATAGATACTTTACTTACCTCACATTAAAATCCACAAAGGTCCAGTAAAGTTCTGGCTATATTTGGCAAACTATAACTACAGACGGGAGATGCTACAGCGATACCATGACAATAAGGATATCAATCAACCCAACTGCCCGCTGCTTCACCCAAAGTATTGGATAATTATCAAGCGAAAGCAAACTGGAAAGGCAACTCATGACGCTGAACAAATAGCTTAATGCTGGAAAAATGACCGCTGAGTCTGACCAGATCGGTGGGTTTTCGACATAAATGGAAAGGTCCATTTTTGTATGAACTTTGTGTACTATAAATCGATACAATGTGTGATCCTAATGGAGCCCTGTGTCTGTTTACAACAAATAAATAATAAAATTTACATATTTAGTACGTGACCATCGAATTCTTCACACACAATTTACCACTGCGTGCGGAGATTCTTTTCTGTGGTGGTGAAACATTGTCAGCATCAGCTTATAACGCCTAGGAGTCATTCGATCCACTTCACTGGTCGTTTCTTTCGTCCATACTATCGCCATTGCTGGTGCCTTGGAAATTGCTGATTACTTTGACTTGTAGTAATTGTTATTAGTGCACACTCCCAAGTAGCATTTACAGTTTTATAGCACACTACAAGTGCAATCGAAGTTTTAAGGAAGGCTTCAAGAGTACTATAAAATCTTTATTGTTACTAGGTTATGGTTCGCGAATAGGCAGTTCCTGGTACCAGAGTAACGAAGAAAGAAATGGAGCGTTTCAACCACATTCTTACTAGTCATACTTGGTTAAGAACACTTGAGACATAATACTGGACTCGCTCTTTTTTGCCTACTTTGATAATATATTTGCACGCTAAAACCGGCGACATTATACTGTCTTGAAAAAGTGAACATATTTTAATGAGTATCCCAGAACAGCAACCAACATAAACTTGAAGTTTCTTATAAAATGAAACTAATGAAGAACAAAGAAACATTTGTATTAGTTATTTCAGCGATTCTCAACTCAACGAAAAAAGTTGAGAACCGCGGAGTCATTTGGTTTGCGATTGCTTATAATCACTATATAAAGCCCATTTGAATCCTTAACTTATGTTTCTTTTCTTTCCAGCTACACTACACAACGAAGAACAATACGACTGAAGGCGTCTAATGCATTAGTGAACATGCAGTTTTCCGGTGAATTGAATCCAAACAACTGTCCCAAACAAGCGTGACATTTTCCAGAATCCGGTCCACATACCTCACTTAAAAAACCACCTTCGAACCGTGGTTATGAACACTCCTACCGTTCAATCATTGTACTTTGCTGAACCAATTATTCACTTAACTTTCGACTGACGGCATACACAACTGTGATTTGAGCGAGGGAGAATCAAATACTTAAAGCAACAGAATGTTTCACCGTAATAGCCAACATAAATTAAATGTTCCACATATATTTCATATAACTAAAACATGTTACATGTCGCCCTCCTTCCGTACAGAGGGAAGACAACATCGCACTCGTCAAATTTGTTTCACACCCTCTGAAATCCGGGACGACAGGCGGCGGCACACCACTCTACTCCGAAGAAAGTTTTTCATTTAGTTTACCCCGCAGAGCAGAAGACACACAAATCGGGCGATGGAAAATCGACAATTTATCACTTCCACATGTGGTTGTCGAACGAAAAAATCTGGTCTGTTGTTTCAGATTTTCAGCTACAAAATTGTGTAGTTTCATTGCAACTGTCTACAAAGGTAATAAATTTCATATGGACATCAAGTGTTCAACGAACTGTTTTTATGCATAATATGGAATTCTTCGCTTTTCAAAGGCATTCTCAAAGTTATGTATTATGTGTACAAATCCTGTTTTGTTAGTTTTTTTTTAATAATAGTCATCATCGTATATGGCAGAGATTGCTGTATAAACAGCAATATTTGACCGTCGACATTCGATAAATTTTGCCAAATGTCTATCAGTTCGTTTTTCAGCTGTGCAATATACTGTGAGTTCATCAATTTAAATTAAATCTATTCGAGGGATTTTTTACTGAACATTCAACAATTGAAATTGTCAAATTGAAAGCGCTATTATCGAATTGACTGGATTACAGATTATGATAATTACGCAGTCAATTTGATAATTTGATAATTGAGCAATTTTCAAGAAAGCTGAATTATGGCACTTTTAGCATTTCTTGGATTGCTACTTCGGCTGATGAAAAAGCCGGAAAAATTTATAAGCTTTGGGCAAAAAATTGGTAGGTAGGAAGCAGCAAATCCTTTCCACACTAACATGTCATCTGTTACCAAAATTTCGTTTCGAATTTTCCACTGCTATGCAACATGCCCAGCATCTACCAACTCATTCGAGAGCACGAAACTGCTCTCAGACTTTTTGTTGTCCCGAAGCGTACCCACGTCTAACAACGGGTGGGTCGCGAATGCAAATTCATAATCTCATGTTAAATTTTTAGTACTACAGACACACCGAAGTGCTACCGCATCGAATGTGGGAAACCTGTCGTTACTGTGAGCCCATTATGCTACTTTGGTGATGCTTGTTATAAAACAAATGGGTTGGACGGCGATCCACTGTGATGCTCTGAGGTGGAAATTCGTCGGTCACATTGATGCATGGAAAAAGGTACTGTGTATAGTTATTTGGTCACCCTTCTAGGATTAGGAATGAAAAAGGTTAGTAAACTTAAAATGCTTCACTAACATTCACACGTGACATTTCCGCTGGGCACGCTAGATAGGATACATTATTACTTTTTGCTTCGCTTCAAAAATGTTCTATTTTGCTATAAATCACGTTAATAATTTCAAATGCTACAGACAAGGATGCAAAATGCCTACCTTTTCTGCGGCTGTTATTTTTCTGCCTACATTCTCGTTTCTCTTTCGTCGCAGCTGTCGTTCGCTATTGCAGGACGCCCAGCGCTGTACGGCAGTCTGTAAGCAAAGCAGTAACATGACAAAGAAATACTGCCCCCAGTACAGCCACCAGACGCGAGCGGTACAGCTTCTCTTTCCTTATTTTACACTTTTTAATATTTTTGATCTATTCAATATTTTCAATCACCAACGACAAAAATAAATGCGGTTCGTTTGCGCCACGACCGGCATCAACGCTTTCGTGTGCGGGCCTCTCCCTTTGACTACGAAGAGAAAAGTGTACAAAGCGAGAGAACAAACTTTACTACGCCACACTCTCACCGAGCAATCGGAGTACAGCAGCAAAACAAAAATGTATTCTACTGCTCTACGGGAAAGTGTACTCGGGTTGGCTACCGTTCTGACAAGAGCTGTAGTGATGCGTCGCTGTAGCGGGCTGTACGGCTTGTGCAAATGTAAATATACCGAAAAAAATGTAGTTTACCAGTACCTTTGGCATCCCTGGCTACAGATTACTTTTCTGCCTATTGAATTTTAAACACTGCTTGAAAATGGTTCTAACTATGTACGCACTATACGTATTGTTAGGTTTCGTTGCAATTTGCGTAGAATTTTAAAGATCGTTCAATAGGTTAAACGTATTTTATAACTTCTTTAATATTAACGTTGAATACAAAACATAACTTTCTTTTGCACCACACAGTGGTTTTGCCAAAATCGTGCGATCTATTAATTACGCCTAAATCGTTAAATTTGTGGATATCACATGCCCTTTCACTAAAAGTGAGATATATTTATCAACTTTTTTGCAAGTACATATATTAAGATTATGTCTTTAGCCAAGTTGTGGAGCAAGCTTTTGCCAACAACTTTACTGAAGACAAAAAGTCTTCATCTTTAATATCTTCACCATTATTGCTTGTTGGTTGTAGATGACCCCTTAAAAACCAATTCATTAATATAACTTTTTAAATATCATCCTGACAAATGAAAAAAAATTATATGATTAAAACTTTGTATATCTCAACATTGGCTGATATCGCGTATTTTCAAAGTAATTCGGCAGTTTTAGAGAAAATATGGTGTTGTCGATAATGATTGGTCGTTTTGGTTGAAACGGCTAAGTTTAGGTCAATGGTATTTTCGGGATACTTATCAAAAACAGCAAAGTCTGTTATTTACTGCTATAATTTTAGTCATTAATCCTCCTAAAAGTAAGATTTTTCAATAATTGTTTTATTTAGTATTGGAAATGATTTGATGTCTTTGTAAATGTTGTTGGGATTGCTTTCGCGAATATCACACAAAGTCTCTTATTTTAACACTGTAGAAGTTATAGCTTATTATATTCGGAGTACATCAGAAAATACTTTTTGTAAATATCTATTCAATTATCATTCCTACGAATTTCACGTATTCTAAGAAGTTTTTTCCAATCGTCAAAAGACATAATTTTCTTCAGCGCATAATTTTTCCTATCTCGAATATTTTCGAAGACTTTGAACAATAGATTATTTTCAAATCATCTATAACTATAATGGAGACAAGAGACAAGTGATTTCGATTGAGTTTTGTAAGGTTTATGTAGCACTTTTAATTACAACTGGAGCTGACTGGATGAGGGAACGTGGATAGCCAGCCCAAGTCACTTGAAGGAAACTAGTTTTCTTCAGAAGGTCTTATATGAGTTTGACGCACCCTTCTCAAAACAAACCATCAGGTGGGTAAAGCATGTATAGCGAAATTGTTTACCTTTTGACTGGCATATTATTGTTGGAAGGGACTCTTTTCCTCCTTTTTCCCCTGCGGGGTGTGCATAAGTGTCTCTGCTTACGAGCCCGTCCAAACCTTTTTGATTTCCCTTTACTGCCCATGATCGCATATCAGTCCCATAAAGATAGGAAATCCCATAGAAAACGGGACAACTATGCGATCATGGGTAGTTTAGCAACAGCAATAATGTGAAGGTTTCACGATAAACTATTTCGGGACTACTGTAAGTCTACCCGAATTCACTGGAAAAACCTTGAGCTGATGGTGGCTTCAAATCACATCACATCACATAACTTTTAATTACAACTGAAGCTATCTACCCGGTTTTGCCCATTCAAAAGTTATTACTTGTGAAACTTTCGCAAATTTTATCAAAAACTACTTAATAACTTCTAATTCAGAAGAGATAGATCACGTATCTTGACAAAACAAATAACTTTCTGGAACATTCTGAGGCTTTATCTACGATATTTAAGAACTTATGTTAAAAATGATTTTTAGGGACATTTACAAATAACGAGTGTACTATAAATAGAGATTTTTGGTCTTCAGCATAGATGCTCGCAAGAACAAGTTTTTTTAACATTTCTGAAGACTTCATTTTGTTTTTCATACTTTAAAAAAATGTAGAAACAATCTCACTTCAAGGATTAATTTTTTTAGAGTTGTCCTACTGCAGCTGTAGAGCTAGGTTCTCGGAAGGGCTCCTCATCAGAATCACATACCACAATTGCAGACGAGACACTGCTTAAGGCTAATTGCCGCGGGCCGTGATTCTGAATGTAATATTCATTGTACGGTTCAGATATGTGCGGGCGTAGAGACGTCACGATCGCGTGTATTATCGATAAGGGGCTCGAGCATTTGTACGTTAACGTGTTCGATCGCGTGTGCGTTTGTATGTCGCATGTGCTAACGTGTACGTAACTTCGCGTGTATAAATTCTATTTTATAACCGTGTGCCTTTCGCATATTCACGTGTATTCTTGGATGACCGCACGCGAACAGTGAGTCTAATACCTTGGTGTATGGCACAGATGCTACTAGAAAATGAGATCTTCCATATTACTAGAGTTCCAGGTCATGTCGCCATGGAAAGTGTTGTTTGGTGGATATGAGCTTTATTTTTTGATTTGTCCAACTGAATGTATGTTGCTGGAACGGAGGGTAATGATTTCCGGACGTGACCGATTCATGATAGCGCGAACACGGACGTTTGTAGGTTCGCGTTTAAGACCGCGTTTGAAACATCGTTAGTTCTAAAACCGTTCACCTTATTACCAGGGTGTTATCACGTTTGCGCGATCGCGAGCGTAGGTATGCGTTGTTGAATGCAAAGGGCTTAAGCGTTCGTATATTAACGTGTTTGTCGCGTGTACAAAGCTCGATTTTGTAACTGTGTGGCCATTCACATATTCGCGTGCGTTCTTGGGTGATCACGCGGGCCGTCATTCTGATATTTAGTTTTCGGTGTACAATTCATATTTTCACAGGGAGTGAGTTATACTATATCACTAGAGTTACCGGTCATGTCGCCAAGGAACGTGCTATCCATTGGATGTGAGATTTCTTTTTTTTTAATTGGTCCAATTGACCTGGAGGATATGGTATCGAGGATAGAGACTTCCGGACGGGAGATTGTAGGTTCACGTTTGTGACCGCGTTTGAATGTTTATAAGTGCTGAGACGTTCATATTATCACCGAGATGTTATCATGTCTGTGAGAACGCGAGTGTAGGTTGCGTGGATGATCGCATTTATATGTTTGTTTGTCGCGTGTATGTGACTTCGCGTTTATAAATTCCAATTTTATGTCGCCATGGAACGTGTTGTTTAGTGGATATGAACGTCATTTTTGATTGATCCAGGCATTGGACATACGCTACTAGGGCCAAGAATAGGGACTTCCGGACGAAACCGAGCCATGATCGCGCGAGCACGGGCATTTGTAGGTTCACTCTTGAGACTGCGTTTGTGAATTTATAAATGCTAAACCGTTCACTTAGATCCCGTTTGCGAGATCGTGGGCGTAGGTGTGAGCGGATGATCGCTAAGGACTCGGGCGTTTGTATGTAGACGTTTTTGACGCGTGTGGTAGTAGGTATGTAACTTCGCTGGGATACTTTCGCATGTTCTTGAAAGATCGCGCGCGGGCAGTGACTATACTTAATTTTTAGTGTATGGTTCAGATGCCAGAAGAAAGTGATTTCTCCCATTTCACTAGAGTTCCCGATCATATCGCCATGAACGTCTTGTCTAGTTTTTTTTTCTATTGGTCCAACTGAAGGCACGAGTTCCATTCAAGAGGGATTAATCACTATAGCTAAATTAAGGTCTTGGATCATCATGGAACATCCCAGAATGCATTCTTGACTTCATACGTGACACCGATATTATCAGCGTCGATTTTGTAGGCGTCGATCACAGAGCAGTGGTAGAGGATATCTTTTGAATGTAGGTTGCGAGAATCGGTTTGACTATAAACTCTGACAAGACAGGGTAGCATCGTAGGTGATCCGTAGGATTCGTTCCGAGGTTGGTTAGCTCCGAGATTGCGTAGAACTGCTGCTAAAAAGACGTGTCCACTGGAAAACAGACAGAGAAAGAATGGCCGGAACACGATGAGAATGAAGAAATGGTGAAAATTCAACGGCTGGATTTGTCGTTAGCATCTGCCGATAGGCTTTGAGGGAAGACATCAACATGCCCCGCCATAGCTCTTTCACTGCCAAAAGTCTGGCGGCGACTGAGTTAGCTAAGGGAGCAAACAGTGATAATAAATATTCTCAAGCCTGAGCGCAGTCCACTGGACCTAAAAATAGATAACAAGTAATATTTGGGCCGATTGATGAGAGAGTGAGGTGACGATCTGCTTATAGGAGACATTGGGGTCGATAGGTCAATTAGGAGGTAACGGAGTGGTTAACGCACCCAACTAGAGACTGGGAGATCGCAGGTTCGATTCCTGCTTGAGGACATATCTTTTCTCAGTGTTTCCAATAAAGGTGAATTTTCACCGTTTCTTCATTCTCACCGTGTTCCAGTCATTCTTTCTCTGTCTGTTTTCCAGTGGACACGTTCACGAAAATCCTTGAAAAAAAGGAAAAAAAAACCACGACTCACGTCCAAACAAGGAATATATAAAAAAAGACGCGTTAGCTAAGCCTACAGACACACACAAAAATTTCCATGTTGCTCTGTGCGATCAGTAGACATGAACTTTGAAGAAGACAAACCTTCTAGTACTATGTGTATTCCAGAAAAGAATTCTGCGTTTAATTGAACATGAAGAATGATACAAACCCTTGAAACGCGAGCTACAACAAATATACATGCAGACATAGGAAGACTGATAAAGCATACAGAGTACAAAGGCGAATTCCGAAAGTGATATCAGTTAAAGAGATGTTCCGGACAGAGCCTTGAAGAGGTCGTCGGCTTCGGGACTGACCACGCGGTAATGGCGGGCGAAAATCGACATCGACGATATTGATGAGTTGTCTATTTAGTGGAAATGTTGTTTATAGTATGAGCAGTTAATTAAGTAATCGGAAATCCAAATTTATTTGGCTTCGATTTTTGTTTCATTTGGATTGCAAAACCTTTTGTTCGTATACTGTATTGTGTAGTATCATCACTTTCGTCATCGTAGCCGATAAATTCGGACGATCATAAAAATGACCGAAAATATAACACCCTGATTCAATTCGTCACAATCGAGTTGGATCGTGATTTTGACCCATTATTCGAATTAACCTAATCAGTCCTGTAGAAAAGCTACGTTCAAGCATTATCTGCACCAGTTCGAATCGTTACACTGAATCGTACGCTGCTGTCGAATACACAAAGGATGATGAGTCCGCAAGTTGTAGTTCTCAAAATTGTTAATACACCCACTAGTAAATGTTAGTTCCTTTAAGCATAGTAGATTCCTATAGTCGACAAACGGACAAAGAAACCTGAAAAAATTTAAAATCAAAACTTCAGAAAACTGAAAAACTAGGAGCACTTCGTATAACTTACAGAATTATCTGCGATAGTCTGAAACTAAAATTCATCGAAATCAGTACTATCTTCGATTCCATGGTATTGTGATTATTTTTTTTTTATTTTTTTTTATCTCTTTATGGGCAGCTAGGGCCGAGGGTGGTGGCTAGCGGGTTTCATACATCGTTGACCTGACGGACAAAGCTATGGTGCCTTGAACACAGGCAACGCAGATCCAAGGCCATCATTGAAATGATAAGTTCTGCGTTTGAGATGTACTTCCCCCGGTTGCCAGACGAATACCTGTAATTATTACTTGTTGCTTTGTATGTATGAATCTAATGTTCAGTCCTGGGTGATGTATGCGTGGAAGGTGTGGTTTTTAGCGTTCGAGTCCAGGAATGCATATCTGTCTGGGTTAGCGTGGGCGTTTACTAATTGTGTAATAGTGTGATCGCTAAAGACTCGAGCATATGAATGCCAGCGTGTCTCCAACTTTGCGTGCATAAATCCGGTTTTAGATTCGTGTTGCCATTCGCACATTCACGTGTATTCTCGAACGATCGCGCGCGGACCGTGAATCTAATAATTAATTTTCAGTGTATGGTAGAGAAACGTGTTGTCTAGTGAATATGAGCATCATTCCCGATCGGTCCAACTGAAGGCATGAGTCTAGGCTGATCGAGAGTAGAGAATTCCGAACGTAGCCAGTCTATGATCGCGCGAGTGGTGGGTTAATGCTTGAGACCGCGGTTGTAAAGTTATAGGTGCTGAAAAGTTCACTTAAGTAAAGGGGTGTTGGCGAAATTGCGAGCGTAGGTGTGTGTGGATGATTGAAATTGTAATGTAAGTTCGCGTTTTTGACCAGGTTTGTGTTATCGCGAAAGTTAGGGGCGTTTGCACGTTTTGGATGTGAATGTATATGGGAGAATATGCAATTGACTGTGCTAGTGAATATCAGTATGAACCCAACTCAAGATACAGTAATAAAAGGAAAAATAACATGCCGAATGTTTCTTTTTTTAGGTCATTAACCGTGCATTGAAGAATGCTCAAAAACTCTGAACTAGGCCCCGTCGAGTCCAGTCTGTCCGTCTCGTTATGTCGTGTCTGGGGTTTCCAGGTTACATGCATTCACCAGATGAGACTAGCTTATGTCAGCTTACTTGTGCACTGGTTTCGTAGAATCGAGGCGATCATCGAAATGATAGATCCTACGAGTGAATGCACTTGGCCCAGTCACCTGTCAAGCATTTGTGTATTTGTGTATGTTGAGATATGTGTGGAGCCTGTAAATAATATTTTAATACGAATATCTTATACTTCAAAACAAGAAATGTGTAATATACTATTTGCAGTTTGTTGATCGTTCCTACTTATCTGATACCATCGAGTATGAGAATACATATCCATTGTTCTAAAACCTGGCGACGTCCGATGGCAGAGAAGAATCATTGTTGGCAGCAATGTTGCTCTTCTTGGATGTATGAGCTCAAATAGGTCATCACAAGAAAATAACGCATGAGACCGAAAATAAATTAAAAAAAATAAAATAAAGAGAAGAGTTAGTATTGTTATTGAGTATTAATAATATGCCGATTTTTTTCGAGAGTTGTCCTACTGGAACTGTAGAGCTAATTGATTTAATTAAGGCATGGACCTAGACTTCTGGAATCGGGGATAGACTTCCGGACGCGAACGATTCATGAATGCGCGAGTGCGGGGGACTGTAGGTTCACGCTTGAGACTGCGTTTGAGTGATTACAAGTGCCGCGACGTTCATATTATCACCGGGATGTTATAATGTCTGGAAGAGCGCGAGTATAGGTTGCGTGGATGGTCGCGAAGGGCTCAAGCATTTTGATATTTTTTTTGTCGCGTGTATGTATGTGACTCTGCATTCGATTTTTATGTAGTTTCGCGCGAACACGGGCATTTGGAGGATCACTCTCGAGACCGGGATTGTTAATTTATAAGTGCTAAACCATTCACTTAGTCACCAGGGTGTTATACTTTTTACGAGATCGTGGGTGTAGTCGTGCGTGGATGATCGAGAAGGACTCGAGCGTTTGTATGTGGACGTTTTTGTCGCGTGTTGTAGTATGTACCTTCGCGTGGACACATTTTTATAAGCGTGTGGCCATTCGCATGTTCGCGTATTCTTCAACGATTGCACATGGACGTCTTGTCTAGTTTTTATTTCTATTGGTCCAACTAAAGGCATGAATTTGGGCTGCTATGATCAAGGGCGGAGACTTCCGGACGTGACCGATTCATGATTGCGCGAGCTTAGGTTCTTAGGTTCCAACGTTCACCTAATCAATCGGGGTGTTAGAATATTGGCGAGATCGCGGGCGTTCGTATTTGTGACCAGGTTTGTGTTATCGCGTAGGCCACGTTTGTACGTTTGGAATGAGGTGCCTGTAGAGAGAATTGGGCCCAAAACCCACATTGTATATTATTTGACCATGGCAGTGGATAATAAAGGTCGCCAAGTTAAGTACTAAAATTGATCACAATGTAGCTTAACTAAGAAGAAAATAATCGTATCCCAAGTTTATGTGATATAATCACTGTAATACTGCTTTGGTGGAAAAGCCCCCGGACCACATCAAGGTACAGTATCATGCCGAGGGATTCCATGGTATTGTGATTATTAAAACTTAATTCTAACTCATTTCAACTCGCTTTGCGACTTCGCTAAAAGGCAGCATCGAACTGGTTTCACTTTTTACTCTCCATGTTATGTCCATTATGGCCATTTTTTGTTCGCTTATCCGCAACGATTTGGTTGCAGGCGAATCAAACTTTCAACAACTATCGTGAGCAACACAAAGAAGCACAACATACAATCGATCTGACCTCAATGTATGTACGCTAGACGCGGGGCATGAATTGGTGATTCGATTATGCAGCAGCTGGCTCGACAAGCTGTTATTTAGAAGAAACTTTTCAAAGAAAAGTGATCAATACCTCCCTTCAATGTATTGGCTGTGGTTTCGCAAATATACTGAGATCGAAGAGTAGTCTGTACGTTGCACCTTTTTTTCTTAAGGTTTGGATTTGATACGATTTTAAACCTGCAAATTACAGATCTGCTGGAGATATTTTTTCGTAAATGAATTAGGCGAGGAAAATAAGGGGGAGTTAAACGAAAATTTAATTTTAAATTTTCATTCAGTCGCGTGGATCAGTTTAACGAAATATTCCTTGTTTGAGATATCCCTTTTATTAATCTAAAAACGCTTCCAGATACCAAGTACGAATGATAAGAAATTGTACAATACATCAATAGCATTTCAATATTCAGAAAATCTATTTTCGCAACATTGAATTATTTGATTTTATAAACAATTCAAATTACACAAAGTAGCTCAAAACGCAAAGAAAAAACATATTTCTCTTATACTTGGAAAATTCTCAAGCCATATAAGTAGTGTTTTAGGAAGTATAAGTTTATTCAAGTTTTTAAAACTCTCCTGGGGAAATAGGGTTTATAACATTTGCTCAGCTTATCCACGCGTACATAAATCTCCGACATTCGGTACTATTTATTATCGCATTAATTCAGAGTGTTCCATTTTCAAAATTAAAGCCTCATCCACAGCCCGCGTGTTCCGTTAATTACCCCGAGGGTTGCATACATTGAATACCCAAAATAATAATGAATGTATTATCATTATTAATTTATTATCCCAAAAAGTTAAAAGTCTTCTAGCAGCGCAGAGCATCTTCATCCCAGGTAGGGCGAACAGACCAAATTGCCTCATATCGGTTGTATTGCGGTGATGATAAAATGATCTACAAAAATAGGCTTTTGTTGGTATGATTCGGAACTGTAGAGCAATTGTTGCCATTGTGAACGTTTAGCATTTATTAACATCCAAGCGATAATAGGTAATAGGCGCTTGAAAGGTTTGATGCCAAACAATAAAAAACGCGCTGAATGTAGGCGACACTGTAAACATAGCAACATTTCTATTCTGTTCAAAACACCCACTTCATTTTATCAGCTCATCTAGGCAACATTATTCATGCCGTCACAAAGAAACAGTCATAATGTTTGACCTCGAACTTGCTACTCACCCATCTGTGCTGTACGTACCCGAAAGCAAAATTTACATATTTACCTCCCTCTACTAATATTTTCTCCCGAATAACCGCGAAAGGTCATGGCTGTTCACCTTACTTTACACTGCAGACCAATCGACCTTTGCCTACATAGATTACCACATCATACCCGTATGCGACCCGAGACAGACAATTTCTTGCCGCCTACATAGAGCAATTACACATTTAACATAGTCACGCCGAGGGCGGTGTGGAAGGGACCCTTCTCATTCTGTATATGTAGCATCTTTTATTATGTTAATTAATTTCGCAATCATCACCATCAACAACATTGTCTCCATCATCATCATCATCTGTCAAATATGTCACTTGAATGCACACGGGTGATGGCGCTAGACTCTTGAGTGGCGATATGATCTCTCGTTCTTAGGAGACAATCGTACGTGGAAACATTTTATAACGTGATAATGGGACTTGAATGAAAAGTAGGTCGTTTTCCAGACGGTTTATGAGAGAGTTCTGTTGGTGGTGATACGTGTACCCGATCAGAAAATCGCAGCAAAAAATTATCAAACGTATATTTGTCGTAAATCTTTTGCAATAATATTTGCTATCTTGTCATACCTGTTGTATAAAACAATTGGTACCGAAATCTCATTTTGGTAATATTAGTATTCCAAGATATCAAAATCCAACATTCTAAGTTCGCGAGATTCCAAGATCAAAGAGTTGAAAATTAAAAGTTTCATTCTAAGAATAAAAGGTTCAAAAATTGAAAGATTCGAAAATTCAAAGATTCAAAGTATCAAAGATTCAAAGAAATAAAATTCAAAGATACAAAAATTCAAAAGCTCAAAAATACCTAGATTCAAAAGATCAAAAATCTAAAGATACAAGGATTTAAAAATTTTGAGATTCAAATATTCAAATGTGAGTCGAAAAAATCAAAGATGATTCGAAGATTAAAAAAGTCACAAGATCAGATAAAAAAATCAGATCGAAATGTTCCATACAAAGATACAAAGTCGAATTCACCCAAAGATCACAAGATACAGGTGCAAAAAATGCAAAAAATAATGAGCTAAAGATCCCAACATTCAAACATAGAAGGATCCTAAAATTACAAAACCTCAAATATCCAAAGCTAAAAGGAATTAAATAATCCAAGATTGAAGGATCCTTAAATTCAAAACTCCGATGTTCCAACATTTATAAACCCAAAGCTACAAATATTCCAATAATCCAAAATCGGATGATTCCGAAAGAACAAGAGTAAGATCGAAAGGTCTTACGAACCATTGTAGTATGAAAAAAGTACCAAGAAGAATATTTATATAATGCTATAGACAAAGTTTATCACTATGAATAATTCTTATTTCTTTTTTAGAATGATCCAACTGAAGATGCAGAGCTTGGTTTTGTCAGAATCACTCACTATAATTGCAGGCGAGACGAAAAATTTCATCCACTAAAACACTGCTTAAAACCAATTGCAGCGGACCGTGATTTTAACTGTGATATTGATTGTACGGTTCACATGTGAGGACGAAGAGATTTCATGATCGCGTGGGAAACGAGCAGTTATATGTTCGCGATTGAGACCGCGTTTGGAAATTTATAAACGTTGATTTAATCACCGGAACGTTTTAATGTTTGCGAGATCGCGAGCCTGGGTGAAGGATTCGAGCA
Organism: Topomyia yanbarensis; assembly: GCF_030247195.1. Classification (NCBI taxonomy): domain Eukaryota; kingdom Metazoa; phylum Arthropoda; class Insecta; order Diptera; family Culicidae; genus Topomyia; species Topomyia yanbarensis. The sequence continues at coordinate 159,326,677 of NC_080670.1, forward strand.
TTTGTATGTTACCGTGTTTAAGGAATTAAAATTGGGGCTCAAAAATGAAATAAAACTTATTGCATTTTCAAAAAATTACATACATACGAAAATAGCGAGCTGCTTCCATCCACGAATGAAGTTAACACAAAACATTAACCTCGATTACCTTGAATAAAGTTTTTTGAAAAGTACCGTTGCCGTAAAAGTATCTCACAAACTTTGTAACCGATTTTCATAATTTTTTATTGTTCGTATTTACAATATCTTGTACTGGAACCGCTCCTTTTTACATCCAAAAAATTTCGATTTTTTGCAATGATTTTTGTTAAAAGTTTTGAATACCACAAAAATCGATATTTTTCTCAACATGGTTTTTTATTGGACGAAAATGTTTCTTTTTGGAAACCGGAAAACGTTTATATAACCGAGTAGCCGTTCGCATATTCGCGTGGGCTTTCGAATGTTCGCACGGGTGTACAGTAGAGTGAGACATGGTTATATGAAAAAAATTAATTTCGCTCCGAGTATCTTTCTGGGTCCCATTTAGCTCCCAGAACAACTCTGCAAATTTTTAGTTCCATCGGTGAAACTATATTTTTGCGCCCACGGTTTAAAGTTCACATGAGATTTCGTATGGGGAAAACGTCATTTGCAAATTAAGTCTTCCAAGAGTCGCCCGTTACCTCCTAAAAATAAATAGATGCCTGATTTTTATAGGAAATTTGTCAAGGAAACAAAGTTTAGAAGACCACGAAACGATCTGATGCTTGTGGAAAAAGTTATTAAGCAAAAACCGATTGATGCCCTGAAGATTAATGAAAATTCTACTTGTCATAGCATCACTGCTGCTGACGGTCGAATTATATACAAAATCTTTAATTTTCTCTTATGTACAAAAGAAGACTGAATTTATCCCTCAAAACTCTTGCGAAGTGGCAAAACAGTATAGATAAATGATTTAGAAAAATAGTTTTTTTCGAAACGGTTCATAGCTTATCTTAAAAGTAACTGTTGTGCATTAGATTCGTTTTTGATATTGAACCATGTTAGAAAGAAGAAAGGGTGGCTCAAAAATAATTATTTTATGTAATCGTTCATAAAATTGTTGAATTGTAATGTTCGTGCGCTGAATTTGTTTTAAATATTAAAACATGATAGAAAAAAATCCCCTCGCATTAGGGTGGCTCAATAATTGTTTGTCGTAGCGTTTAATATTTTTTAGCTGTGATGTTTGTGCACTGCATTCTTTTTGGATATTAAAACATTAGAAAAAACATTCATTAGGGAGGCTAAAAAATAATTATTTTGTCGTTAAGGTTTTTAATTTTGGTACGCCGCGATTATGTTTGACATTCAGAATAGTTAATTTCCATCTCATTAGGGTTCTTTAAAATCATTGTTATGTTGTAACGATGTAAATAGGATGATTTTGGATAACTTTGGAACGTTGAATTCATTTTTGACGTAAATTGATAAGCAAAAATAATTTCACTAATCAGTAGATTGGTTCACGCATAATGAATGTTTTATGCTAAAGTATTTCGGGGATGCCGTAAGTCTACCCGCATCCACTGGAAAAGTCTTGAAATGATTGTGGCTTCATAACCTATCACGTCACATGTGATTTATTCAAGCAGATTTTATTTTATTATGATTATTTTGGGCCACTGAGTCGATTTATCTACAAAAGGTTGAGCAAACGATAATTTAAAAGGATACAGTATGATTTCATGTTGATAAAAAATCCTACGTTTATTCATATATTTAAAAATTAAGCATAAATTATTTTAATCTTAATCCGATTCTGATGATGATTCGTCCGAAATGTTCTGCTTTATGAATGGATACTACCAACATCCAAGTAATTACTCTTTCTGCTCGGCTCCTCTCGTTTGTACATTTGTAGACACTTCGCGGATTATCCTCTCAATATTATTCGAAAGCGGTACATGTCTTCATGTCATTATTCTAGTTATAAAATGATTTTTGAATTTTTATATCAATAAATACCACGTGTCTCCATTTGCAGTTTTCTTTAAATTTTGATTGCTGATCGCAGGTTTTCGCAAAACTACGATGGGCTCATGTGAAAGAGAAAATTAAAAGCTTTCGCATGAGTATAGTGCGATAGCGGGCGTAGTAATTATGGCTTTAGAATTTCGTGCTTTATTAATTATCATGACAAACAGCTATTTGAACAACGAATAAACAAACTAACGCATTCGTGGTAATTTTACGATGTAATTTAATCAAACGAATAATTTTGCTGAAGTAACCTATGCCATAGGAATAAGTGTTTCTTTGAAGAACAATAATAACCGGATAAAGTTCTTATGAACAAATAATGCAACAACACTGGAGTTACACCCTTCTAAAAGCTGTGAAAAATTCAAAAATTTTCATTCAAATAGCTTAAAATCTTGCAAAACTGTCTTTGGTACATAAGCCTACACAAGAACATATCGCGTGATCTTCATATCTGGACTTAAGTCCGGACTCGTTCTATTGGTCATTCTGATGTTTAATTTTCAGTGCACGGCTCAAATGAAGGAAAAAAATGAGCTCCCCCATATCACTGCATTCTCCAACAGTGGCGCTCTGAGACGTGTTGTCTAGTGTATATAAGTTCTGAATTTGGGAGCTCACGGACGAAAACGAGTCATGATCACGCGATAGCGGGCATTTGCATGTTGGCGCTGGAGAGCGTGTTAAAAATTCGTAGGTGCTAACACTTTGATGTAATCGCCGTGGCGTTTTTTTGATTGCTAGGTCGTGGACGAAAGTATGCGTGATCATTCACGTTTGTGACTGATTTTGTACCATCGCGAAAGTCTCGAGCGTTCGTATGTTAATGTATGCGAGCTTTTTATCACGTGGGTGTTTGTATGTCGCGTATAATAGCGCGTAAGTAGATTCACGTGTACAAACGCGTTTCTGTAACCGTGTGTTCATTACATGTACTAACCATTGACTGAACTTTTGTTTGGGCAGGTGAAAGTATGAAAAGCATATAACACGACAAAGGCCCAATTAGCCCTCCCGACCTCATCGATTCATAACTATCAAGGCGTTATCTTGAAGCAATTTTCTGTTAAATATCAATATGAAGAGCTACAGTTACGTTCAATAGAATAAGAAAGTCTATTTACCCAGTTGTCACATTAAATGGAGATTTCGGATTGAACTAGTAATAATTGTTGATAGCTGACGTTAAGTTTATTCAAACGGATGAAGCTGTTTGCAATACCATTTATCCATTCAGCCTATGGGAAGAAATTTTCTTTCCAATTTTATCATGGAAGAAACATATGCTTGAACAACATCTTCAAATTTTGGAATTTTCAATCGAAAATGTCCGATCGATACAATCGAGCTAAACCTAACCATTATTTCACAATGATTTATAGTTCAAGGGAATCGAGTACTGATACACGACTATGCGCTATTAGGCTCCATGCAGAACTGACTCAGACTGACTTCGTTAAACCTTTAATAACTCTTTCTGACGATGTCAGATTGGCTTGCAGTATACGACAAAGTTGTAACCAATTGTTTTCACTTTTGGTGATAATCTGGCGCATACAATGCGAGCTAGTTGGGTTTCACTATATAAATTGTTGAAAAATCCCATACTAAGTTCAGGCAGATTGGTACGATACTAGACTTGAACGATTTTTTTTTCAAATTTGGAGCAAGCATGGTAGTGGGACTAGCAATCGACTCAGGGGTGGGCCGATAGGGATTTTTTTTTTTCATGTCATTCTAATGTATAGACAAGAGTACAATAATAATAATTTCAAATAAATGCCATGCCCATTTGCCGGCGAAGTGTGATCTCCTCTGAACGGGCGGTCATTTAGTTAGCGCACAAAAAATGTCCTAATCTGATTAGAATAATGGTTGCTGCCAGCTCACTAGAAGTGAAAGTGGCAACAACCTCCACGGATGACCACACTCGGAAGAGCATCAGACATATTTCATCAATTTAAACAGTATAAAAAAAAATTGAATTCGCTTCAATTGGACATAAGCGACGAGTAATTTTTGTCCCAAGCAGAAGTGTGCCAGTCATATTCGTTTGACGTAGAACAGCGAACGCCATGGGGTTTTAGGGTGGTTCATAACGGCTGTACTGTTTATATGGCTATCGGAAAGACTTAGCTTGATGATGGAAGGTACGTAAAGTTAATCAAAACTGGAACAAAAAATATTAGTATTGATTGGGGAATACTTACGTACTTCCAATACAGTGCGCTAGCTTAGCTACAGTTATTAGAACACCAACGTGCATTTTTTATTCATAACTCCCTAAAAGTATTATCTTCATGCTATGCGGAACCATTTAAGTTGTAAATTCGAGTTCGTGTCGAGTGTTCTTCAATACTTTGACCAAAACGATGACGATATTACGCGTCAAACGCCTCCGTTTCTTATATATTTGAGTTAACTATTTTTTTTCCTCGATGTTATGAGTAATATGACACAAAATTAGGAAAACCAACAATTGTTGAGTTATTCTGAATTCAACAGCAAAGGACTTTTTATTCATACTGCTGTGTGGTGGGTAGATTCTATAGCGGCATCATATTCATATGATCCTACTGAGACAATAATAAAGTCAATACTTAACCTTGAACGACTTGTCGACAGTACGGCGACCCACGCACCGGGTCACTACACGATCATATGCAGTATTCATTCAATTAATAACTGCCAAAAGACAGTAAATTATTGACTGAAAGAAATCAGGGAGCGTCATTTTTAGAAATAGACGAAATCAGTACCAGGAGCACAGTGGTGCAGAATGCATATGTAGCAGGAATTTTAAGTGTTCACTAAATCTAAACAACTAAGCCTTGTTATATCTTTTAAAAAAATTCTTAGTTTTTTGAGTCGTTTCTTTTTGTTAAAACAACAGTTAGAATCGTTTTAATTTTACCAAGATCAAAAAAACTTTTCTATTGTTCTTAATAGAGCCATACGACCTTCAATGAAGTTGTAGAACGACAAATTTTAGAAAAGTTTGCTAAAGGCCTGTAAACTCTGTCATACTTTAAATTTTACAAGAAATTTAAGATCAAGGTTTAGGGGATTTCGTAGTGGTTCTTAAAAAACTTTTTTATTCATATAATTTTAGATTTAAAACTGAAGTTGTCTTCAGATAAGGCGAATAATTTCTTCCAAGGCACCACATATTTAACTATTATCGTTGAAACGTTATGAACACTTTACGTCAAAATAATCTTCAGCTTGTCCAAAAGTTACTTTAGCGTAAAATAACTACAAGAGTTATATAAAAAAAACTAGAGCTTACATTTGGATTTATCGTGCAATGGAAAGTATGAAAAAAGAGCTTGCATGTCTTCAGCAAATTTATCTAAAATGTGTTGATCTACATCATCGAAGACAATCAAGCTCTATCTGGAACCGTTAAAAAGTTTAATTTTTAACTTGTTAAAATCAGAACCACCTGTAGCTTCTGTTCAAACAAAAAGAAGAGCCTTGCAAAATACAACAACTTTTCTTTAACATATTATAAGGCTATGTCATGTAGTTTTAACAAAAATTACAAGTCCTGCTAAATGGATATTCTGAACCACTGTGCAGTGAGCAAATGCCAAGATTCAATTCCCGATAAATAAATCTAGGCTATTGATAAAAACTTCCCTGGACGACCTTAAGTTTAAATTAACTTAGCCTTCAGTTTTTATCAACTGGCAAAAGTTTTTTCGGTTCAGTTTTTATAGTGATTTGTGTTGTATAATTTCTAGCAGTCGTCAGTGCAACACATCTAGCTATAGCAGTGCAGTGGTAGTTTTCAAGAGAAAACAAAAAGCCCGTCACTCCCGCAAGCTCACGGTCCAAATTCACCCCCACTACATGATGTTTTGATGTGTGAACAACCCATAGCTTGCTGCAAACGTTTTACGGAGTACTATCGTGTATATGTACTGGCTCACTAAGTTCAAATCGATGGTGCTACTACCGAGGAAAGTTTGATATATACGGGCCTATTTCAGTAAGGAGCTGGCTGTTCCACAACTCCTTACTATAGCCACTGAAAATATTAGACTGCAAGCAATTGCACTTGCTTGCGGGAACTAAGAAAACTGTTAAATCATCAACCTCATTCCGAATGACCTTAATGTCTCTTCCGAAATCATTTCATTACATCCAAATTAAAAGGTGTTAGCGTGTACATGTACGATCAAAGCATCAGTTTGGTGCATTTTTTCATCGTGCATTAAAAAAACCCATCATTTTAAATACATGGCATCGCAGCAATAAGAGCAACGGATCAAGATATCTCTCGCGCTTCGCGAAAATCCAAACTACTTGGCACGGAAAGTAGGCGAAATTATTAAAAATTGGTTATTGTGGCCAAATAACCTGTAATCATTATAATAAAAATGTTCGGAAAACTTTTGTTGACTGCATCGGACGTAAATCGAAAGCATGACGCCACAAAAACGACGACAATGGTGGTTAGTTGTTTCATGCGGAACCCAAACCGCTCCGCCCGAGATGTCACGTGCAAGCTGGGGTGTCGTCTCTAATCGGGCATCGAGCTATAAAACAAGCCGGACTGTCGACTTACAAAAGGTTGTGACTCCAAATCGTGACGATAAGCAAAATCAGTAGGTCAGAGAACGACCGCGGAAGTTATACATGAAGATGCTGACGAAATTTGATTACGTAGTATAAAATAACGCAACCTATGTCAAAGCAAACTTTTAACATCTTCCTGGACAGGAATATTATAGGTCAACTGGAAGAGGAAAGGTGACAAAGATAATCAAACTGTTTAATTTCGCAAAGAAATATCTCGTGTAGCAGGCCATCTGTTACATTGACTTGAATAGCACCATTTACATCGCTACTGGGACCATCAACCAGAAAATTTATATACAGGAGTTTCCTTTCCTCGAGCAAGCAAGCAGTCGGGAGTGACCGGCTGTACGAAGCAACCCACTGCGTGATCGGGATGATCTGGATAGAAAAGGAAATGCTTTCGGATTGGCCTGATCGGAATTATGGTGATAGTTCCGATCAGGCTATTCAACCAATCCGAAAGCATTTCCTTTTCTATCCAGATCATCCCGATCACGCAGTGGGTTGCTTCGTACAGCCGGTCACTCCCGACTTGTAGAAGTTCGACCGGGATTCCGTCCTTCCCAACGACCTTACCGTTTTTTGAGAGAAAAATTCTGTGCTAGATAGTCGGCGGCACAGCGGGAAATGGCGCATAACCTACGAGCTGTACCAAACATAGAAACGTGCTGACATGGTATTTTGATAGTGTATGAAATGGGAACAACAACATCGCACAGTGGCTTTTTTCGCCAAAAACATGCGAAAAATGACTCACGCGAAAACGATAATGCGTACAGCAACAATGTCTTCTGGAATGTTCTATGATGATCCAAGATCTTTATTTTGATGATATAGCTACAGTGATTAAGAGGAATATTTTTTCTAAGTATGAAAAACAAGATGAGGTCTTCAGTAGAGTCAAAGTATTTGTTTCTGCGAACATCTTTGCTGAAGACAAAAAATTTCTATTTATAGTACACTCGAAGTTATTGACCATATGTGTGAATAACCTCTTAAAAGCTTTTATTCAACATAGCTTCTTAAATATCCTAAATATAAAGCTGCAGCATATTAGAGAAAGTTGTTGATTTTATCAAGACATATATCTTTCCAGAAGTGATCATCGGTCAATCTCTTGCGATTTAGTAGTTATTGGATCATTTTTGGTTAAATGAGCTTTAAAACTTATAAAAGCAATAACTTTTGAACGGGCACAAACGGAAAGTCAGTTATAATTGCAATTACAAATACTACATCAACAGTATAAAACTCAATAGAGTTCAATTGTTTCTCGCTGTCTCCAATAGAGTTATAGATGGTTTGAAAAAAAATATTGTTTTTTAAAAAATATCAAATATCTTCGAAAATACTCGAGATAAGAAAAATTATGAGTTAATAAAAAAATGTGTATTTTGACGATTGAAATAACTTCGTAGAATATATAAAATACGTAGGAATGATAATTGAAAAGATATTTAAAATAATATTTTTGGGGTCATCCATAATCAACGAACAATAACTTCTTAAGCACTTAACCTTCTAGTTCCCAATACCGCCTCTAGGCGGCCTCTTTAAAAATCTAAATTAAACTTCTAAAACTTGACTATATGTTGTCATCCGTACTAGTATTTCTTCCCAACGCTCACACCTTTCATACACACACATTGTTTGAATAATCGTAGATTTATGTTAAAGGCAATTGAAGCTCAAAGTTATCTTAAAATACGTTTATTTAGGCCCTAAGCTCAAAGTTGAAAATTCCATGAAAACGTGAAAAAAAACTATTTTGTGTTTAGTGGTAATCATCATTAAACAAACTTTAACTATTTTTGGAAATTTTAATAACTAAAAAAAATATTTTTGAGTAGCCTTTTAGTAGCATTTTACTGTAGATGCGAATTGTTTTAGTGGAATAATTCGGAAGTTTAGCTTTTTTGGTAAAAAACTTTGCCCGCCTATAGGCGGTGTTGGGCACCTGGGCAAAAAAATTTCAGTCTTTTGTGATTACTTATCGTACCGAAACTAGCTCTATGTGCAATTTTAACTGAAAAGAAGCAGGTTTTAAAATCTTTGGGTGAATGCTGCTGTTACAATATGGATATCCTTATCATTTAATTATATTTAGGGGAGTCTGGGGTAAGTCGGCGGAATCTTTTTTTTCTCCTTTTGTATTAGACGTATGGCGCTGTTTATAGTCCTGCACTTCAAGTACTGTGTAATACATTCTCCCATGTACTTATGTTGCATTACATTCTGTTTCGTTTACGTTAAGCATTAAGTTTTCGAGCATATTAGAGTGAGAGCCCACCTTAGTCGTATCGTGCCTCACCATTTCATTAATTACTCGGAATACAATTGGTGCAATGCGTATGAATTGGCACTAGTATCTTTGCTTTCCAAAGCGTTGAACAAATATGGCTAACGCTGCTCTAACCACCGGCTTCACATGGTTAAGGCGAAAATAGGCTCATTACCCTAGGTGAAGTCTTTAAATTTCAGCATTTTTGTTATTTAGAGCTAGTTCAATGCTATTCTATGAATGACTAGATTTTTCGATAGCGCGCGAAAAGAACTTTCCGTGGTCGTATATACAATATACGTAACCACAAACAAAATTTGTTCTTTTTTGTTTGTTTACTTCGGAATTTCACCTGAAGAATCTCGAAAATTCTCTTTTACATGATCTTCTTAAATTAAAACATGATAAGTGAAACCATCGCCAGCAGACACTTCCCTACTATAAATTAGAAGTCAATAGTTAAACAACCAAAGCACTATAGAAATACTCCTTAACTTAGGTAATTTGCGTTCTGATGGAATCCAAATATAAACCATCTGAATTCGCTTCTGTTGAAGTAACTAGAAGAAAAAAAGTTTTTGTTTTTTATTCGCCTAGGTGCCCAACACCGCCTCTAGGCGGCCTACTTATCTTAAGGTTTTAATGAAAAATCCATTGTTTACATGAATTATCAACATTATTTTCTTTATTCTTATCACAAAACCTACCTACAAAAGTTTTTTCAAATAAAAATTTGGGCGCTAGAGGGTTAAAAGAAGAGACTTCGTGTATTCAGCAAAGGTATTCGTGAAAGCAATCTCCACAACTTTTGAAAAGACGTTACATCATTTCTGTTACAAACAAAGAAATTAAGTTGAAAAAACTCACTTTTAGGAGAATTAATCACGAAAATCATAGCAGCAAATTACAAATCTTGCTATTTCTGGTGAGTAGTCCGAAAACACCATTGACATAAACTCAGATGTTTCCATGTTAACAATCAATCATAATTTGAAATACATTATTTTTCACTAATTGCCAGATTACTTTGAAAATACACGAGATAGACCATTTTTGTAATATAGTTGTAATATAGAACTATTTTTACGGAACATACCAAGGGGTGAGTCGCTTAGCACAGATCGAATTGTGCTCACAAACAAACAGCGTGGTAGCTTGTGCCACAATGTGCCATGGTGTTCAGTAAAACAAAAGCAATGGCTACTATGAGTATTCAACTACACTTTGTTGACAGTTTTTGAGTTGTCAAAAGTGTGCCTCGTTGTGCCACACATTGTGGTAACAAGTGAAATGATCGTGTATTACTGTGAATCGTAATCTTATATCGTGTTATCTTATGTGATATAATGTGTATGGCACATTGTTCTAAGCGACTCACCCCTTGGAACATACCGAACTTGTCAGAATGATATTTCAAAAGTTATATTAATGAATTGGCGTTAAAGTGATCATCCACAAACAATCAGCAATAATATTACTGATATTAAAGATAAAGAATGTGTGTCTTCAGCAAAGTTGTTGGCAAAAGCTTACTCTACAACTTTGCCGAAGACATAATTTAAAAATATGCACTTGCAAGAAAGTTGGTAAACATATCTCACTTTTAGGGATTAATCATGTCAACACCATATGAAAGGGCTTGTGGTGTCCACAAATTCCTCACGATTTTGGCAAAAAAAACCACAGTGCGTCGCTTCGGTCCCGCAGATCGCACATAAACCATATTTTGGTGTATTTATAAGTTATTTAGACCATTTTGTGGTAACCTTCCAGTTGAAACTGGATTCTTCCAGTTTTTTTACAGCATCCAGTCAAACAGACAATCCGGGAAATCCTCTTTTTTTTTAAATTTGAGCCAGTTTTATCCAGTTTTTTTTAATATTCATTCATTTAGTTTTTGAGTCATTGAGTCGGTTGATCAGTAAAAGGTATGGAACATACGTGTTTACTTAAAATTATGTTCATTGAATCGTTGACTTAAACATTACAAGGATAAATTAGGTTTCTTTTCAGAGCATCCAGTTTTTTCCAGCTTTTTTCAAGATTGGTTCCAATCTATTTGAAAAAAAAATGCTGGTAACGCTGAGTGTGTTGATGGTTTTTGAAATCTGATGCGGACCATATTTCTGGTCTTTTTGAGGGTCCTTATGGTGTTCAAACCCGTGAAAATTTGCGGGTTGTCAGTAGACTCTTTAGCTAAGGTGGGCGCAAGGTAACATCTACGAGAAACTAATTTGCATCAATGGATTTTTCTGTATTTCTCTGCAACGATTTCTACATTCTGTCATCCCAAAGGTATCCGCGAAGCCGTGCTTCAATGGGTTAGATGTAGATCGAGATTTCCTCCGTGTGATACCCTAATACCACAATGCTCATGATGGGTATTTAACCCTTATGAAAACCAAATGTTGGTGTCTTTATGGATTACTGCGATCATTTTATGGTATTTTGGTGGTTGTGGAATTTAGCACGAACCATATTTATAGCCTTTTCATGGGGCACTGTGGTGTTTCAATCCATGCAAATTTGCTTGGCATCTACGGCATAGTAGGCCTGTGGAGAGTGGTCAATGTGCTTTAGATGACGCCTATCACGACATTTAACACGTTGTCTGGTCATACTTCGCAGTCATGTCTCAATTGAAGGATTGCCTTAGGGCCCGAAGAAGACCATCTAATGTTCCAGTTCGAGCTATTCGAGCAAGCCTCTGTCTTTCAGTTATATGTTATAATTTTGCTCTCGACTCTCTGTTCTCTCTCATTTTACGATGTAGGACAATGTTCCCGGAACGAGTTTTGTTTTCTGCCTATAAAATTCGTTTCAAGAATTTGTATGCTAAGTTCTATATATACCGTTAGAAAGACGGGACAAATACCTTACTTTCTACTGAAGAAAGATAAGTTAGAAATATAATAGTTATGAACAATTTTCTGAGACGATGTTGGTGGTCAAATAAATGTTTGTCCCCGGTTGTGGGTCACCTCGGAAATTCCACTAAAATGCAAAAACATGAAGATATATGAAAAATCACGATCAGAATCACAATGGATGTATTTGAAATAACTGTCAAATGCACTCCATATGTTACAGAGGATTGTAATTGTTTTAGTTAATTTGTGTGGCATTTTATCCGTGCAGATGACAAAAAAAATCATTCTCATCGAACCAGTAATTTTGCTATGATATATTTTTGATTGTAGCGGTGTTGTTGGAGTTTTCTTCGGCATTATAATTGTAACGTTCTCTCTTGCTGTTTTCTCGCCTTCAAATTGGTAATGTTCTCGGAAATCAGAAGTACCCGAATTCCGGTCACATCTCTGTCAACCTTTCTTTAGAGCTCGATGGCTTTGACGGCTTGAAGAACGTTGGCGTGGAATTTGTTTTCGATTGCTTTTATGCGGTTTAACCTGGAATTCTGATAAAAATTAAACTACAACAATAGATGAAATGTGATTGAAATAGACCATATTTCATGATTTTAATGCCATATGTAATGCTTTTTAGAGGTGGATCGGGTACAAAAAGTGATGCTCAACCGGAAATGATGACCCAATTATTTTTATTAATGATTTTACGAAAATCTTTTTTGTAAAATAAACTACACCTCAATCACTTCTGACGTTATTTTGATGAGAAATCTATGTCACCAAATTTAACCAGCACGTTTTTATTGATTTACTGATTTTGCCATGTATCAAACTATTGATTAATATGTTCTAGATAAATTACTACAATCAATTTCCCATAATTGGTCTCATTTCAAACAGCTACAAACCACCACCTCTGTTGGAGTTTGAAATGGGACCATCAAAATCATCCCGGAAGAGTAAACTGTAATAAAACATGTTTGGATTTGGTGATTGTTTAAACAGATCGTTTACCGAATCGTTTTGATGCAAACAAACGTTCAAAACTAATAATAAGCATTTCAAACGAATAAACGAAACTGTTCTGGGGACACCTCTCTGAAATAAACATAATTGGCAGCCGGCCAAAATTTGACATGCACTGTTTTCTGGTGCAGTGTGAAAAACAGTCACAGCTTTTATGTGCTAAGATTTCACATGACAATGACCTACAAGAAGAATTCGTCCAACCGTCGTCCTAGTCGTAATCGATGTTGGCGCGACGGTCCTATTTACTCATGCGTACTGCCATTGCCTTCAGCAAGAATCAACCTCCACGAGCCATGGTAAGTGCAACCAATTAAATTAGTTGGGAAGGGTTCGGTTTAGTGGAACAGAAATATAAATTCGTTCTTGTGATCTCTTGGTTCATGTGCATTAGAATAGCTTCGAGAAAATTTGTGGTTAGGTTAGCTTAGTGCGTTTATAGGTAGTGAGAAATGTATAAAAAGATTGTCGTTTGTTTCGAGAACGAAAGGTTTGCACAAGATAGCACATGAACGACAATATATGTACGTACAGCATATATATTTATGCAGTGTCAAGTGTGAACCCAAAATAACGTTTCGCGGGAAACCAGACCACGACAGACTGGTTGGTGAGAAATTGAAGAATGCAAAATTAAACCATTGTTTTTTTTGCATAATGTACCTACTTTACGGTTTCACGTTTTGTGAGTTCCGTGTGCAGTGAGCAACCCGACGCATGATGAGTAAGTGGTATGTCTGATGTCTACCACGCGTGTTTATCCTTAATAGGGTGGTGTACATTTTTTGCGACCCCGACAAACTATTCTAAATTGAATCCATTAGTCATGTCATCTTATATTTGGCAATTAAATAAAAAATAATGGTGAATCAGCTATCGGATCCGCGCTTCTCTAATAATGCTGGTTTTCAAAATGTAAATATCAGATGCGACATGTCATACATTCGAACTAGCAGTGTCATATGCTCAAAAATCTTTTTTTCGCTGCTTTAGCTCAATGGAAGTTTTCATCAAATTCGCAAACAGGAAATCAATAAATTTGTATTAAGCTTCATGGCATATTGTACGTCAAAATCAAAATGTTATAAATTGAACTAAGCCTTCCTATCGTATATTCAGTGCGATGGTAGTGAACTTTGATGCAGCAAAACAATCAAATTTTAACACAGCACAACATTAAATATCGATCCCACCGAGGACATAAAAGCCCAAATTCAACTCATCAGAACCACCTCAGGCGGCATGCATATCTAACATTGATGGATCACCGTGCCTATGTGGTACAACGAGAAAAAAAGCTGCAGAAGAAAATGCACAAAGCACTCTGTCACATTGTACCAAGACGGCAACTACTGATCCTATTCATCTTTGGCCCTCGAGAGCAAGAAGGCAGATATCAGCACCATCGCCGCCGAGGCATGGCAGTATCATCGTGTGCGAATGAGCGCACTGGGTTACTGGTGGGGACTTAAACGAGAAACGGTGGAAAAAACTTTAAAAAGTATTTCACTTTTCTCGACAACCGGAGCCATCGTCATTGGGTGTAATATCGTATGTCTGTTCCACTTGTTGGCTCATGTTTTTCGGATCCGATATTCCAAATCGTGTTTTTTTTCGGGCGGCTATGACACTGAAATGTATTAATAACTGCTCTGGGCATTACATAGTCTACAATTGTACAACATGCAACCCTATGATCGAGTGTATAGATAACATTCGGTTGACACAATGACGTTGGTGAGTGGGGTAAAAAACTGAGCCACTTCGGGTTAATTTCGCCTACCGGCAGCAGAACGCGATAAGAGCTGACCATAGCCACTTAACACACAGTGCTATGCTAATGAAGTATATCGATTTTTATTCGGCCCCCCGCTTGAATAAAATTAACTAGTTGGGGGTGGCTTGTGGTGTGACCACTGAACTGACCTTTCTGATTCTCAGTTATGCAATGTTTGCTTATGCCGTAGCTCCTTCACCATAGTATCATCTAATCGTATGGGGCACTCCGTCCTCCTGGGAGTCTACTTGCTGTCAAATAGTGGAGCTTCCCCCAATGGATTTCGTTCTGATTCCACACTTTTTTTTTACTTAGGGAGCTCTCAACGTTAAGTCATCTATTTCCATTAGACGGAAAAGATACGGTTTTACTCCAAAAAGATAATGTTGTATATATGTTTGTAACAGACCACGAAAGCTTTGTAAATGCAAATTTTATTTGTTTTCGCTTCGGGAATAACAATTGATCCAGTCCAAGTGAGAACCTTGCCTGAGCGACAACGTTGCGGGCCACGACCATCTTTGCCGTAACATGCGTTAGGAGAATGGAAGTGTTGGTGCGGTACATACTTAATGGATGGCCCCGACTCAGAGAGATCGCAATAAGTACCACGATTTGGTATTGCGTTGATATGTAGTCAGGATTCACTTCAAGCAATTGACGCGAGAGAATATAAAAAAGTTTTGTTTTTACTTACGTTTGAATAGTTTACTGACGTTGGACCCATTTTTTATTGTTCAATAACTTGAAAATTGGATATCGTATGAATGCCAAAACTTTGTATGTATTTTGAAAAATGTTTCATTGCGGATGAAAGATCCCCTCCTCTATGCCGATTGGATTGATGGTATTGAGAATATCTTCCAGCAATGTTACATATAGCAGTTTGCTTTAAGATGTTGGTTGCAATATGCCTCGATAGTGGTGCATCGAGGAGGCTGGGAGGGCTTTTTGGGCATTTGTATTGGTTAGTCTTTCTACAATATAAGAGGTATTTCAATACATTTTTTGCCGTTTTGCGCATGATTGTCACAATATCTATAGTTTTCCTCTCTGATATATTGCAGTATACCCATGTAACCTTTACTGAATGAATATCTAATTAATTTTGCTGCTTCTTTCTCGACGACCCTCAAAAGTACACGGGAATATACCAACGAAACACAATACAAATGCCCACACGATTAAAAGAACGCATGCAATATCATTCAAACGCTCGAGTCTTTTGCGATAATACAAACTCAGTAACAAATGTGATCATTCACGCATACCTACGCTGACGATTTCGCAATCATATAAACGTCCTGGCGACAATTATTCGGCCGGGATCTTGAAAATACGGAACTTGTTTAGGGGAACCTGGGGCTTTTACGACCATGGGGGTAATTCGGACCCCCTCGGATTTTCTGGAATGATACTTGTTTGGATAAAAACACGGATATCTTCAAGACGCTCACCACTTTTGTGCAAAATGAGCATACGGGGCTAATCTGACCACCAATTCCATCAACCACCTTTCACGGCTTGCGTCTCTGCACACATTTACATACGCCATAGCAAAGAAAATACATGATGCACCAATCGACAGCTGTGACTAACATTTTTGATCCTTAAACAGTTTCTCCAAATAACAATTTCATAGGTTCATAATTCCATTGTAAAAAATGATGATCTGAATCGCCCCGTAATGACGTCTGGATTACCTCTATATTGTAAAAGGATGGAAAAACGTAGAGTTTTGCAAATCGTTGCCTTGCGCTACCATGGAGAGGTGCAAATGAATTTTTATGGCATCAAAAAGTAACTGAGGTTCCAACCTAGCAACTAGAACCGTTGACCGATAAATCTTTTCACATCTACCCACATAAAAGGACGATTTGCTTACGTAAGTTCGAATAGCCCCGAGTTTCCCTACACTAGACAACAAGTCTAAGGGCACCATGGTTGTTGACCCCAATGAGATGAGTCCACTGATGGCTCTCACGCGAGCATTCCAAAAACCCAAACGGTTACACGATTATATTAGACGAATTTCGCGCCAAATCGTATTCAGAGTCTGCAGCACCCTCTCAGATTTTAATGAAACTTTCTGTATATGAAGACTTTGTCACAAAAAGCCACTTTTCATACTTTGTTTTTCCAAAAATGATCTAGACTGTCTATCGAAAAGGGTTAAACTTTTTTTACCATTTTTTTCAGTTTTCGATAAAAATACGCTGAAAAAAAATTCAGTTTGGACAAGGAAAAGTTTTTTTCAAATAACTTTTTTTCTTTGAAAGTGCCCAACTTGAATTTTTAACGGTAGATAGGGAGCATAATTACCTATCTTGGAACAAAATTTCATCCAAATCAAAAATGCTTTGTTTTTGTAAATCGACTTTAAATTTTTAAAAGCGATTTTTTTCAGTGTAGGAGTCAATGAAAAACTTTTTCAATATTTTTATTCCAAAATGACTAATTTTGTGAAAATCACTCCTACAGCACCTTTTTTGTAGGACTTGTCTTTAGACTAGAGCCATTTGAAAAAAATTGGTAAAAAAAGTTTGGTCCTTTTCAAAAGACAGGCTAGATCATTTTTGGAAAAACAAAGTATGCAAAGTGGCTTTTTGTGACAAAATCTTCATGTACAGAAAGTTTC
This sequence comes from Topomyia yanbarensis, assembly GCF_030247195.1. Classification (NCBI taxonomy): domain Eukaryota; kingdom Metazoa; phylum Arthropoda; class Insecta; order Diptera; family Culicidae; genus Topomyia; species Topomyia yanbarensis. The sequence continues at coordinate 159,343,860 of NC_080670.1, forward strand.
ATTAAAATCAGAGAGGGTGCTGCCAACATTTGTTCGAGTTGGCGCGAAATTCGTCATTAATGAATTGAAACCCTCTAAGTTATAAACACCCTGCATATGCAACATTAAAACGAAAACGCCCACGCGAGCGACACGATAGTATATAAACGCTCGTGTCCTTCGTGATAAATCTGGTTACGCATGCGATCATGTAATAGCAATTGTTTTCGCACGCCTACGCCCGCGATCTCGCATACATTGAAACGCATTGGTGATCAAGTCAATATATTAGCACTTATGAATTTATAAACGCCGCCTGTTGTGCGATTATACCAACGCTCGTTCCTACGCGAATATAAATAGGTCAGGTCTGAAAACCACTACCAATGGTCCTACAACCCTCGGTACATGCCCTCAATCTTGATCCTAAAATACAAACTCATGTACACTAGATGTTTAAGGGCGCCAAGGCCGAATAATCTAGTGATATGGGGGAATTCAATCCTTTCTAGTTCAACGTTCTACATTCAACGCGAATATGTAAGCTGTTACACAAGTGTACAAATGAAAGACACGCGAAGTTGCATATACACAACAAACTCACCCACATTATCTAACCCGTTAACATACAAACGCTCGAGTCCTACGCAATAATACAGCCCTGGTCACAAACTCGAACGTGTAATTGCGATCATCCAAGCAAAACTACGCACGCGGTCTGGCAAACATAAAAACACCATGTTGATCAAGTGAATGTTTTAACACCTACAATTTAAAAATGCGGTCTCAAGTGCGGTTGGAAAGAAGCGCATTTCCACGTGATCATGAACCAGTCACGTGGTGAAGCCCCTACCCTTGTGCATAGCTTCCTAGGTCCATGCCTTCAGCCCTAACATCAGAGCCGTACACTGAAATTTAAACATTAGACTGGCGGTCTTAATGTTTAATTTTGGGTGTACCCGCCCCGGTGAACGTTTTAGCACTTATAAACGCGAACACGGGCGTTCGTAACCGTGTTTGCGCAATCATGAATCGGTCTGATCCGGAAGTCCCTATCCTGGGTCCTAGCAGCCAAAGTGCAGGCCTTTGGTTAGCTCAATCTAACAAAGACAAAGAAAATAAAATGACGCTGATATACACTATACAACGCGTTTCATGGCGAGATTATCAGGCTCTTTAGTGATATGGGGTACTCATTTTCTTCCAGCATCTGAGCCGTTCACTGGAAATTAAGTATCAGATTCACGGTCCGCGCAATCCTCCAAGAACACACGCAAATGTGCGAATGGCCACACGGTTATAAAATTGAATTTATACACGCTAGCCCACGCGATGTATGTTCTAACGCCTACGCACGCCTACGCGATCGAGCACGTTAACATACAAACGCTAGAGTCCTTCGCGTTGATGCACAAAGCCGAACATACAATCGCGATCATTCACGCACACCTACCTCCAAGACATCGCAAACATAAAAACGCCAAACGATTTAGTGAACGTTCCTACGCCAGCACATCCGAACCGTTCACTCAATTATCACAATCAGAATCACGGCCTGCTGCAATTGGCGTTAAGCAGTGTTTTTGTATATGCAGCATTTTTTTGTACAAAACCTAACTTTGAAAAATTGAATTTTAATATTTCGTGTTGCATTCGTCAGTAACTCACACCAACTTGCTGCCAGTTAGACGATGTATCCAAACTAACACCAAATTAGCGCCAGTTTGACTTTTCATTATTTTAGTGCTTGTCATTTTCCGTCTCGGCTGCAATTGTAGTGAGTATTCTGTCTCTCTACCGTGAGAACCGGTAAAGAGGGACAAGTCTGTCATTTCCAGGAGACTCATGATATTCGTGCTCGGTCCAGTTTTCATAACGTGAAAACGTGAATCACGTTACGTGATTGTTCCAGAATTTATGGCACTTTATTCGCGAATTTGGAAGCCCAATGTTTTTCAGGCACTCGCATAAATACAAATGCAATTGCGTGAGGTAATCGAAACTGCAGTCAAATGATTACTGAGTAATAGTATACAATGAAAGTGTGAAAAGCGCTCATGTGAGACGGAAATTGTTCGCGGATAATTGAATAAGATTCATAACATTGTTATTTTCGGTACGATTTTCGTGATCCCCCCATGTCAAGATATCATAATTTAAAAATTCAACCACTATGATAATATTCTTGAATGTATTTTACGAGCGTTTAACCCGGAAGCACACCAAACCCCACATGTGCTATTTACGCCCTCTCACCAGACCCCCACGAATTGGCATTTTATTTTTAACAGGAAACTATATTGCTACATACGTTCATATACATAGCAGTCTCCGCGTCCATCCAACCAAACGCAGACTGACTGACTTCTTCGGCAAGGCACCGCAACAAAGCCAACTTGTATCACTGGGGAAAAACTTCGTGGGAAAATGGTTCCGGTCGTTTGGCGCGCAGCAGTTGAACTTGGAACTAAAACACTCTCTACGGTCGTCCCATAGGTACACTAAACACCATAACCCGCCAGGTCATGACGATGCAATTGAATGACTACCTTGACTGTTTTCACTCTTGCGGAAAGTTGGTAAATAACTTTGTAAGCTCGCGCTTACCGGCGAAAAAAGAGCAGTAAACGGGCCCGATTAAAAGGTAGCAAGCATTTGCACATTTGTCCCTCTAGAGTGAAAATTGAAACCCGTAACCCTGCTGCATCCGGTTAGTGGCAATAGCATTAATCTGGTTTAGACCATTCACTTGCACTTACGTTTTATCGTGGAAAAAGCGACCGTCGTGGGAGTCGTTACTGCGATGGGACTTTCATTTTGTTCTCCACGGCGTACAAAGCTTTTCAGACACTTGATTATGTGGCGGAAGATTCGAGGAATTGATTTCCACTGAAAACGAGCAGGTGAAGTTTATAATTGGACAATGCACCTATTGTTTCCAACCAACACGTATGACGCCGAATTTCATCGCTTCGTAACTTTATCGGTTATGTGGTTCTTTAATATGATCAAATTTCCACAGCACGAGGTAGTTTTCCGGATAATTGATTGGAAAAGTAGATTTCCAGTGCACTTCGATGCTTACCTGAAATGAGAGAATGAAAACAGGGAATTAATATGTGACTTTTTATGCGAAGAACAGGTCGAGTTACTGTACAAGTTCGGTTCCATGACGATAACGATCACTAATTAAATAAGTGATAATTGGTGGAAATTCAACGTGCTTGTTCAAACTTGCTGCTTTCTACTCGTGTGCTAAACAAACGCCCTCCATCGCTAAATAAGGTAGAATGGGGTCAATCGTATTGGTTTGTAAGGACAAATAAAAGAGCACAGCTCTGTTTGACTATATTTGCGTTATTCTAAAGTAACGTCAAAACATTCACTCTGTATTAAATATTTTAGAAAATAAAACAGTGATGATCGGAAAAAACAACTGAAACTATTTATGAATGACCACCACAATCGTAGAACAAAATACCAAGCTAGCCATGTTACACCAGTGAGACGTTTTGGACCGTGTTTCCCTATTTCTAACCCAACTAGGTGCAACTTCTGCACGGTAATGCAGTTGTTTCCTGCGTTCACAATACAATATCGCAAGGTGTAAACTAATAATACAGGATCCAACCGTGCACAATGTAGTGATTGGTATAGTTTGAGCTTCTAGAGCTGAATTGAGACCAGGTATGGCTCTTTCATTCTGGAGTAAAGGATTTCGTGCGTAACATGGACAATGATTATAGAGTACATGATATTCACAATGTGTTGACGTGTGAATTTATTATTTTGGTCGAACGAACGTGCGTTCGTAAGCGGGATGATGCGTATTTTTCCGGATAATGATTCCAGAAGAAACTTCGCTTTTGAGTTAACATCTACAAATTGTTTGTCAAAAAACGACCCCAAATTGTTGTCGATGTCACAAATTGACACACATTTGTTTAAATTTAAAATTTGAGCTTGTTTTTATTCGGTAAAATATTACGTCACATTCTAGCTTACTCTACTTCCTCCATATGTAACAAAAACATGTCATTTTGTCGTACCACCTCAACCCCCAAAGTGTAACATAATTCATGAATGGTCCCTAATCTACTGCCGTAAATAAGTAGTGTCAAACCGCATTCTAACTAATTCTCATTTTCTAGTAAAGGGTGTTCTCGCGGAAAATGATCTCGAAAGAACTGACGCAAAAATAGGGATCCGTGACACACATCTCGAAAATTCATACAGATAAGCTGAGACTAGTTGTATCATGTCTAAAACAGGAAAATGACATTGCTGACGATGTCTTTTACGGAGGACTATTGCATCTACGTGCCCGCCCACATTGTTGAGATCGACGGTGTGGCACAGATTCGGGATTTGTCATACGTGTATCTGCTGAAATACGAAATTGGCTGTTTTCCCTTAAGGGATGCTTCGAGCTCCCTTATGTAGAAATTCTAGAGTATGCTACCCAAACAGAAGCACACAACAAAAAGATTTCAAAACTGTTCCTCGCGCTGTAATTTGTTATAATTTTATGTTATTTTAAATACTAACGAGACCAGATTTATAACACAGATTTCTTCGAAAATTGCATTCTGTTATACCTATGTTATTGTATTCTGATCGGGACGCTACCCACTACGACAATTCATTATGATCTCTTGGTACATGAAAAGTGCAACTCTGACGATCTCCATGAAGGAACTTCTTATACTGTACCTAGAAACTATAGAAAAAGGAAAAAAATCTTCATCTGAGATTCCTTGAGATGCTCAAAAGGTTCTCCTCGATGGGCCGTCAATTATAACAGCTCGGTGAAGTGCTAACATAAAATCGAAGCAAATAGCTCCTGGTCTCAGAAATTTGGAATCGAGCAAGGAGTTCCTATATTATCCAGGTATCGCAACGTTTCATCATTGATGAAATTCTCTGACATCGTGAACAGCTTTCAACAACTCTAATCCATTTCATAACTTTTTATTTGGTTGGTTTTTAACATCAAAGACATTTTTGCCTTTCTCAATAGAAAGGATATGCAATCACTGTGAAAGTCGACTTTTCAACCGAGGCCTGGAGGGCCGAGTCTTATATACCATTCGATTCAGTTCGTCGAGATCGGCAAATGTCGGTATGTGTGTATGTATTTTCTAAACTCACTCACTTTGCTCAGAGATGGCTAAACCGAATCGCACAAACTTGATTTCAAATGAAAGATATAACGCTCCCATAAGCTGCTATTGAACTTTTTGTCGATCGGACTTCCGGTTCCGTAGTTACGGGTTGAAGAGTGCGGTCACCCAGGGAATACCCATATAAAATGTTGACACCATGATGTACAAATGGTGTAACACCTTTTTCTCAGGGAATTTTTGATCGACTTTTACAAACTTACAAATGAATATGACATTTAGTTCAGGTCAAAAATCCATTTCTATTTGCACCATTTCCGGTTCAGCTCACAAAACTGGGATTTTCCGAATTGCCAACAATCACTATATAAAACGTGGTCGAAGATAACTGACCACAGTCAGACCAGATGTCAGTTTGGAATTCTCTAAAATTTTATATTAATAAATATCGTTCAGCTTTAATAGCTCTGATTGCATATAACTTCAAGGTACATCAAATGGCATACCACAGACATTATGTCGCATGTCATCTAAACCAAATAGGGCATACCTAATTTTGGATATTTCTGCATGAACTTGGATATAAACACGGATATTGAATATTTGAACGGCTTTGCCGATTTTCGATAACGATAAAACCGGTGCTTCCAACTCTAAACGTAAGATGTGTATGTTATGAGTGACGCTTGAGGAAGAACGGTTTGACAAATATAAATAGAATTTATTGCTTTCCAAATGCAACATTGTATCTCGATGCGAGATGCTTTTACTTGAACTCCTAGCGTCCCAGTCAAACTGGTCTTTGGTGTCCCCGGGCCTCATGCTTTCAGGTTTTTAAACATCTAGCAAGAACCGTTCAGTTGGCTCTACGCATCGTTATAGAGACACTGGTTTATTGCATGTACCGTTCGATTCATCAAGATTCTATTTGTTTCAATTTTATTTCTCTCTCGCTACCAGAACTATGCTAGGGTGACAATATAACGTATGTTTAGCACCATCGGAACCGCCCATTTATAATAATTACCGCAGCATTAGTCTTAAACCGTTCGTGTTTGACTGCGTGACTCAGTCCTCAAATCACTTGGGACAGCATCCACATCAAGGCATCGCAGCGGTGAGATGACTGCAACCAATACCAACCAACGGCGAAAACTCCTTTTACTGCTGTCCATTCACGTTTGCATTCCTCGCAACCTGATTCATGCTAGGTGAAGGCAGAAGATCTTCTCCGATCGTTTCCGGTCTGCGGATTGATTTTTTGTTTAAAAGGCTCATCTCGCGTGTGCATTAATTGAACATCATTTTAAAACATCTCAGACCGGAATGACATAATTGTGGATCGAAAAGCCTTCGTTCGAAACAAAAACGCCAAATTATTAGACGCTTTCGAAATGTTCACGCTCGTTGAAATCTTTTGTTTCATGCGCCGTCCAACTCGACTGCCGATGGACACAAGACGCGCAGATAGTTGGTCTTAATTATGGGAAAATTATACCAACAATACGGCTCCCACCATTTCCCTTCATTTTCTCTAATATACACGCGCATGTTAGTTTATCTGACTTCCTCGTTTACTAGTTTGATCTTGAATAACTATAAAAAGGTAGTAGGACCAAAGAAGATGAGGTCAAACGGCTGCAAATGACTTCCCAACCGTGCCATGATACTTATCTAGCCGTAGTCATTGTTGTGCTCGTTCAAAAATATTAGCATCACATTCTGGCTTCTGCTGTGCCAACGTCGAAAAACTTCAGTTAGTTAATATTTTCATTTCAACTCGTTTTGTTAGTCTGTGTGCATCTTTATAAAACGGTATGCGAAGAGAATTTAAAGTGGTTAAAAATATGTCCATTTTCTTGAAATCTCTGTCACACTCTACCGATCAGCGTTACCTCCGAGCATGGTAAACAGTCATCAAAAGCCGGCATGATTCAAAGCAGAAACTGGTTTCCCTCCAGCGCAGATCAAGCGGTTTGTTGAGAGTTAGGGTGGCACAACTGTTCAACTGTTATCAGGTACATGCTATAAAATCAGTAAAAGCTGGTAACGAAACCATAAACTTTAATTCATTGTTAGAGACTGTATCTTGCTTTCCAGGAGATTTGACAAAACCGTTGAATAATAGACATTCACCAAGAGATTGAGTAATCTAATTACCCAACGATCAGGGGTACCCATAGACAAATTATCTCACTACTGAAGATTGATGTATTTGTTTTCTGTTTTCGGCAATGCACCACCCTAGAAAATAAAGTATGTGGTTGTCTGTTTGCGTGTTTTCCGTTCTTTGTCCAGATGCACAGATCAACAACATGAATCGCTGCCATGAAATGCAACTGAGCTCAAGACAGCGATAGAGATGCATCAACACTATCTTCTGATATTATTTGAAGACGTCAAAAAAATCCAGAACTGAAGTTTTACCCACTCGGAAAATCATCAACCCTAAAACGTTGCCTTAGTCAGTACTGTGTACTGAAATCACAAAAGAATATAATAAAATTGATCACCTAGTTTAATGGAATTTACACAAATGAGCATCCCTAGCGCAATCAACCGGATGAAGTTATGATAATTGCTACTTTGTGGAATGGGCATAAACACCACGACCTGACCTTACTGTTTTGTTCTTATTCGCGCAACTTTCAATTCTTGCGAACTCGTTCGGTGTGGGCTAGCTCAACAACCGCCAACCACTTCGTTCCGAGTGATACTTGGAATGAAGAGTGAGTCAGTATTCAACTTGACTGCCGTCAGTTGCAGCAGGTGTTCGTGTATTACTGCACTGGTTGTTTATCCCAATTGCTGCAAAGAATGTTAAAAATGCTGATACAATCTTAAAGAAAATCTGAACTACTCTAGACTTGAAATGAATTTAATAGTGCTGGTGCCCGTCATAACTACGTTCATCGGTTAGTTGGGCCGTATCTACTATACTGGTATAACGAAAAAGTGTAACGCGTAATGTACATTTAAGCCCGCACTTCAAGCCATCAAAGTATTAGTACTAGCAGTAAAGAAACCTTTTATTTGCATTGCATGTACTTTATGATGTACATTAGCGTTTTGAATGTTTAACTGCTGTAAATTGACATACATAAAACAATTAAAACACCTTCTCGTCAGTTATCTGCATTTTGTTTGAACAATAGGTGCAAATAAGCATTGCAAGGATAGTAGTATAAAGCAACATTAGTAGCATTTAAAGTAACTTGATTGCTTAATAGGTAGCTATTATGACGCACTTGTTATGTTTATTGGCTTTATTGGTTACCTTAGAAGTTATTAGTTCCGTTTTGACACATTAACAATAAAGTTTTATGGGTCTTAAATTTATAATGGAAAGTCGATCGATCACTGGCATGCAATTACAATTTTCCGCCAGTATGCAATTGACTAGAGCCGAAAGAGTGCTCGGAGCGGTTGCATCCCAACTTTCAGAAGTTCAACAAATTTTATATATGAGTATATAATTAAAGTTTCGTATACAATTAAAGTTTCAAGAGATTCAGGGAATGTTTTGAACTACCTTCATAAGTACCGCGACCCAGAGAAAATTTGAATAATTCGAGCAATTTTGATTTCTTACAGCCTCTTCTTAGGATTCTGACAAAATCCAGTTTTTGATAATCTAATCCTTTAATAATCCTTTCATGATTTCGTTTCAATTTGTGATGCAATTCATCTTAGCATTCCGATGGAATCCAATCCATCATTCCCATGGAATCCTTGTCTTTATTTCTACGTTATTCTGCTTGAAATTCTGATGGGATTCCCTGAACTCTGGTGAATCTAAAAATTTCTTGTGAAATTCTCAGGATTCAGATGAATATTACTCGTGATTCTGCTGAAATATTGCTTGGGATTATGATAAAATATTGTTCAGCATTCTGTCAAAGTAATCATAGGTATTCAGCCATCGCACAATATTGGCTATACACTTGCACTAATGTTCTATTAAAATCTCAATTTGGTATTTACAATAAAATTCAGCTCTTTATTAGTATTGCAAATACATACTGGCACAGACGAAATGTAGCGTTATCGCCATCTCATATAAGCTTATAAATTTTATAACGCACATATTCTTCAATTACATTCAATTATTATATTCAGATAATGCAAATATAAAGCCAATACAATGCTAATGCAATATTTTTTTTCGAGAGTTGTCCTACTGGAGCTGTAGAGCTAGGTTCTCAGAAGGGCTCCCCGTCAGAATCACATACTACAATTTGCAGACGAGACAGGCAATGTCGCCCACTAAAACACTGCATTAGGCCAATTGTAGCGGTCCGTGATTCTGAATGTGATATTCATTGTACGGTTCAGGTATATGCGGGCGTAGGGACTCGCGATCGCGTGTATAATCGCGAAGAGCTCGAGCATTTATACGTTAACGTGTTCGATCGCGTGTGCGTTTGTATGTCGCGTGTGCTAACGTGTATGCAACTTCGCGTGTATGAATTCCATTCTATAACCGTGTGCCCTTTCGCATATTCGCGTGTGTTCTTAGATAATCGCGCGCGGACCGTGAATCTAATACTTTATTTTTTGGTGTACTGTTAAGATGCTAAAAGAGTGTGAGATCCTCCATATCACTAGAGTGCCCGGTGACGTCGCCATGGAACGCGTTGTCCTGTGGATATTTGCTTTATTTTTTGATTGGTCCCACTGAATGTATGGACCTAAGTTTTTATGACAGATAGTAATGGTTTCAGGACGTGACAGATTCATGAGCGCACGAAAACGGACGTTTGTAGGTTCGTGTTTGAGACAGCGTTTGAAACTTCGTGAGTGCTAATACGTTCTCCTTATTACCGGGATGTTACTAAGTTTGCGCGATCGCGAACGTAGGTGTGCGTTGTTAATCGCGAAGGGCTTAAGCGTTCGTATGCTAACGTGTTTGTCACGTGTGCTCGCGTTCATGTGACTTCGCGTGTACAAGACTGGATTTTGTAACCGTGAGGCATTTTTTATATACGCGTGCGTTCTTGGATGGTCACGCGGACCTTCATTCTGATAGTTTTTGGTGTACAATTCACATTCTGACAGGGAGTAAGTTACCCCATATCACTAGAGTCCTCGGCCATGTCGCCATGTAACGTGGTGTCCAGTGGATATGAGAGCTTTCTTTTTTTTTAATTGATCCAATTGAAGGCATGCACCTGGTCTGCTGATATCAAGGATAGAAACATCCGGAAGTGACCGATTCATGATCGTGCGAGTGCGGGAGTTTTTAGGTTCACGCTTGAGACCGCGTTTGAAAATTTATATGAGCTGAGACAATCACTTTATCACCGAGATGTTATCATGTTTACGAGATCGTGATGGGTTAATGTTTCAGACCGCGTTTGGGAGTTTAAAGATGCTACGTTTACTTAACTACCGGGGTGTTTTCATGTAGGCGAAATCGCGGGCGCAAGTATATGTGGATTACTGCAAGTGCATGGTCGCGTCCGTGGCCCGGCCTGTGTTATCGCGAAGGCCACGAGCGTTTGTACCTATATGAGTATAGATAGCGTATAGTAAAGATATACCAATAAAAGGAATCATGACATGCCGAATAAAGAGAAAAAGATGCAAAGAGCTTGACTAGAAGTGTATAAATTGAACAATACTATTTTGGTACACATAAATAATGGAAAAGCAAACTAATAGATGCACAAAAGAAACAGACCAATGAAGTAGAATAGAAAAACACATGTAACATGTAATCAAACTCGTTTAAATGCAGCAAATGTTGTATATTTATCATTAACGACAATTGCATGCTGTTAGACTTTCATCATGCTATGCTGACTCATGCGTCGGTAAATTTATTTCACCCTAATTTATCCAGCCCGACTTTCCCCAATGAATAGAACCAAATGCTCAGATTGATCAAAAGAAGTATTGGCCACTATTCTATCATATACGTCAGTTTTGCATCCATTCCCTGACCCAACTGTCACAAATACTCAGACGAATACATACATAGATACACATACGACTAGCACATAACAGTTGTACACTAGTACGAAAAACTAGTATATGCACGATGACGAAGTCGACCGATAAATGGACACATAATGACTCCCTCCGTGAGCCCCGTCCAGGAATACCGTTAATAGAACAATATTTGCAAACATGGCACACAGCAAAAGTCAATCTACGTCGATCCGCCAGTCGGCCACGCCACCCCGCATAAACCAGTGGTTTAGCGTTGGTATGCGCTGGTGCAGAGTATGAAAAGACATATAACATAAAAAAGGCGCATAAGCCCTCTCGGTCTCCTCGATGCACCATTATCGAGGCGTAATGCAATACCCATCTTAAAGCAATTGATGCTTGATGATGTTTGCAATACCGTCACACCCCTAAACCTTGGGCAGGGAATATAATGCTAATGCAATGTTGTGAATTTATTAGTATTCATCTTCTCTTGAGAATTATATTCGGCAATGAAATATGCATTCGAACATATGCAATATAACCAAAGCAGCCAGGGTACTTCTATTCGGGACTTACTGCAGGCAATGGTCGTAAAACGTTATTCATATCGTGGGAAAACCAAATTTCGATAAGGTTGAAATATTCATTAGAATGCATGAGAAGGGAGTCAATTGCAGTTCTAAACATTATTTTCCCCGATTCTGTGCATCATACCTAAAAAGAAAAATTAGAGAGTTTCAGAAACATTGCGGGAAATGACAGCGAATTGAAGCTTTCTAATAGCATAAGTAGGGCCTTTCAAATTAGACATTTATACATTGGTGCCATTCTGGCGGAATTTTCAGTATTTTGATGTAATCTTGCTCATGGTGCTAACACAATTCCCCTCAACATTGTGATTGAGCTCGTCTCGGAATTATTCAGCTCATGAATTCATTCCATTAATGAATGCTTAGAATTCTGATGGTATCTTTATCAGAATTCTGACAGACTAGGGTAACGTGCAAATAACGAAGTTCATGAGTAAGATTACGGCAAATTTCTAAGTACGACGTTCGCTCATCCCAAGTGGGCGTTTCGCTGCTCCAATAAATAATTAACAATAAAAAGGAATTCTGTCAGAATCCTTAATGGGTTTTCTTATCAGAACTCTTGACAATCCTGAGTAGATATCCATTAGAAACAGGGGCGAGATTCCCTCATGATCTTGAGCAAGCTTTCGCCAGAATTTAACACATAAATTCGTCAGCAACTATGCACGATTCCGTTGTAATCCTTGGTGAGATTCCACTACGTGATCGGGTCGAACAAAAAATGCCTTCAGATTGATTGGATGGCCTCGTATACACTACCTACCCTAAGAGCTAAGAACTCTAATAACTATCTAGACATAACGATCCCCAATACCGTCTACAAGGTACTCTTCCGTTTTCTGTTTAGCAGACTGCGCCCGGTGGCTGTATTCTTTATCGGCAAATACCAAACCGTGTTTCAAAAAGAACGATCAACGACGGATGATAATCGTGGATATATTTCGGGAACACAACTTGCGCACTCATCACCGATTTGTGCTCTTCATATAAAAAGCAAATTTGAATCTGTTTCCTTTTCTTTATTCCATTAAATTACATTCTTTTACAAAAAAACTATAAGCTAAAGTGTATTCTTCATAGCCCCTTTAATAGTCTAAGTACAAATTCAATTAATCCTCCATGTATATTTAACTGTATTCTTAGTTCAAGATAGTCCAAAAATTGTAAATGTAGTTTTCAAATAACTTAATATTGTAACCTTCTAGTCTTACGTGAAATGTAAAACACAAAAATAGGCAACGGTACCGTGCCTAATCAAATAAACAGAAAAACAAGTTCATGGATTTCAAGGCAGCGTATGATTCAGTGAAACGAAACGAATTGTGACAGATAATGCTAGAATAAGGCTTTCCGATAAGATTGATTAAGCTGGTTCGTGTGACTCTGGCTGGGTTAAATTCAAGCGTCAGAATAGATGGAGCGACATTCGACTGGTTTGTGACGTTAGATGGATTAAAGCAAGCTGATGTGCTTTCAAATTGAATGTGTTCAAAGGAGCGATACTAAAATGTACAACGTAACTATCATCGAGAGAAGTGACATGTTTATTTAGTTTATCGAACGACATCGACATCATTGGTGTTGAACACAGAAGAGTTTGCGACTATTAAAAGTGAGATAACGATAATCGGACTGATTATAAACACTGACAACACTAAGTATATGGTAGGTTATAGAGAGCGATGTAGCTGAAACGGTGTTTATTGCGAGGTGGGAATGAGTGGAGTACGGTACAGGGTCGAAGAGTTCATAGATCTCGGATCATTAGTAACATGTGATAATAGTATTAGTCAGGAGGTAAAAAGACGTGTTGCGACTGCGAATAGGACTGCCTACATTTTACGTAGTAACCTAAAGTCCGTTAGCCTGCGGATGCGGGAGCGACCATAAATAAGGCTGTGCCGCAACATATTCATTTTCACATTTTATTAAATTAATTCAGGCCAACTGCAGCGGGCCGTAATTCTGAATGTGATATTGAGTGTACGGTTCGGATGTGTGGGTCTAGGAACTTCATGATCCCTTTTTTATTTCGATTATAGAGGTTTTAACCTTATGGTCATTCGCCTCTTGTCGGGTTACGTAAACTTCTTTAGAAAAATCTCTAACCCTATGTGCGGAGTTAGGAATCAAACCCAGTTGAGCTGTGTACAAGGTAATCGATTTACCAATCACGCTATGCCCCCACTTTATGATCTCGTGTATCATCGCGAAGAGTACGAGCGTTTGTATGTTAACGTGTTTGATCGCCTGGACGTTTGTACGTCGCGTGTGCTAGCATGTGTGTAACTTCGCAAGTATGAATTCCATTTCATAACCGTGTATATTCGCGTGTGTTCTTAAATGATCGCGCACGAACTGTGAATCTAATTTTCAATGTGCGGTTTACATATTAAGAATATATCTATTAGGTTTCCCGGTCATGACGCAATGCATTTTTGTCTAGTGGAGATGAGCATCGTTTTTCAATTGGTTCAACGGAAGGCATATACCTAGCCTGCTAGAACCGGAGTTCTGGACGTTGAGACTTTTATACATACTAAAACGTTCACTCGAATACCGTGTTTTTTATGTTTCTAAAACTGCGGGCTAGTAGTAGTCGTGGATTATCGCAAATGGCTCGAGTATTTGTATGTTAACGTGTTTAATCATGACGGACATTTGTGTGTGACATGTGCTTGCGTGTATGTAGCTTCGCGAGTATTATTTCGAATATATAACCGTGTGGCGATTCGCACTTTCGCTTGTGTTCTTGAATGATCGCATGGACCGCGAATCTGATAGTTTATTTGCATTATACGGTTCAGATACTAGAAGAGAGTGGGTTCATCCGTATCACTAGAGTTCCCGCTCATGTCACCATGGAACGTGTTGTCAGGTAGATATGAGTAACATTTTTATTGATCCAATTGATGGCATGAATCTATTAGGCTGCTAAAACCGAGGTAAGGGACTTTCGGACGTGGCTGATTCATGATTGCGCAAACTCCGACTTTTGTGGGTTCATACTTAACACCGCGTATGCAAATTTATAAGTGCTAAAACGTTTACTTCTTTCCCGGGATATTTTAATATTAGCGAGATCGCATACTCATGTTTGTGACCAGGTATATATTACCGCGAAGGCCATAAGCGTTTGTACGTTTGGAATGAATGAAATTGGGAGTGTATATGAGAGAATATTCATTGTGTTAGTGTGTGTTGAGATGAATCTAATTCAAGATGTAGTAAAAAAGAAAAATAACTTGCCGAATAACGATTTTAAAAAAGATGCCAAGATATGAGGTAGGAAAGTATAAATTGATGGAGATTATTTTTGGTATGCTTGAGTAGTACAAAAAAAACTAATATAGATGCACGAGAACAAATGAAGTAAAAGAAAACAAATGCAACATGCAAACTACTCGAACTCGCCTAAGGTATTAGCGAAACACATTAGAATGACAGCAAATATATTTTGTCGGATTATGCTGACCGGGAATGGATGATTCATGTGCGTCGGTAAATTAACCCTCTGCTGCCCAACCCCGCCTTTTGCTGGGTTACGGGAAAATCGTTATAGAATATTCAAAACACGATTGTATGTTGTCACCACTATAAAACCCTCTTCACAACATTTCCATTAATCATACATTGATTGAATTTTGAAATCACTATGTTGAATACATTCAACGTTGAAAGTTGAAAATTTGAGGAAAACGAGAAAAAACTATTTTGTTCGTGGCAGTATAATTTAGTTAAAAAATGATTGTTTTTTAAATTTTTTGGAGGAACCAAAAATACTTTTAAGTTGCTAAATTGTAGTACTCCTCTGTAGCTGTGAAATTCTGTTGTGAACGATGCGGAAATAAAAGTTATTAGCAATAAAATTTTGACTCGTAAAATGGACATGTTGAACATTTTTTAGGGTTAAATGAAAAACCCGAAGCTTTCGTGAGTTGGAAATATATTTTGCTGCTTTCTCATTATAAATACAATCTAGAAAAGCTTTTTTAAGCAAAACAAAAATTTGGGTAGCAGAGAGTTAATCAAAATTTCCTGAATGAATCGAATCGAATGCTCTAGTTCAACACCGGAAAAAGTGACCGACGAATCCTAGGAAGGATAAAATTGCACGCGAGACAATAAATTACTCACTATTCCATCATATACGCCAGTTCTGCCTCCATTCCCTGGCTCAGTTATTACAAAACAATCAGAAGAATCGACAATGCAGAGTGCACCAAATCAAACGTACCCCGTGTCCCATACATAGATAAACATACGACTAGCACATAACAAATGTTTATTAGTGTTAGAAAACCTACGATTAGTACTACAAGCACTAACACTAATAGGCATCTACTTTTACATTTCTTTAAGGCTCAACTCTCAGTAGCTCCGAAAAGCGGACATCCCTGAAAAAGAAAAAAGTAGCTTCTCGCCACATCGTTAGCAAAATCTCTATGAAAATAAACCAGAAATACTCTACCAATGTCCCGAATACATTGATTGACCCTCATGAAGGGTGTGCAAAGGGCAGCTAAGCAAACTGCTCTCCATCGTCCCCAAAGACGGCCGCTCCCGAGATCGTAAATTTGGACTGGTGCAATGTATGAAAAAACACAAAAGACAAAACATAAAAAAAGTCCAATAAGCCCTCTCGGTCACCTCGATGCACCACTACCGGGGCGTAATGCAATAATCATTTTAAAGTAATTGTTTGTTTGAGGTTCTTTAGAAATGATGCGCGAGATATGCTGGATGGTGTTTGAAATACCGTCAAACCGATTGAAGGGTTATTCATTCGATTCAATTGCTCATATAATTGAGTTTATTTTATTTGTGTTGTTCATTTTCTTAATTTTAATGATTTTATAAGTTTTATTTGTATTTTGATATGCTCATTACATTATTTTTACACGCTTTAATTTTTTTATTATTTGTTTTCATTTAACTAATTTTATTTGATTGATTAAACATATTTTTATGTTTAAATTTTAGAGGTTTCATTTGCATTTTTTAGGGTAGAAAAATGTCTAATCTTACTAATGAGCTTGGGAATCGAACCCAGGTGAGTTGCGTACAAGGCATCCGACGCACCAACTACGCAATGTTGGATCTTATATTTATTTCAATATATTCATTTTATTTATTTTAGTTTTATTCATTTCACTTTATTCTTTTTATTAATTTTACTCATTTTATTTATTATATTTATTTTATTAATGTTGTTAATTTTTTAGTTTGGTTATTATATTTCTTTTATTGATTATACTCTTTTGATACATTTTATTCATTTTGCCCATTTTTCTAATTTATTCATTTTATTCGAGGTTTTTATTTAGACAGGATTTGAAACTGTGTTCACCGCCTATATCTAGTTGGATGCATACTTCATATGACGCAAACTAATGAATTACTAGTAATATGTATAAGAAATGATTCACCTCACTGTTAGGCGAATTAAATCGAGCTTAGTTGTAGAAAAACACAGAACAAAATAGAGAAAATACCTTTCATATTTTCTGTACGTAAAAAAACCGCCATTTTCTCAATAAGTACCACAAATCAGTATGTTATCCCTTTAGAATAAAAAATATAATTGGTTCGGCAAACTCTTCAGCGATCTACAAAAAATGACTGAGAAGAATCACCCCGGTTTACGATATTCAATCTAGTGACAATATACTACTATGTGCACAATTTTGACGAAATCAACAATTTCGATAAACTCGTTCAATTTTAAATTCATTCAAAGAAGATACTAAAATTTAGATGAGTGAAAACACTGAAAATATGCAGGTAAACAACGCCGCTTGACACTTCAAGCAGAAAATCATATAACATATATTACGATTTAATAAAAACATCAGATTATTTACACATTTCCAAATAATTATCCATCAAAGTTTTAGCAGATTCTGAACAAGTGCTAATCGTTTTCGAAGCCCCTACTTCGATGTAATTTCTCAATATCGGCACTATATACCGTTGGACTCTACTGAAAGTATACAAAATGTAGCAAAACTGTTGTATCAAAATTCAAAAATGATCACATTTTTCGCTTCGGTAAAATCAGCTTCATGCACATATCAGCTTACAACTCCAGTTACTGACCAAACAAAATCGGACTGCGGTGGCGTGGGTATTTGTTCACTTTTTAGCGTATATGTATTACTATTATTTTTATGCCATCAGCTGAAAATCATGTTAGCACCAGTTCGTTTATTAAAGCTGTATGAGTTTGTTATTGTAATGTTTTGATATCAAGGCGGTCTATTGAAACTAAATTATCAACACACGACAGACATGGACCTCACGTTGCATATATTGGGCATGGATAGAAAACAAGTCCCAATACCCTCCTAAGACACCATGCTACATTGCTACCGCAGCATATGATGCAAAGGAATGTTGTCTGTTTCATGCTGATGCCCCGTTCGCCTGCCTGCGTGCTGTCGATTCTTTGTTTTTGCTTTGCCGTAGATTACCTTCGCTCGGAGAGCTAGTTATTGAAGGGGGAACTGACCTGATACACAGCAATCCAACCGAGGAGCTGTTGTGCTCATGCAACCCGCGTTGTGATATTCTTTCGTAAAGCAACAAAAAATGTTACTCTTATGTATGCCATTAGAAGTACATATTGGAAAGAGGAGAGTGCATGTGTAGGATCACAGAAAAGGAAGAGGGAGAGGATCGCTATAGCACGAGAAGTTCAAGTTCTGTGTGGAGTTAGTTTCGAATTTTTTAAACATGGGAGTATAATAAATATGTAAGGGAATACGAAAAACAGATACTGAGCTGAGGAAGGGCAATCGATGTGGGTGTCTGTGAGTAGCAGATATACATAAACAAAGCCGGAAGCCCTACTGTGAGTAGAGTGCCAAGAACAGGTAAAGTAGTGTTAATTATCGTCGGTACTCCGAGAAATGGTATGGATCTATTGAAGGTCAAGTGAATTAGAGTCGGATTGGTTCAAGGTATGTACATATTGAAGTCTAGCTACGCCAACCATTAGATTTACAATATTGCTTTTTGGCAAGTGCTATGATTCATGTTTCATTTTACTTTATTACCAATATTCAATGCACATAATTCATATTCACGATACTTGGCGTGATATAGTCTTTCATCTACTCGACTGAAGATCTCTTCTTGCGTTCTATCATATTAGTTTCTCGTAACGTTAGCAAATATTGAAGGCTGTACTGTCGTGTATAGCACAATTTCATAGCACGCTACACACCTGCTCATCATTTTAGACCTTAATACCGTTCTGTACCTCAGCATCGAACTGTCTTCTGCTTTTGCGAGATATCGCAACTATACCGGCGCAATCATGCCATGGGAGTAACCTGATATCAAAGAACCCCACCATATTCGCATCACGAAGATGATCCAAACGGAAACCCTCGGTATCCTATAACCATTTCGAGTGGCCAGCATTTCCATCCTGTTTTCCTCCTGTGCATACTTTTAGTTAACGGTCGTTTTCCAGTGAGGTAGAATAATCGCACTGGAACATAACCATGATGGTAGGACACATGGAAGAATGGCTGCATCCCGGTCGGTGGTGTATGCCACACAGATACTAACTTTTGGCAATGTGTTTTGCGGTGATGTTATTCCGGTAAACAGGGGCAACCCATACACCCGCCCACTTTTATTGGGACTTAATGGTTTCTTTTTTTTTATCCGAGGTGTTAGTGCGTGGCAAAATAAACGAGCCGTTGAGAGACTTTTTAGTTTACCTACCTGCGGAATAGGCAGCCGAAATGTGCTTCCGCTTAGGTGCGCCGCCCTTGGAGGGAAGCTAAATGTGGGGTCTGTTTGCTGTTCTGCTTTGATTATGGTAAACTTTTGGTATGTTGGGTCTTTGTTTTGGTGTGAAACCAGCGCAAAGATTCATCCGAATACTGACTTTCATATATTTTATGGTTCAATTAACATCCGTTTAACCAAGCAATGGTAAATTCGTTATGGAATTTGCATTTCAACTTTGTCTCCTCAGAAGCCGACACTAACTTAGTGACATGACTAAGCTTGCACCGGATTGACGCTATGTCAAAAAAAACTGAAACACAACTTGTGTTCATGAGCAAAGCCCTACTCAAGCGTGATATCCCGCAAGAAAAGGAAAGTTTTTGGAGCTAGCGTCAAACCGCCGCTAGCTTAGTATTGTCACTAAGTTAGTGTCGGATTCTGATGAGACGAAGTCGAAGCGTAAATTCCGTAACTAATTTAGTTAAAGGTTTTGTATCCACGCGCAAATGTGGTCTTTTAACCAACGCAAAAAATTGATGAATTTTTCTCCACTAAAGAATACATTGCAATGGAGAAAAATTCATAAATTTTTTTCTACTTGGGTAGAAAAATAGCCATGGGTTTTTTACTCCCATATAGAAATGAAATGTTAACCCCATTCATGCCAATGCAATGTTATAAATAAACAACAATTTTAATAAACACATATAACTCTTAGTCCATGCATGTTTCGTTTACAAAAACTAATAATACTAACAACTAGAACTATGAGCTTTCACTTGTGTTCTAATAGTTATTAGAATCATCGAAAAAAACAAAGTTGTTGTGTTAAGTCATATAGGATTCTGTTAAACCAGTACAAGCTAACAACGAAAAATAGGATTTTAACCCTCAAAAAGGCAAGGGGTCTCAGAGGCCCGGCTAGTTACAATTCTCTAGTTTCAATGAACTTGTAATTTGAAGTACAAATTATCGGGCGCTTTCGGGTTTTCGATTCTCTCACTGATAAAACGACAAAAAAAGACTTTTGATTTCACTGGGTCTTAAGAGCGTCTTGAAATCACAATTTTAACTAGCCTTTTTGAGGGTTAATGAAACACTATAGTCTCAAAATATTGATAAAAATCATATCATATATCCTATATCATCAATTCATGGAGAAGTCGTGAAAATTGGAGAATTTTTAGGTTGTTTTTAAATAAAACTTGCAATAAAGTTTGAACACGAAATTATACACCATGCTATATTTCTACCTAAGCAGAAAAAAAATTGACAAAAGGAGTTACGTAATTCTGGCGCTATCTTAGTCCGGTTCCAAGTTAGTGTGGGATTCTGATGAGACGAAGTCGAAGCGCAATTTCCAGACCGAACGAATACTCAGAACTGACTGTAACATTTTTCCCATCGGACAACAATTAAACAACTTTTCAAAGTTTTGTGATTTACTGCGACAAAGATAGAAGAGAGTCAATTGGAGACGGGTGAAAAAATGTTGTGTAGTCACGTAGAAAAGAGGTACTTCAACATCGTGCTTTGAAAAAAGGCAAAACAACCCGAATTCAACTGTCGCAAGAGTCATAAAAAGTTTCAAGGATTGGTTGACAATGGATCACCACCACGGAACAGGTAGAAAAACGGGAGAAGATGGAAGGAAAGGTAAAAAGTAAGTTCATTAAAAATCCTAATGTTATGTCTTAAAGTTCAAGGCAAGATCAGGTTACATATCACGCGTTATTTTTTGAAAATAAGCACACTGTCTCTTTCATAAAACGTTAACATTCATTCTCGGCGAGTTACGGTTTGTCTGGAAGTGATTTTTGACAGTATTATTGGCCGTTTACAAAAAAACACGCGAGATAAATATACGGTTCAAAATTTTCCAAACCAATGAAGGTTAGCAAGACCCGCACTTGGAAGCTCCTGTTGCTGTGTGACACGAAGCATACATAAAAGCTGACGTTCAAAATTCGCATCGAAATAGCTTATTTGGCAGGCAATCTGTACCAGTGGAAAGTGAAACAAAAAAAAATGACGCAAAAGGCACCATCAACGGTGTAATTTACAAAACGGGATGTATCCTACAATATATTCAATCATTTTGAGGAGGACAATAAAATTCCATTATGGCCGGATTTAGCTTTATGTCACTAGTCCAATAGCGTACTGGAATCGAATGGTATGAGGCTAATTCGATGCATCGAAATCTATTGAATTTAAGCCTCAGAAGAACTAAGGAGGAAGTAAATAATGCAAATAACTTACTTGAGGAGTGGATAAAATTGAGGGGAAAGTATCGTATACGGCTGTACAAGTTTTTATATGTAGGGTGAAGCGAAAGTGTCAAGAATTTTACTACAGCACTTACAATAATAGATTTAACTTATTCAATCTGTGTATGTAGAAAACTTTCAATACAATTTTCAACGAATTTTCTATTTCTTACTGTTAAATTGTTCAAAACCAATAAACATTGAGATGCAAATTCGTTCCAAATTTGAAAATTCAACTTCAAAGTAAATGAATTTCATCCAACTGTACGAAGTGTTGCTATAAATCATGAACTCCGTAAACACCGGAGACCTGCTGGTAAATAAATATAGGAGTAACTACGTACCACACTAATCAATGCAAACATGAGTGTGATTTAGTAAAACGAAACAAACGACGGCAGATATAATGCTTGAACAAGGCTTTCCGATAAACCTGGTTAAGCGATGTCGGGCTGCTGGACCGCATCCTATCCGGTCGAACGTCATTACGATGAATGGATCAAAAGGCCAAACGCCACTAGGTCGAATAAGTTATTAGGCTGAAAGCCATCAGGCCAATTTCTCCTTCTTTAAAACATGAGCTGCTCATTTCAATTTACTCAAAACTGTATATTATGCATCTGTCCGGCTTATTTGAAGCTAGAATCCAAAGAGGTGGTAGCAGCATCAGAAAAATGTTCGTACATAAGGCCAAAAGCAGTAGGCAAATGAATGTAAGGTCCAATAGAGAATGATACCAGGGAAATTAATCAAGCGTTACAAGGCGGACTTTATTGCCATGCTTGTTTTTACAGTTTACATTTCTTCGAACTAAGTAGCACAGGCAGCAAGCTAACGTATCACTCCTCCAGAGCGCGAAAATAACTGACTCCTATCTTTTTTCGGAAACGGCGCCCCCTCGCAAGCAAACCTGTTATCTAATCGATTGCCCAGATTAATTAAACGTAGGGGCCTATAAACTAGTTACCCTAGGAGGCGAAGTCGGACAGCATTAGACCTGAAGCGATGTGGTGTAATCGCATTTGGCGCCGTTGTTATTGTTTATTCTATTACCTTAGTAAATATGCAGCTAGAAAGATAACGTAAATATGCTAAACAAGTTCTATTCTAAGTTTAAAAAAAAATCTTAAAAAATTACCTTTCATTGAAAATTGATCATTCTTTCAACTCTTGATTTCAGTTTCGACCACTCTATTTATCCCTCTCTTTGGTTCATTCGACCTTGTGTCCTTCATAACTGAAGGCATCACAAATGCAAATGTATTTTTCCAGTATTCACTGTACTGTTTTTATTTTGAACAATTTATGGTCTTCAAACGACCGGTCGATAATGCAGTCGAGCCGGGCAGATAAAAATCCTCTATGGCGCTACTTGATAGATTCGAATATTCGAGCCACTGATATTGATTTAAAACCAAATATACGTGTGGCATGCGGCTAGATTCGGGTGTTCCGAATTTCAGGTTGCTTTATCTTGAGCCGTCAGTCGCCAGCCTCCGTGTACGCAGGACGCCGACGCATCTTACTCGAGTGCACACAGTCAGCAAATTCGGAGGTAAGGCAAGGCAAATGCTCCAAGTGCGCTGCAGAACATATTTTAGCTAGTTTAGTGGCTTACTCGGTTTAATAGCGCATTCGGGCTAATAACCCATTCGGTCTAGTGACCAATAAGGCCTGATAACCAATAAGGCCTGATGACCCAATCTTGCTAATGAATCATTTGACCAAATGGTCCATTCTGTTTAATAACCCGTTCGGCCAAATGGTTTTTGGTCTAAAGGCTTTCGACCTAAGGACCCAGTACCGATTAAGCTGATTCGTATGACGATGGAAAGAGCAAAATCAAGCGTCAAAATAACCAGAGAGACATTCAACTTGTTTGTGACATACGATGGATTGAATCACAGAGTGATGCACTCTCTAAACTATTGTTCAATGTATAACTCGAAGTTGCTATGTGAAGATCGGATGTGCAACGGAACGAAAACATTATCACGAGACTCCATGAACGTGAGAAAAAGGTATTTGTTCCCTTTAATAAAGAGGCTAAACTCTGACAAGACATAATAGTGGGTAGAGAGAGAGAACAGGCAGTCAGAAAAGTTTTGGTTGAGGTTATTGACGGGGTACGATACGAGGTTGTCGATGAATTCATATATTGGGGAACAATAGTGATACTCAATGTTACTCTGTACGTAAATTGAGAATGACCCAAACGTATGAACCACGAGCTGTACCAAGTAAACAAACATGTTGATTGCTGACAGTTTGATAATACAAGGAAGACTACAGTGAACTGGTCACGAAGTGCGAAATCTAGAAAAGGACCCAGTTAAAGTAATGCTTAACGGAGAATCTGGAAAAGGTTGGCGGTTTCGAGACTGACCCCGCACTCACTGTCTGTGTGCAATCCAAACCAAAAACCAGTCGATCATGATTCGGAACATCCGGGTTGTTCGGCAGCGAAGTCAAAGATTTCGGGTGAACCAAAAACTGGATCTAATATAAACTGCTATTCGCGAAGTCATGGCTTGTCACCAACATACATTGGATGATCTCTTCGCAGCCGATAGAGAGCAAGTAAGCAGGCAGCTGCGAAGAGGGAAGACAACAGTTCCAGGTACTGCGATTTAAGTTTGCCGAGAGCAGATCGACCATATCGATGAACTTGAAGGACCGCAACTCGACAACAGCAAATTTTGGACAAGTTGGACTGCAGCAGTTGTAAACGGAGCTTCAACGCTACAAAAGAACCACGAACACTACTCCTCTTAATCCTGTGAGGCTGGAGAAACAACACACAGCTATATCAACAGGTTTAGGCCGGCAACAATGAGATTTGCTCCTAAACCGATTACGCTCGTTTACCGATCGGGACAAATCATACCCTGTTTAGGTGAGGCGAGCAACATCACTTCCAACTACCTCTTCATCTTGGTAGCAACAGGTAGTATCAGTTGACACCAAAGATCTGTCAAGAATAGCCTAGGAAAACTTGTACCTGCAGCAAGAAGCTGTCAAAACGCAAAAGACGGGGAACGACTTCTTGATTTCTGGAGTTTCTGATCACACTCAGGGCAATTTCAGGAATCTGGTTCCATCGGAAAGGAGGACCTTGTTCGAAGAGTTGTGAAGCTCGTCTTCATGTTTTGTGCAAGGAAGATCTAAGCATGCGTAAAGACAGGTTTTATAGTCCTTTCAAAACTGTCGTCTTGGCCGGAAAAATCAGATTCCCGGAATGGGATAACGTCCAATGCCACCAAAAGCTCTCAAAACATTCTTCATTACACTTGTTTCGCATAATCATGAGGCTTGACATGTCGTAGGGCGGGTTGTGGAATTAGTCAAAAATTATTCACTGTAACGGAGGAACCAGGTACCCGGAATACCCAAATCGCACCAAAAACCTCAAAATGTTCTTCAGTGCACTTATTTTCAATCTCATGAAATTAAACACGTCGCTTTAGAAGCGATAAAAATGTGCTTTTTGCCGAAGGAATCAGCTGCTCGGAACATCCCAGAGCAAGACCAAAGTCATCAAAAGCCGTCAAAATGTTTTCCAGTGCGCTTGTTTTGCAAAATCATGAAGTCAAGCGCAGATTTTCTAACCGAATAACGACGGTTCGAATTCGAGCGGACGAGCCAGTTTGCTAACGCATGCGCAATACCGTCTAAGCATAGAGTTACATCTAACACCTCTTTCCCGGTAAATGTTGGAAAATTTCCTCTATCGAATAAAAGCAGATTTGTATTGCTTGGGTATTCCATCAATTCAGTGTCTCAAATTGATATCTGAGCTGCCGCTAATAATGTGATGGGCTTTTGCATTGTGGTAGATTATGAGTGAACGCTCATTTCTGCCACAGAATGATACAACCCTTTTGTAATCATCAGAAGGGGATGATTCATTATGCGGAAAAAATGCCGAACAATAGACCTATTGCCTTATGTTATCAATAGTCATATTGACTGTGACAACAGAAACATCAGCGAGATGTGAGGTCGGATATAAAACATACGTCAATATAACTATTCGCATCTATACATGCACGAGGCATTTCCTGTGGATTTGTAATGCCGTTCTTGTTGAAAGCTAAGAAGACGAGGTTTTTTTTTTCACTTTGTTTATTTGATAAGGCACGTATGCATTAGCTTAAAGGTGCCATTTTTTCATTGTTTTACATTTTGAATTTCTTAAAACTAGGGGGTTACACATTTCAATATTATTTTGTTTTATATAATGAAACTAAAAAAAAAAAAACTTTACAGCTAACTTATACATATAAAAGAGGGTATAATATAATATTCGTAAGATTTGGGGGACGGGTCATTTTGTGTGTTCTTTGTATAGTAATTCACTTTATGATTTTTAGAAGGTAGATTGTAGGAGAAATTAATTATTAACTAAGCGGAACATTTTACAAGCTTATTAACTAGAGATAACTAGAAAGAGTGGTTCAAGATTAAGGGGAATTAATTAGGGCTATTTTAAAGTAGTGGTACTGTTGTGCATTTCTTAACGAGATTAAATATTGTTCAACTAAAACTAGAAGATAGGGGGCACATAAATTTTGTGAAGATATTCAAGGGGAGAAGGGGGTGAAGTCATACATCTGTGTATCAGAGACATGGGAGGGTGGGTGGACAAGGCTGAAGGGGGGGGGGGGGGGTGAGATATAAACTTTCAGTTTCCGGCATCAGGAATTAACGGCCAGGATTACAGATTCGAACGGATTGATCAACTAACACTAGAAGATAGGGGGGCACATAAGTTTTGGGAAGATATTCAAGGGGAGGAGGGGTGAAATCATACATCTGTGTATCAGAGACATGGGAGAGAGGGTGGACAAGGCTAAACGGGGGGGATATAAACTTTCAGTTTCCGGCATCAGGAATCAACGGCCAGGATTACAGATTCGAACGGATGTATCAAGTATTGGGACGCCGGGCGGTTTTCCTCGAGCCGGCAGGGGTTCCTCCAGACGATTTCGTAGTACGGCTCAAATACGGATCGGAAACACACCGCGTTGCGCGTGTGATATTGTACTGTAGATCTCGTGTTGTTGGTTCATTCGACAGATGTTTTGTCTCGTCTTGGAGTCGTATCAAACCATCGTTGGGGTACGGTAGGCGGAAGAGGGCACTTCTGGGAATGATAAGAGAAAAGATAGGGGCATTTAAATTTGGATATTGATGGTTTTGAGGAACGTGTATATAAGGGACATGTAGAGAATATCGCGGCTTGCTAGTACATCTCGAACCGGGACATTGGGTGATCTTCCTCGGGCCCGAAGGGAATCGAATAGTTGAGATCTGGCAGAACAGTACTCGGCGCATGCCCAGACAACATGTTCGATTTCGTGATAACCGTTGCCACAAGCGCAGATACCGCTATCCACGAGCCCAATACGCCGGAGATGTGCGTCCAGCGTGTAGTAATTGGACATGAGCCGAGATATCACGCGAATGAAATCCCGACCCACATCCATCCCCCTGAACCAAGGTTTCGTCGATACCTTAGGAATTATCGAATGTAGCCACCTTCCCAGTTCACCATTGCTCCATGAAGTTTGCCAACTTTCGAGGGTTCTCTGATGAGTGATACTGAAAAATTCGCTGAAGCTAATTGGTCTTTCATATATGTCACCTTGTAAAGCGCCCGCCTTAGCTAAAGAGTCCGCTTCTTCATTACCTGGAATGGAGCAATGCGAGGGAACCCAAACTAAGGTAATCTTGTACGATCTTACAGACAAAGCACGCAGGCGGTCCCAGATTTTCCCCAGAAAATATGGAATGTGCTTTCTAGGTTTCATTGAACGGAGAGCCTCGATTGAGCTGAGGCTATCCGAGACAATAAAGTAATGATCGGTGGGCAAAGTATCAATGATCCCAAGGGTATACTGAATAGCAGCAAGTTCTGCGACGTAAACTGAAGCAGGATCATTGAGTTTGAATGAGGCGGTGAGGTTTTGATTGAATATACCGAAGCCAGTGGAGCCGTCGAGGCTTGACCCGTCTGTGTAAAACATCTTGTTGCAGTCGACTTCTCGAAATTTACTATGAAAGATGCTTGGGATCACTTGCGGACGTATGTGATCCGGGATTCCACGAATCTCGTCTTTCATGGATGTGTCGAAGAATACAGTTGAATCAGAAGCATGAAAGAGATTGACACGGTTGGGATAGTATGAAGAAGGATTGATATTTTGTGCCATGTAATCGAAGTACAAGGACATAAATCGGGTTTGAGAATTGAGCTCGATAAGCCTTTCGAAATTTGCAATTACTAACGGGTTCAAGATATCGCATCGGATGAGCAATCGATATGAGAGTTCCCAAAATCGATTTTTCAGTGGAAGGACGCCCGCCAGCACTTCTAAACTCATCGTATGTGTCGAGTGCATGCAACCCAAAGCAATACGCAAACAACAATATTGGATTCGATCTAGTTTGATGAAATGTATGTTCGCAGCGGAGCGGAAACAGAAACTCCCGTACTCCATCACCGACAATATTGTTGTTTGGGACAGCCTGATCAGGTCTCCTGGGTGGGCACCCCACCATGTTCCGGTTATTGTACGGAGAAAGTTGATCCTTTGCTGGCACTTCTGTTTCAGATACCTAATGTGACATCCCCAGGTTCCTTTAGAGTCGAACCAGACCCCGAGATATTTGAAAGTTGAAACCTGAGCAATAGTTTGACCCATTAATTGAAGCTGTAGTTGCGCTGGTTCACGCTTCCTTGAAAATACGACTAGCTCAGTTTTCTCCGTGGAGAATTCGATACCTAGCTGGAGGGCCCAAGCAGACAAATTGTCCAAGGTATCTTGCAATGGTCCTTGCAGATCGACGGCTTTGGGACCTGTAATAGAGACCACACCGTCATCTGCAAGCTGTCTTAGCGTGCAGGAATTGACAAGACATTCGTCAATGTCATTCACGTAAAAGTTATAGAGTAGGGGGCTTAGACATGAGCCCTGGGGAAGACCCATGTAGCTAATTCGTGATGTCGATAAATCACCATGCGAAAAATGCATATGTTTTTCAGACAGCAAGTTTAGCAAAAAGTTGTTTAGAGTCGGTGAAAGACCATGCTGGTGCAGCTTCTCAGAAAGAATTTTGATAGAAACTGAATCAAAAGCCCCCTTTATATCTAGGAAAACTGATGCCATCTGCTCTTTGCTAGCATAAGCCATTTGAATTTCTGTTGAGAGCAACGCAAGACAATCGTTCGTCCCTTTGCCTTTGCGGAAACCAAATTGTGTATCTGACAGTAAGCCATTTGCTTCAACCCAATTATCGAGGCGAAACAAGATCATTTTCTCGAACAACTTTCGGATACAGGACAGCATCGCAATCGGTCGATACGAGTTGTGGTCGGAGGCTGGTTTTCCTGGTTTTTGAATGGCAATGACCTTCACTTGCCTCCAGTCATGAGGGACAATATTACCCTCAAGAAACTTATTAAATAAATTCAACAAGCGTCTTTTGGCAGAGTCTGGCAGATTCTTTAACAAGTTAAATTTGATTCTGTCTGGCCCTGGGGCTTTATTGTTACATGATAAGAGAGCAAGTGAGAACTCCACCATCGAAAACGGTGTTTCGTTCGCGTTATTGTGAGGGGATGCGGCGCGGTAGATCTTCTGTGCCGGGGCGGAATCCGGACAAACCTTCTTGGCAAAATCGAATATCCAACGGTTTGAATATTCCACGCTCTCATTGGTACTGTTTCGGTTTCGTAAGCGCCGGGCCGTACTCCAAAGAGTGCTCATCGATGTTTCTCTCGTTAGTCCGTCGACGAACCGGCGCCAGTAACTACGTTTTTTGGCTTTTATCAAACTCTTCATGCGCGTTTCCGCCATCGCATACTGTCGGTAGCTAGCTGGCAGTCCGTCGTCCCGGAAGGTCTTATACGCAGCGGCCTTCTCCGCGTACACGTCTGAGCACTCTTTGTCCCACCATGGATTGGGAGG
This sequence comes from Topomyia yanbarensis, assembly GCF_030247195.1. NCBI lineage: Eukaryota > Metazoa > Arthropoda > Insecta > Diptera > Culicidae > Topomyia > Topomyia yanbarensis. The sequence continues at coordinate 159,373,481 of NC_080670.1, forward strand.
ACGCCCGCGTGAATTCGCGTCTGGTACGCGTTTAGTCTGAGCTTGAATCGCGGTATCGAGAATCAAGCCAGCCAGGAACCCGTACTCTTCCTCCGGAGGAAGCTCTTGTGTCGATTCTACTTTTTCGGATATCGCGGACGCGTAGCTCTTCCAATCAATATTTCGTGTGAGGTCATACGAAACATTGATTGTATTCGGTGGCCCTGAACCGTTAGCAATATTAATTACGATTGGCAGATGGTCGCTGCCGTGGGGATCAGAGACTACCTTCCATATGCAATCTAACCGCAGCGATGTCGAGCAGAGGGACAGGTCTAAGGCGCTCGGACGCGCTGGAGGGGCAGGAATCCGTGTCATTTCACCAGTATTCAAAATGGTCATATTGAAGTTGTCGCAAAGCTCATGGAGTAGGGTAGATCGATTATCGTCATGAAGGCAACCCCATGCCGTGCCGTGGGAGTTGAGGTCACCTAAAACTAGCCTCGGTGCGGGGAGGAGTTCCGCAATATCGCAAAGCCGTCGGTGGCTAACTGAGGCTCTAGGGGGGATGTAGGTGGAAGCAATGCAAAGGTCTTTGCCTTTAATTCTGGTTTGGCAAGCGACAACTTCAATGCCTGGTGTCGAGGGGAGGTCGATCCGATTGAAAGAATAGCACTTTTTGATCCCCAAAAGTACTCCTCCGTAAGAGTCTTCTCGATCCAAGCGAATAATATTAAAATCGTGGAAGTGTAGGGTTATTTCTGAAGTGAGCCATGTCTCGCATAGGGCAAATGCATCGCATTTCAAATTATTTAGTAAGATTTTAAACGAATCGATTTTCGGGATAATGCTTCTGCAATTCCACTGTAGAACAGTGATTAAATCCTTGACCTCGTTCGATGAATTAGCCATCGAAGGATACAATCGCTGAAAGGAGGGGCCATTTCGCAGTGAACTGCATCAAGAATGTTTTTACTGTGGGGAGAAAGCTTATCAAGATACTTTTAAGGGGGTCAGAAATGTTTAACGCTGTAAGAATACGGTCCACAATGTCAGAGAAATTTATTAAGCCAGCACTGTTTTCTTTCTCTGGCTGAGATATGGGAACACTTGGGGTTTTTGATGTTCCTGGAAGTGCTGGGAACTCCTTTTCTGAGCTCAGGTTACTGAGACCGGGAGCGACTTGCTTCGGTTTTGCACCAGTACTTCCTTGAGTAGTTATTTTAGGGGGACCATGAAGAGACACCTTCTGGCCTTTACGACGAAGCTTGGAAGAGGAAATGTTCTTCCTTTTTCTACTACTTCTAGGCACAGCAGAAGATGTTCCCTCCTGGGGTTCATCACAGTCGCCTTCGTCAGTAGACAAGTTGGTAAAGATGTTCGTAGAGACAGGTGGCGTAGCTATCTTAAGCATTTCTGCAAAAGATCGCTTAGAGCGTCCCTGAAGGGAACGCTTAAGATTTTCCTCGCGCTGTTTGTACGCGGGACATGAAGGGAGATCATGTGGGTTTCCCCCACAGTAGAGGCACTTTTCGACATCTCTACCACAGGAATCATCCGCATGATTCCCACCGCATTTCCCACAGCGGGCTTTATTGCTACAATGGGAGGCTGTGTGTCCCAATTGTTTGCAATTAGTACAGTTCATGACCCGCGGCACAAAGAGGCGAACAGGTAGACGAACCTTGTCAAAGAGGAGGTAATTAGGCAGGGCAGAGCCGGCGAAGGTCACCCGATAAGAGTCGGAGTTGACGTATATTTTCTTGCCGTCAGCTGCGACTGATGCTGAATGCAAACGTTTGCATTCCAGTATCTTCACTGGCTTAAGCATGGGGTCTTTGAAACAACCAGTCCCATATTTTAGCAGGTCCTCGCAATTCAGACTCGAATCGGAAACGACCCCACTGACTTCAACCCTGCTAGCTGGAATATACACCCTGTACTCCTTCGTAAAGGGCTCGTAGCCAGCAATATCGTTTGCCTGAGTTGAACTGTTAACCACCACCCGAAGCTTATCAGGGCGAATTTTCGATATTTCTGTTACGGCCGAATACCGATCCGTCAGAACTCGAGAAATCTGCAACAGATTCAAACACTTTTTTTCTTTGGTCCGAAAGAAGATCACAAATGGCCCGGTGGCCGAGCTCGGATATACCTTGAGCCGGGGAGCCGATTTTATTTCGACGTCCATCTCACCTTGAGATGAACCGCCGTCAGGGGAAGTCATTTTTGCACGGGCCTATTGCCCAGTGCACGTTATTAAGACAACCAAGAAGGGGAAGCGAAAACTAATACTTAGCTTGTGTATGTAACGGTATCCAGACGGCTTACTAAAAGAACACTGTTTCACTTCACTGACCGGCTAACGGTACTCAGAAACAGAAACACAAAAGAAGGGAAAAAATACTGAAACCTCAACTAGGCGCAGAGTGTGCAAATAACCTTGAACGCGGATTAACACTATTTGTCGCTATAGAGTGTACGGACCGATGACAAAAGACTTCTATCTCGACTGAGTGCTCGATAACGAATGAAGAAGACGAGGTTATATAGGTTTGCACCATAGAAGTCTCCTTTATGGAAATACTATTCTTGAACCAAAGATATGGTGGCTTTCCCTTCTTGTACAAGGCGGGATAGATTCATAGTTGGTGTGCGTTTATGCTGAAGATTAATTTGTGTTACTCTAACCATGGTCGATCAGAGCATTGTACATTTAATCACTAGCACTGATTGTACAGACACTACAAGATACCAAACACATCTTGACTTAAGAGCTCCTGTTTTCAGTCGCTTCTTGCGAAATGGGGGCAGGGCCCAGTGGAGCAATTATTAGCTGGTTTTGTCCGGAGGAAAATAATAGATTGTTATCAATCTCCTAGGGTAACACAACCACTTTCGAGGATTTTTTAACCGGTCCAAAAGTGTCCTCTTTTCCGGAAGAACCAGTTATCCGGGAGAATAGCCAGTGCCAATAGAAACCCTAAAAATTTTCTACATTGCACTTGTTTAGCAAAATCATGAAGTCTGAAAACGGATTTTATAGACCGGTTTTTGCCGGTGGAAGGAATATTGCGGAGAATGGAATGTTCCACCAAAAACTTTCAGAATATGTGCCAGTGTATCATTTTTACAAAATCAAGAAATTTAATGCCATGGTTTTTTTTTCTGTTTTGGCAACTGAGGTTAACCTAGTACTTCCAATAATATATCCGGAGCTGGGGCCTCGATTCCCAAAACTAGACAAACTTTGTGATCCCAAAAAAATCGCGGCTGGGAACCATTATTTTCAAATTTAATGTGTTCAATGAAATAGGGATTGGGGACGTAATAGTTAATAGTATAAACGAGATACTACTGTAGTGATATAACAGTCAGTATCAGCGGAGGACGTTTGTTGCACAACTTTACCTATAACATGAAAAAAACTTTTTCGCCAACGCTTATTAGCAAGAAGTTTTCTTTGACTTTGAAGAACTTTTGAAAGCGCGTTTTTCGAATCAATTTTGTCAGCAGCATCTTCCGGTAACACCAACTGGATGAACGCAATGCTTAACAACCGATTAGCGTTTCACTATGACAAACGGATATTGGGAGACAGAGCGTCTGCGGGGCTGTGACTATATGTGATTTATGCCAGCTAAAATGCTAAAAAACATGAAAATTTTACAAAACTGACTATATTGGACTAGTACAATTTTCAGAGTTGTTCTTAAAACAATCAATTGTAGATAAATATATTTACACAAATATAAATATGACCGCATATTGACCAACTTATCAATCACAATGAGAAATCCCTCTGAAAGAGCGATGCAGAATCAATCTTCGGAAAAGTAACCATCTCGACCAAACATATGATTTGGGCATAAAAGCCAACTGGCAAAATTCACTTTGAGTGGAAATTCCGGACAAACCGTTACTCACCAATCACAGATGTTGGTAGTAAACAAAAGAGCATATATTTCTCTTTCATTAACAGCTGTGAGCTGTGTTTAGCCAGTTCGTCCAGAATTTTCGTTCAAAGTAAATTACTCCACAAGGAACGTTATCGAAGACACTAATCAGTACATAATCTACGCCTAAAAGTGTGATCCATAACAAAATATCTGGATTTCGTTGCTGTACATCATTTAATAAGTATTATGTATTTTTTATTCTTGTAGTTTTGCTGAGTATGTGCAACTTGTCTTTAGTAGGACACTTCTTTATTTGAACTACTTTCTTATTAAAATTTTAAGATGAATCCCTAAGGATTTTCTGTATTTCTGCAACAAGCTCGTAGATCAAAGTATTTTTTACATTGCAAAATGCACGCCATACTACCCAAAACAGCCGTTTCTGTCCAATCATACAATCCTGTGATCAAAGACACGAATAAACGATTGACCACAAAAACCCACACGATATATGGTGGGAGTACAAAATTATAGCTTGGTCCTAATCCGTTTGGAGTGTTATAAAGACATGCTAGTCGTTTGTTGTTGATACTGGGTTTCTTCCAGCTTACGGCCGTCCTTTAACTCACCTCGAATACGGATATGTATGAAGTAGAAAAGGGCGGTCACTTTGGAAAACGGTAATTTTTGCTTCTTTTGATTTGCCTCACGCGACCTGTTTTGGACTATGCTATGAATGCAACAAAAAGGACCGTCCGAAGGTATAGTAGCATGTTGTGTAACTATATTGAGCTTTTTCCCTGGAAGTTGAAAGCCGGCCAAACCGTCGATTCCCGCCAACGTTTATGATTAGGAAATTACGCCCCCATTTAAAAATACCCTATTCAAAGAAAAAAATGAACATGTTATGTTGTTTTTATTTTTGCTGTTTTTCTGCCCTATGTTGATAGATGGGTTGAATGAATTTCTTTTGAACATCCAACGTTCGAAATTTACCCCGATTTATCGGTTATTCAAAAAAGCAATCTTCTTTTAGAAGGTATCCGTGGCCTCTCCACCATTTGCTCTAATTTGCAGCAGTGGAAAATGGGATCCCATTGTATGTAAATTTATGCACATGTTCGCTAGTTACTCTTTGATCAAAGCTACTTTTCCAAATGGGCGGAAAATAAGGTTGAAGATATGGGTTGGAAAGCGCGGAAAAAAAATACTTGGACGGATGTGTGCTGTGGTTTCGAGTGAAACATTGTCGGCAAGAATGTTCAGTATAATGACCTATGCTCTGCATAGGTAATTAGCAAGTCACCGGCTTCAAGTGGCGTTGCCCAAGAAGGTTTAACTGGAACGGGAGCGATGGCGAAAGAGATTACATATTAGCAAAGTGTGCAAACAAAGAAATTGATGGCTTTGTTTTTCAGAGGAAAAAGTACGTGACATATTTTTAGGCGGTGAATTTCCACAAAACTGAAACAATTCAAGAATACTGCCTCTATAACGTAAGAAATGTAAATTGGTAGTGGGAGTTGCGTTTCGACGTTATCTCATCAGAATCCGACACTAACTTAGTGATAGGATAAAGCTAGCGCCGGATTGATACTAGCTCCAAAAAAACGAAAACACTATTTGTGTCTCTAAGCAAACCCCTAGTCCTGCGTGATGTCACGTAAGAAAAGGAGTTCTAATTCAGCTGATGAGAATTAATGAAATCGAAACTTGGTTTGGCTTAGCAAGGGAATGCACTATGCTATATTTCTCCTTCATGTAGAAAAAATTAGGTAAAAACAGTTCAAGGGAGCACTCCTCATTTTGAGAAATTGTCAAAAACCTTCATTTTGTTTTGATAAGATCTCGGATACTATGTACTTTAGAACCAATCAGCGGTATATTTTTTTTGAAGAAGAATCTACCAAAAATACTAGTTTTTAGCGACAGTGCCAGTTAAAAATTAAAAATGCATTTTTCTCGTAATTGATGCTTTTCAATTTGCCATCACGTTCCTCAGATATTTTTACATTAAAAACACTTATCAACACAATATAAATATATCCGATTTCTAGTCTACATTGCCATAAACTAGGTTTGAACTCAATATATTCATGCTGGTGATATTTTCTTCATGAAGTTACCGTCGGTTGTTCTCTGGCCGAGTAATGTGATTCATGTTCATGATTCCATGATTCACGATTTTTTGTAATTTCTCTTCGAGTTATTGTGATATTTTATTCATGAGTTAGATCTTCGATTTTTCACATGCTCATGAGCTTAGTCACGTTTCCCGTTATTTCTATTTACGTTATCGTGATACTCTCGGATTTTTCAAGCAGAATGATGTGAATTAATGACTTTAGAAACTTATCCACGATGTTAGTAATTTCGCAGAATCGTGATATTTTAGTTATTTATTCATACGTCAAGATTTTAAATAAGACATGCGCAGGACACATATTCATGATATCAACAACTTTATCATAATTTTCGTAATTCCCCGTCTCGTTATTGTGATTTGTTTACTATCAGATTTTATTACGCGGATAACCAGTTCACAAACCCATGAACTCATGAATACTATTCTCAGGTCTGTACAATATCAAGACCATGCACGAAATAGAATGCTGTAAGGTGAACGGAATTTATGATGTTGTGAAATATTTCAAGCGCGTAAATGGTGACTAGTGACTAATACACTAAGAAGAAAATTTAAAGTCAATTTACAAAAAACTCCATCTTTGATTTGGATGAAATTTTATTCCAAGATAGGTAATTATGTTCCTTACCTACCGTGAAAAATTCAAGTTGGGCACTTTCAAGGAAAAAATGTTATTTGAAAAAAACTTTTCCTTGTCCAAAGTGTATTTTTTTCAGTGCATTTTTATCGAAAACTAAACCAATGAAAGTCATAATCATCTCAGAATTCAATTTCCCGACTACTAGTTGCCTGATACATGCAAAAAGTAACGAATTTGGTATAGCATCTCGGACTGGACTGGAATGGAAGGTATTCGTTTAACGGAGATCTGGTACTAGAACACTTAGCGCACGATCAGACAACATGATTAATATCGCGATAACCGCCACCACAAGCGCAGAGACCGCTCTCCATGACCACAATACGCCGGAGATGGGCCTTCTACGTATAATCATTGTATATGACCCAAGATATTACCCGAATGAAGTCATGACCCTCATCCATTCCCTTCAACCAAGGTTTGTTGATACCTTTGGGATTCCTGAACTTCCATAGCTCCACGAAATTTGCCAATTTTCGAGCGTCCTCTGAGAAGAAATAAAACTCGTTGAAGCTACGCGATCTTTCGTAAATATCACCTTCTAATGCCTAAATTCCATCTTCTTCTTATCATTTTAATCCAAGTGTCCGCCTTCTCATTATCCGGAATGGAGCACTTCGAAAGAACTTGAACTAAGGTAATCTGCTATTATTTCTCAGATAAAGTACTCAAAAACTCCCATGTTTTCTTCAGGAAATACAAAGAGTGCATCCCATGCTCCATCAAACAGAGAGCCTCCTGTAACTGTAACGATGTAGGCATGGTCGTTAAGAGGTAAATATAAAACCATCAGTTTTGTGAAGAGAATGTTGACAACAAAGCCTCTTTTATAATTGCACTCACCACTACTGTCATAATAATTAGCATAAAAGCGATGCATAGCAGTCATAATATTACGAACGTTCCGTGTATTCCAAGCACAGGAGGAATCGAATACACAACGTAGGCCCTAGCCGGCAGACGAAACATTGTTTCTCTGATGATCCGTCCGTTAATCCGTCGACGGACCGGTGCCAAAAATCGCGTATTTCAGCTTTCATCATGTTTTTCATTTGCATTTGTAGCGTCGCGTATATTGGGAAAAATTCGGGCAATCCGACGTTCAAAAGTCCCTTTCGCGTACAATCCTAAGCAATCTCTGCCACCACGAAGTAGGAGACTGTTCACGGTTGTTCTCGTCGGGTACCAGTTTCGTCTAACCTTTAATCGTAGTGCAAAGGCATTTTGTAAAACCTGGGGGAAAATGTAGGGACTGAAGTATAAGGACACTTGGGATTTTGATATCCCATGTGGAAATTCCTGCTAGGAACCACTTACTTCGGTTTTGTAACAGCACCCTTCAAGGGACACTCTCAGGCCTTTACGAGGAAGCTTAGGAGAGAAAACTGATTTTCCTCTTGCGGAAAATTATAGGCACATTAGAAGATGTTCTCACAATGGGATGGTCAGACTTTTGCTCTTTAGTGTACTAGGAAATGTAAAAATTATTCGTTGTAGGTGGCGTGGCGCTCTTTTGCATTGTCGGAGCGTTCCTTAAAAGAATGTTTAATTTTGTCCCCACATAATTTATATTCATTTTCCACAGTGTGCCTTGTTTCTACAATAAGTCGCTATAGGCTCAATTGTTTGCAACAACGGAAGTTCATGCCTCGCGGCACAAAAAGACGAACATGTAGACTAGCCCCGCTCAAAAGATCAAAGTTTGAAAGAGCAGATTCGGCGAAAGGTTTGAAATGAGGCTGATGGAAAATAAGTTGTTTTCAAATACTCCTTGATTTTTTTCCTGAACGCAATTGCTTGCGAACCAGAATTTTCACTGGCTGAAACAAAGGGTTCTTGAAGAAGCGAGCCGCATACTTCGCAATTAAGGCCCCTGTTGGAGACTACACCATCAATCTCTACTTGCCGGGCGGGTACATAGGCCAAGTGGTATTTAGTTAAATCTCACATATATCGATAATATTAAATGCCTCATCTCTGCCCGCATTCAAGTTTATTATGAATATATACCAAATTGGTTACCGATACTTTTTGCATGTATCAGGCAACTAACAGTTGGGAAATTGGATTCTGAGATGATTATAACTTTCACTGGTTTAGTTATCGATAAAAATACACTGAAAAAATAAATTCAGTTTGGACAAGGAAAAGTTTTGTTTTAATAACTTTTTTTCCTTAAAAGTGCCCAACATGAAGATGGAATTTTTTTTGTAAATGTTTCTTGTAAATTTTTAAAATCTTTTTTATTCAGTGTAGGAATCGATGAAGAATTTTTTCAATATTTTTATTCAAAAATTTAACTCATTTTGTGAAAATCACTCCTACAACATTTTTTTGTAGGATTTGACATTTTTGGACAAAGCCATTTGAAAAAAAAATGGTTAAAAAGTTTGACACTTTTCAAAAGACAGTTTAGATCATTTTTGAAAAAACGAAGTGTGCAAAGTGGCTTATTGTGACGAAGTTCTCAGGTACAGAAAGTTTCATTAAAATCTGAGAGGCTGTTTCGCCGGAATGAAGGAGCAATAAATAGTAAAATCGTTCACCTGCCGTTTGACTCAACTAAACATAAGCACTATCCCGAGCTGAAGTTGATTTTTTAACAAACCTATCATAAATTCTCGGCAGCTACTATCATAAATTCTCGGCAGCTGGTTGCCCAGAGCGATAAACGTATGATAACACTACTAAGAGTTGCATAGATCGTTTCACTCATCAAGGTGAATCGAGATTTGTGTGTGTGTCTTTACCCCATCCTGGTAACAAAAACTTCTTCCTGTGTAAAAATCCTTCTCTTCCCCAATGACTGTAAGGACGTGACAGGCACCGTTATTGGTATTTCACATAATCTAGAACTCTCGAAACGTGCACATTGAGGATAGATGGCTATTTCCAGGCCCCATTTGCTGATTCTCTGTGCAATTTCGCTTGTTCTGGTCAATCATGGAGCAGCAACTACGAATTTTATTATACATGATTTCTTTTTTCACGATCATGTTATCGTAACGTAAAAATGCGAGTTTTGTGAAATTCATGGCACTTTATGTGATTAATTTGTATTCTGCGTAGACTGTCTTCACCTGGAAGAGCTACTGTAAAAATAATAATAGTGAAATGGGGAGATCATAACGCAGTATGTAAGTCGATTGCCTTGTACGCAGCTCACCTGGGTTCGATTCTTAACCCTGCACATAGGGGTTAGAAATTTTTCTAACTCGTGAAAATAGACGATGGTCCCAAGCAAAACTTCTATAGTCAAAACATCGACCAAAAAATAATGGTGAATAATGTGATTCGCACCACTATTCTCGACTCGTTACGTATGAATCATGTCAGAAAAGGAATTTCCAAAATATTAAATGTTATCTTCCGAGTCGTGGATAAGATAGGAACGTATATGAGAACATAGTTCAAGTGCAAAAGTAAGATAAGAGGTTCAAGGTAAAGTAGTGTCGAGAGAAATGATCATGACTAGGAGCTTCTTTCAGAAACTAATTGCTCCTCTTGTCGAAAAATTTATGTTCGTTTACAAACAAATCAGTGAAGAGAAGCCCAACTTTCCCGTTCATCAAATATTCCGACTTCAGGACCTCATAGTGGCAAAATATAGGCAAGCTTTCTTCCGAACTGTTCAACTGCATTCCTAACATCCTAACTACACCAGTAACGTCAACTCGTACCTAACTACTATGTAGCACAACGCATGACTGATGGTGGTAACCATATAATGGGCTCTGTGAACTGTCCTGCATCAAAACTTCACAAACCGAGAAGGATGATTTACTTCTGAATTAAAATTTAATTGTCGACACTTACCACTTACTCTTTTCCCAGTGGGTGCACAAGAAAACAGCATGATAAGGATGGCAGTGAATTCCATTTGACTTACCCATCAGGTTTGCTCCATGTTCAGGGGAGACAGAGCTAAAACGGACAGCTTGGGCGACGAGAGTTTGCTACTTTAAGAAATTACAATACAAAACAAATTTTGATAATTTGGACCCAACTTGTTTCAACCGAATTTAAACTATATGTGAAAAATAGTATGGATCTCATGAGTATTAAATTAAAGATTTAGATATTATATTATAATATTTTCTATCACTCTATTAAATAATGATTTACTAGGTTTTGGTAAACCTTCAGTTACACTGCATGTGCCTTATTATGTTAGAAAAAATACCGTCAGCCATCCACTTCAATTATAATGGTTCCTTTTGGCGAATGTTTTGCTCCCTATCACTCTTCTACACTACAGTTTGACGAGAAAAGCAAACTAATGCAACTATTGCCATCACGATTGCAGATGAATAGAATGTTTCCAGCGGTTACACGACAGCTTATCTTGGTTATAATATAACTAAAGAATGCTGTATAAACCGGTCAATCTTTTACTGCTTGAACCGATCCACCAAGGCACACCATTTCCACAATCGTTCAATAGAGAGGCTGGTCGTTAGACTTTTTAATTGCGGTTACTTGTCGACTCCGGTAATAGTTGCTGCATTGATTCAACTTAATTACCCACACTAAAAATTGTGATACCCGAGTCCAGGCTGTGAGTCCTTTGGGTCCCCGTACATATTGCATGCAACGTCCGAGTGAAGTAAAGTGCAATTACGACCAACGCACGAGGATAAAACAACCTATAGTGCAAAGTGCACACTTCATTCTAATCCCAGCCCATAGATGGCTATAAAAGCCAATTAAAACTGCTTTCATTTGATAGCAATCGGTTCTTTTTTTATATTCTTTTGTTTATATTTCGTTGGCTTGACGAGCGATGCGATGGTGTTACAATTCACAGACCTATTTTTGCAAATGTTTTGTGGAAAAGATGCAGACCGAGAAATAAATGGGTCTCGTTACTAGCAATGATTGGATTGGGGATGCTGTGGGAAATGGGTCTCTAGATGAGAGTTTTTTTTATTTCGTTCCAATTATTTATTTAGAATTTCTTTAACCACGAGACAAAGCTAAAGGTCAAAAGACAAAAGATCGAAGGGACAAACGGTCGAAAGACAAATTTTCAAAAGGACAAAAGATAATACAAAAGGACAAAAGATAATACAAAAGGTCGAAAGAAAAAAATAGTCGAACACAACAAATGTACTTATTTTAGAGAATTAGAGTAGCAAACAAAAGCAAAGGAGTGATTGTGACCCTGAATTTATAAAATAATTTAAAATGCCAGAACAAAATGGTGAATCAAAAATTAAAACTAATAGTTAACAAAACTCCGACATTTTTCCTTCTTTATAGCATGAGCTCTTCTTTAAATGATGATTGGCCTGATAATTATATTACTTGGTCAAGGATAATTTCCGATTTGCAGTATAGTGGCAATAAGCGATTTTGAAACCGATTGGGAGTTTTCTTCTTTTGAATGTAAGTTTTTCTACAAGCTTACAATGTTTTAATACATGAATCGTCTACTGCAATGAAGATAAAAATATAAAATTTTATTTGATGGCATGTAGGCTTCAAATCCCCACTATCACCGAAGATATCGTATTAACAAATGCGTGTTTGATATTAATATAAAATACGATTGAGATATGATGACTTTCACTAGAGACAATAATCAACAATATTATGAAGCCAAACATATACTAAGCAGATTTTCACAAACAAATCATATTTGCTTTTTTTATTTTGATCAAAGATTTTACCAAATACAAATGACAATTTTTATATAGCTCAACAAAATACATGTTCAACGACTTGTTATTCGGTGTGAAGGAATGCGAAGTAGCAAAACATGCAAGGCAATTATATTCTAGGTAATGGCTTTATGGATAATGAGGTAACATCCATGAACTTTATTTAATTTCACATGTAATAGTAAGAACATGTTCTGTCACGTCTAAGCGTTAAACTTACATGACAATTCCCAGAAGGTTAACTAGTACCAGATGTTCAATTCCTTATTATATTTCAGACATCATACACCTAGAAGAGAGTTGATACTTTCAAAAGCACATGGTCAAATATATGAAATAGCTAAAAAACTAAAAAAGCTAAAAACCTTTCATTTATTCGGTCTTTTGTCTTTTCGACCGTTTGTATTTTCGATCATTTATCTTTCGAGCGCTTGTCTGCCGACCTTTTGTTTGTTCGACCCTTTGCGTTTCAATTTTTTGCCATAGATTCTGCTAGAATCTCCTTTTTTCAATTTTTTGTCTGTTCGACTTTTTGTCATAAATTTTCCCTGAATCTTATTTCTGGATAAACTTGATGCAATAAGGAAACCAATGAAATGATTTTTTTTAAAAATCAAACAAATTTTTTTTCGAGGGTTGTCCTACTGGAGCTGTAGGCCTAGGTTCTCGGAAGGGCTCCTCGTCAGAATCACTTACTACTACAATTGCAGACAAGACGGAAAATGTGACTCACTAAAAAACTACTTAAGGCCAATTGCGGCGGGCCGTGATTCTGAGTGTGATATTCATTGAACGGTTCCGTTATGCGGGGGTGCGTGTATGATCGCAAAGTGCTCGAGCGTTTGTGTGTTAACGAGTTCGATCACGTGGGCGTATGTATGTGGCGTGTGCTAGCGTGTATGTAACTTCGCCTGTAGAAATTCGATTTTATAACCGTATGTTCAATCGCATATTGTCGTGTGCTCTTGGATGATTACGCGCGGACCGTCAATCCGATACTAAATATTCGGTATACGGTTCAGATGCTAGAAGAAAGTGAGTTCTTCCACATCATCAGAGTTCCCGGTCATGTCGCCATGGAGCATGTTGTTGAATGGATGGATATAAGTGTCACTTTTTTATTGGTCCGACGATTTATGTACTTAAGTTGCTAGGACGAGAAGTAAGGATTACCGAACGTAACCGATACATGATATCGCGGGCGCGGGAGTTTGCTGGTTCACGCTTGAGACCGCGTTCGAAAATTTATAAGTACTGAGATGTTCACCGAATGTTATCATGTTTGCGAGATCGCGGGTGTGGTTGATCGCGAAGTGCTCAGGCGTTTGTATATTACCGTATTTGTCGTGTGTATATATTCGATTTAATTATCGCCATGGAACGGGTTGTTTAGTGGATATGAGCGTCATTTTTCTTGTTTGGTCCACCTGAAGGCACTGGACCTATGCTATTGGGGTCGAGAATAGGGACTTCCGGACATAACCGATGCATGATCCCGCGAATACGGGCGTTTGTAGATTTACTTCTAGGACCGCGTTTGTGAATTTATAAGTGTTGAAACGTTCACTGAGTAATCGGGGTGTTATCCTGTTTCCGAGATCGCGGGCGTAGGTGTGCGTGTATGATCGCGAAGGGCTCGAGCGTTTATATGTTGACGTTTTTGTCGCGTGTGCCATGTAACTTCGCCTGTATAAATTATTTTTTATAACCGTTTGGCCATTCGTATATTCACGTGTTCTTGAATAATCGCGCACGGACCGTGAATCCGATACTTAATTTTTGGTGTATGGTTCAGATGCTGCAAGAGAGTAAGTTTTCCCATTGCACTAGAGTTCCCGGTCATGTCATCATGGAACATGTTGTCTAGTGAAGCGTCTTCTTTTTCATTATCGAGGTGTTTCAATGTTGGCAAGATCGTAGATGTAAGCGGACATGCTCAAATTACGTAGCTTTTTTGGCGGTTTTCAACCCCTCCCTCTCCCCTCGTAGCATATCGTCACAAAAATTCTGACCATCCCCTCTTAAAGAACGTAGCATTTTTCAAGAAGCCCCCCCCCCAACATGAATAAAAAAATCAAGTATGTTTTGTATAATTCATTAAATACATGTCCTTACAAATTTTTTGACAGGTCTTATCTACATTTCCGTTATAACATCAAATTACGTACAAAATAGGTTGTATTTGTAATAAATTTAGCTACGTACCAATTTAGGTCTACAAGTTAGAAGCATAAATCATTCTTGTCTATCTCCTGTAAATTCTGTTTTCGGCAGGGGAGACATATCTCATATATTCGAAACAGTATGCAAAATCTTTGTTTTTTGTTGTTTAGCTTGGAATTCCACAAACCGACAAACTTACCACATGCGAAACAGCGGAAAAGTAACTTGTGTGAATTTAAATTCATTTCCCTTAGGAAAGGAGGATCAATAAATTGTTCACTTTAATTAATTGACCTTGTTAAAAAAATTAAACTCAATGCTACTTTATGCTTAATGTCGCACAACTACTGTTCCGTCTCCAACAAAAAAAACATGTGTAGATGATTGCAATTGCATGTTCGCGTTTGCGGTCATGTCTATGTTATCGCGAAGGCAACGAGCGTTTGTACGTTTGGAATGAGAGATTGTGAGTGTATATGAGAGAATGCGCAATATAATGTGTTTATGAGTGCTAGTATGAGGCTTATTAAGATATAGCAAAAAATAACATGCAGAATTGAGAAAAAAAGAGAGAAATCAAGTATAAGCGCATAAATTGATCGATATTATTTTTGGTATACAAGAGTAGTAGAACAGCAAATTACTAGAAGTACAACAAAAGCAGATTTTTAAAGTAGAAGAAAAGAAAACATGTAACATGCAATCAAACTACTTTTTTTATTCATTTTGTTTATTTGATAGGCACAAATGCGTTAGTTTGGCGGTGTCAAATTCTTTTGTTTTTACATTTTGGATATCTTAAAACTAGGAGGTTACAATGTTGAAATATTTTTTTACAAAAGAAAACAAAAATTTACAGCTATCTTAAGACTAGAAATAAGATTCTATATACAAGAGAGGGGATCAAACTACTTGAACTAGTTTGAATGCCTGCAAATGGTAATGGTAAATACCATTAACGACAATTGCATTCTGTTAGATTTTTTTCATGTTATGCGTCGGTAAATTACTCATACCTCAATTTATCTAATTCGATGTTCCCGAATGAATAGTGACCAACAAATCCGAAAGGTTACCCACTCTTCTATCATATACGCCATCCATTCCCTGACCCAGCTGTTACAAATACTCAGACGAACACGTATATAGATACGACATACGACTACCACATAACAATTGTACACTAGTACTAAAAACAACACTTATTACAACACAACCACTAATGGGCTTCTACTTTAACATTTTTTTAATTATTTTTTTTAATTGGCCTGTGCACGATGACAAAGTCGACCGATAACTCGACACACAATGACCCTCACTGCGTGCCGTGTCCACGAACACTGCCATTAAGCTGTAGAACAATGTTTGCAAGCACAGCCCACAGAAAAAGGCAGTCCACGGTGACCCGCCAGTGTACACAGGCTGTTGGCTGACCGTTTGTTTGGGCTGGTGCAGAGTATGAAAAAACACAAAACATAAAAAGGCCACTAAACACTCGGTTTCCTCGATGCACCACTATCGATACGTAATGCAATAACCATCCTAAAGCAGTTGTCTGTCAGAGGTTCTTTGAAACTAATGCACAAATATGCTAGATGATGTTTGCAATACCGTCAAACCCGTCAACCTAGGGGAGGGGGCTAAAATCCACATTTCATTTTGTGCAAGAAACGGGAAAAAACTTTCGCTTTTCCAAATTCACAAACTTTTTGAGCATTATAACCGTACAATTCGTAGTTGCTACTCCGTGAATAACTAGAACTAGCAAAATTGCACAGAGAATCAACGAATGGAGCTTGGGGGTAACCATCCATCCTCAATGTGCACGTTTCGAGAGTTCTATACTTTGAAATGCCAATAATGGCGCCGACCACGTCCTTACAGTCATCGGGGAAGGGAAGGAATGTTAGTGTAACAAACGTTGTTGACCTCTGCTTCTCCACGTTTGCCACGGGAAGGAGTTTCTAATAGTAGGATGGGGTAAAGAGTTACGCAAATTTGGATTCATCTTGATGAGTGATACGATCTATTCAGCTCTCAGTAGTGTTATCATGTGTTAATCGCTCTGGCAGCCGGCTGCCGATAATTTATGGTAGACTTATCGTTTGTTGAATTAAAAAAAATGCTACTTTAACTTAAGGTAGCCGGCTGTCGAGAGTGTTGTATTACGTTCACACTACAGAG
The DNA here is from genome assembly GCF_030247195.1 of Topomyia yanbarensis. Classification (NCBI taxonomy): domain Eukaryota; kingdom Metazoa; phylum Arthropoda; class Insecta; order Diptera; family Culicidae; genus Topomyia; species Topomyia yanbarensis. Next base: position 159,390,155 of record NC_080670.1, read on the forward strand.
TTAAAACATGTTATAATAATTAGCAACAAGAAAAATGTCATCAAGATAGCGTTAAAACACGTTTTAACTCGTAGTGTGAACGTAGTATTACTTATGTTTAATTGAATCAAACGGCATGCGAACAATTTTATTATTCCTTCTTTTCTTATTCCGGTTAAACACGATATTTCTACAATTTAACGAAAAACGATTACCTCAACCGTTTCGGGCCATTAGTAGAAAAAGATATGATAATACCTATACTATTAAAAATTTCGTATTATGTTAGTATTATTCATAGTGTATAAACTTTTGCATTATTATGAATCATCAAAGGACAATTAAGCATTGTGTTCTTTCTCCACGAAAGATTGAATGAGATGAGTGTATGAGTTTTGTATAAAATAAGCAGGAACATAGGTCCGACTTTGTAAGCCAGACATACAAGCGACGACACCCGCGTGTATTTTTTAACATTAACTACTAGAAACAGAAGCAAGATTGAAGATCAGGGAAACGGAAAGAAACTAGTTTATCTATTTAATACAGCAATGTGTTAAAATTAGACTGATTTTGGATCCTTTTCGCGAATTGTGAAATCTCATTCCTCTTACGTCATTCAATAGCCATAATTCCACTCAAACATGACCATACGTATTTCCGGTACGCATTGAATGCCATATGCATTAGTCCCCTAGTTGATAAAATAAACACTAAACAAAAAAATTAGTTTGCTCAGTTCAAACATCAAATTACCCGGTTGATTACGCATTCCTTTACCATGCCATCTCATAAAGGAACATTTAAAATTACATACAACAAAAATGTGCAATTTTTGAAACAATAAAATCAAGACTATTCTAAGTTTGGGAGCGATAACATTACGTGCATGCTAACCATGTGTATAAACCAGAGCCGATATACCCTCCATAGCCCATCGTTTAGGCAACATGGCTTCCTTTCTTAGCTCGTGTACATGGTTACAGAATGTTTTAGGTTCGGACTTCAACCTACGTTGCACGTTTCGCCAGTAATTGGCGTGGCACAGCATAGCTGTCTACCAATTACTGGCGAAACGTGCAACGTAGGTTGAAGTACGAACCCAAAACATTCTGCAACCATGTAAACGAGCTAAGAAAGGAAGCCATGTTGCCTAAACGATGAGCTATGGAGGGTGTATCGGCTCTGGTTCACAGGAGATTTGTCAACTATTCTCTGAAAAGTTCGCGAGTGTCTATCGGTGTAATCTAACCACCTTTTCATCTGTTCCATTGGTCACTAACAACCGGAGCATTTCCCGACCTCTGAAAATCGTCCTTCATGTTTCCAGTTCACAAAAAAGGAGAAAAAATAAAGTTGATGACTACCGTGGTATTCAACGCTTAGCGCAGTTCCTAATCTGTTTGAAATGATTGTGTTGGGACCCATGTTCAGTCACTGCAAATCCATGTAGAATCTTCTTCGAGATTCTACATGGATTTATGCTGAAACGTTCAACATCTATGAATCTTCTGTCGTTCACAACCGTTTGTGACGGATGCCATGTCTGACGGCTTTCAAAATGATGTAATCTATACGGACCATTTAGCCGATTTTGACAAAATTAATCACGATATTGCAGTGGCAAAGTTGGATAGACTTGGCTTTGTTACTAATATGCTCCGTTGGATGCAATCGTATCCCAGTATTCGTCGTTTAGCTGTCATGAAAGGTCACTGTGTATCCGAAGAGTTCTTCGCTTCATCTGGTATTCCGCAAGGCAGCCATCTCGATACATTGATTTGTCGCCTGTATTTCAACGACGTCAAATTTTGTTTAGAAAGACCACGATTGTCATTCGTTGATGACCTCAAGTTATACCGCAGAATCTGGAATATTGACGACACAGCAACCTAAACCACCCAGTCGGGGAAAACTTAAGACTTTTTAGCGGTGTCCAACGGGGAAAACCAATCGAATTGGTGAGTGAAGCGAAAGCAATGTGAAAAAAAAAAATTCCCCCAGAGGCGAGATTCAACCTTCGAGACCGAGGGCGTGACACTCTTTTATAAAAATATTTCACCTGGTTTTATACTTTTTATAACTCCCTATATTTATTTATAATTGTGTATAAAAGTTATAACTGTATTCGAATCGTAGAAAGTTCGAAAAAAAAATCGAACGCCCGTTACCATAGTAGCCTAGTTACCGCGAGTGATTATAAATAATGAAAAAATGGTTTTGCATAAACAAGAAATGGTAAGTACCCAAATATTTTATATAATTCTAGGTGTTTCTAGTTAGTATCCAGCTCCAGTGACACAACCGATCCTAATTAGAATAGGTTGTGTCACTGGAGCTGGGCACTAACTAGAACCAGCAAGAATTACGGGCTCATTTGCTGGCTGGACTTACTCGGACTTACCTGCGGGGGTTCTCCTAGTTTAGTAAAATCGGAGCCATACACAAAAACGCAGCTTTGTCAAATCCCGGTCTTGGTTTCTACAATTGCTTTACCTCTGTCTTAACACCGATAATAATTCAGCCATCCCAACCGCAACAGCAGCAAACAACCACAATTCCAGCGTTATTCAGTAACATTTCACAGCAGCACATTAAGATTTTCCATCATCCGACCGGGATATAGCAAAAACTATGCTTCTGCCACAGAGTTTGACTCCCGATCCTGCAGTTCCTGCTCCTATCTCCGATGCCTCAATTTGATACTAATCATCAGAATGACCGCTTCAATAACGTCGTTGGCTTCAAGTTCTGTAACCTTATCAACTTCGCGTTTTTCCAAATATTGTCGACGTGATTCAATCCTCAACTTGGGTAGCAACTTGCTCATCCGCTTCAAGCTTCACCTCTAAATCGGACACAAGATCGCTTTGGATTTGCAAGAAACATTTCGTCAAAGGTTTGTATCATAATTCGTTTTGTTTCTTTTATTTTATGAGTAACTTTTACAGTAAGAACTGCGAGTCCATATGATTTTGCTGATGTCGAGTGGGTTCCAAGCCTCTGCTTGGATACAACTGAAAGTTTCCTAAATGTAGTAGATGCAAAATTTGAAAATGTAACTTCCTTCGGCAGAGCCAATATATGGATATGGAAAAACCTGTCGTCTATGTCAAGAGAACATTGCCCTGATGTCTGCACTGCATCCACTTCCATCACCCTTGTATAATTGTTTAAAATGGCTTAATAAGGAAATTGCTGGCATTCAACTACCTTTCAAGACTGAGTATACAACAATTTTGCATATGAGCTATGTCTAACAAAACTAGAAGAGTTTCACACTTGGCGTGAACGTCAACAGATCATCGACTTTTTAATTAGAACGTTTCGGGATAACGAAAAAGACCGCCGGGATGTCCCACCAATACCAATCGTGTCTAATCCCATTGAACGACTAATGGAAGATTATATGGAGGAGCTTCTCCCGTTAAACTCGTCTAATGGAGAACGTGGAATAAAGATTAAACATGAAAAGATATCAACGATACCTGAACGAGATGAACAATTTGATCAGCTGAAGAATGAAACTTTTTCCACGATAAAACCTTTTGGTGTAGAATTGGCTCGAATTGATACTGCTGTTTCAGTGGTTTCTCCCACAGAGATACCTTTGGTTGGAGAAAAATAGATTGATCAGAAAGATGCTAATAAATTAGGAGATAAATGCTGGAACTAAATCCCTAGAAGAGTCGAAGGTAGTTGTGGAGAGCACGATTTATGTATTTATGGATTGTTTTTAAATACGTTTGCAATACACAAAACGATTAAATCACTTTTTTCTCAGATCCGGGATCTTCTACGCTGTACATTTCACAAAAAAATGCGATCTTTTTCTACAAGGATGTGCTTTAATAAGTCGTGGGGAACCATTTTACGTTCAATAAAAAAAAAACTGCCTGGTCCCACCTTTATCACCGTCGAAACGTCTTTAATTGCAACTTCAGAACCATACTAAAAAGAACACGTAGTTGGGTTATATTGTGCACATCCGAGTATAAGCATTTGAATCTGATTCAGTTGAAATTGTACATGTGAAATAATGTGCGTTCTTCCTTAGTAAACTCATTGCTGAATACTAAATCGTATGCCATTGTCTCGAAAATTCTGCATAGTCCGCCGATAGAAGTTGATATCAATTTCGTAGGATTCGTTGCGGGTATCAATTTTGACGGTTTTCTTGTTTTGTTTCATTGTTTCAGCAGATCTACCACCAAGACCTCGGCGTCCTATCTTGATTTGACAATTCATGGGATCAACTGTTCCCTCGTTCCTAGATCCTAATGAACCGCCGCTCCAAGCAATCTTCTGAAGCTACTTGAATCCCAAATTGCTTTCGTCGATTTTCTTCTCCTTAAAGTCATCAACTATATGACCCGGCGGTCCACAGTTCCGTCAATTTCTTTACATTCGACGCTTTCGTTGTCTAGATTGACGGATTGCTTTTTCCGCTGAAAGAAAAACAATACTGAAAATTTTTCAAAAATAAAGTGGTAGACAACAAAATATCTTACAACAATTTTGTAGCATTGGTTAACCATCTTTTTCAGGAATGAGATCTTTACATTTTTTCTAACCGGCTTATCTGAATCGCCTATCGCGTTAATCAGTACAAGCGTTCCCACCTTTATTTGGCTCAAGATTTTTCCTCCAGCATTTCTCGACATGTGAAGCTGCACATGCTTAAACTTACTGGAGTATTCCGTTCGCAATAGAGCACCGCAGTGACAAACCTGATCTTCCGGTCCTTTCCGTTGTACTGCGGATGCAGCAGCATTCGAAGCCGAAACGAATGTTCGCTGAAGTTAATTTCTTCTGGAAGCTCGATACTTATTGGCAACCCCCTCCAACAGCTGCTTAAAACGTTCCATCGTCTCTGGGGAGTAGCGGAAGTGTAGCAATTCTACATACACAAACACTGAGCAAACATACGAGTTCGTCCTCCGGAATTCAGTGTTGATGTCGTTCCATGAAAATACGCCGAAGGTCCCAATGTTCATCCAGCTTGTAGCGCGTTCTGTAGTCGTCGATGTTTCAATACAGATTGGTCTTCGGTTCGGTATTTTGCGGAGCATATTTACGGCATTATTTCACTAAAGATTTTTCATTTCTTATATTGGTCAATCAAACAACACGTAAACCACAAAATGACACCCGTGGATGGGAATCATTGTTGGATTGCTTATACCTGCTACTCCATCACAAGTAGTTATTCTTCTGCAGTGTAATCAGGTCGGTTTCGGTGCTTTGGTATGTGGCACAAGTACAAAGGCTTCCGTTTTCATTGTTGGATTGATATTTTCGTTTGTCGATCGACTTCAATTCAACAATGTCAACAATAATAAATGACAGCTCATAAATCCACCGCACACTGATAATATGTTCGAAAACAAGTTCGAAAATTCTATGGTTATAAAGTGTATAAAATTATAATGTTGTCTATAATTATACAAAAACGTTATAATTGTATAACATTTTATAATTTATTGGAAGTGTCACGCCCCTTGTTCGAGACTCTCTTAGATAACGCAAAAAAAAGCCTTAAATAAGGTATTGGCACTTACTTACGATATTTTGAATGGTCGAATTGGCTGGCCCGAGCTTCTCAGTGCTATAAATGTAAACGTTTGCCTTAGAGCTCCCCGCAGTAATGTATACAACAGAGTACAGAGAATAGAGTATCATCCGTGTTTGACTTTCATTTTCAACGTTGCAGAATACAATCACATCTCTTAAATATATAAAGAAACTATCATTAGGACCATAATGTGTCTGTTGATATTGACTGTAAATATAAAAATAAATAGGGTTTGTTTCTCACCGACTTTAGGCCTTTTCCCATGGATTTCGAAAATCGACAGAAGTATATAATATGATCAAGGACACTTGCTACGGCCTTCAACGATCCTATATTACAAACTCACTTTTTAAAGTGCTTTCATTATGTTTTCTTTTAGCAAATCAGAAATATAAACGGCTAGACCTAATAAGACAATCATTCAATAAAAAAAATAATTTCATGAAAATGACTCATCCTAACTTGAGACACTGGATTGAGATGAACGTGTTTCAGTATCGACCCTATCTTAAAACACATCATTTGAATAAACGTTCGATGATCTCCAGGTCACGATAAACCTACCAAACCGTGCACACACAAAGATATCAACCACTGAACCACAGGTGTGCAGTCAGCAGATTCCTGACACAATCAATGCATGATTCTCGCGTGGAACCCGAAACCAGTCCCGAACCGCACGCTCTCGGTGGTAGTAGTAGTGACGAAAGGTTTAGATTCTTTCTTCTTATTTGTGTTCTGTTTTAAAGGTACCTACACTGCACAATTACAGTGCTAAAGATAAAGAAGGCCCATCGTCAGTTCTGTAGCATAACAGCCATATGGCGAGTTCGAACCTGCAAAACCGGTTTACGCCCAACCATCACATCGAGCCTGAGCCAACCAACCACATCGGCACCACGGACTGGTTCGTGGGCTTGATTTTCTAGCATGTTTTATTACCTTCCAGGTCGCCGGCAGTTAGACCTTTCGTGTTGGCATTCTTTACAACGAGCGACGGGTTGTTCCCGTTGTCCCCTGGTGGCAGCGTGACTCGAAATTGTGCAAAGGGTTCGAAACCGGGCAGCTGTCAAATTTGCTACTAGATTGCAGAATATGTTCACAATAATATTGTTTTTAATCTGACAATCTGAAAAAAATGTTGCCTCCGCAAGCAAGAGACTGTGAGAAAATATGTCTGGTTAACCTTCTGTTTGGCCTAGTTAAATGTAAAGTGCGCTCAGAAAGCCAAAATGTGCGCCTTCCACCTTATCTATTTTACGTCTATGAATGTGAAAAAAAATCACACCAATACATTGCAACGTTGGTTTGCATTCTTCGAATTTCCTGCTCTTTCTCTTTTCGATTCACGTTCACGTGCAGCTTCCTCCCATTCTTTATTATCCATCATTCATTACGTTTATTGCCTTACTTCTCTCGTTCGATGAATTTCCATTTTCTCTTCTCCTATACATTCAATCCTTGTTTCCTACAGCAACAACTAAGAAGGTCACAGTGAAAGTATCGTTGCAAATTGGCTAATGGAAAACATGCACGAGATTCATTCAACTGCACGTCGTCTGGGTCTGGACATCAAAGTAGGCGAAGATTTGACCGGAAAGGTTGCCAAGATCTCATACATCTCAGACAAGGCCCCATTATCGTTTTAGAGATGGTACTACACCGGGATAGCGAGTGTTACACTAATTCAAACTGGGGTGTAATAACTCTATCTCTTTTTATAGACTAGATTACGGTAGTATAACGTGAAAACAAAACCAAACAATCGATTGCACAAATAATATTGCCTCAAACAGTTCTGAGTTCAGAAATTCAAAATATTGCACAGAAATGCGAAAGTACAACTATTTGTCAGTTTGAAAGGTACATCAGTCTAATTCAACCGATTCGGAATTTATTACAATTGGTACTAAATCCCACCGAAATTTGAGTTTTATTCCAGCGTTGTGTATTTATACAACATGTTCACGGTTGTATTAGAATTAATTTATAGCGTTTTCGTTTTTTCTTCGGCTACACCGGTGTAGTGCAAAGAAAGAGATAGACTGATTACACCCAAGTTTGAATGAGTGTAGCACCGACTACACCGGTGTAGAGCACTGTCAAAAACGAAAATGCCATTAGTTCATGAGGTGAGAGAATTTGCCATCTGAAAAAATGTCGCTCCTTGACAACCTTTGACCAGATGTGATAATGTTGGCAAATGTCCACTTCCTACGCAAAGTTTTCTTCGAAACCCGAAAAACCGAACTTTCTTCAGCAGCTGTCGCTTTTCACCGTTGCTACCCAAATATAAAATACTCGGAATGCAACAACAACCCTCCTACATATCGTGGCAACCATAAAAAGAAAAACTAATGGACAGTGTTACGGAGAGGAAAGAGAAAAACAAATTCCCGATCAAAACAAAATACCCTCTGCGTCCATCGCCTTTGAATTCGGGTCGAAGTATTTTTCCACTTAATTTGCACTCCCTAATTGCATCGAAAGCGACAGTAATATCTGGTTTATTTTTTTGCGTGTGAGGTTTTGCTCAGCGCTTTTCGATAGAGTTTCATTCCGATTGGATCGGCATACCACCGAGTGTGAGTTTCATCATTTTGGTTCGTGTAAGCATCGATGTAATTGAATGGTTGCATTTATCAGTTCGTCACCTTCTCCGGTGGCTATCTTGAGCTGTCGCTAGATGAAGATTAATTGAAATCGAAACGGAAGCTTTGCGATATGTGGGTCCATTGAAATTCTCAGTCTCAGCGAAGAATATTTGATAACCTATTTTGGAGATGATTTTTTTTCGAGAGTTGTCCTACTGGAGCTGCAGAGCTAGATTCTCGGAAGGGCTCCTCGTCGGATTCACATACTACAATTTGCAGACGAGACAGGCGAATGGCGCCCACTAAAACACTGCTTTAGGCCAATTGTAGCGGGCCGTGATTCTGAATGTGATATTCATTGTACGGTTCAGGTATGTGCGGGCGTAGGGAGTCGCGATCGCGTGTATTATCGCGAAGGGCTCGAACATTTGTACGTTAACTCGCTTGTGCGTTTGTATATTGCGTGTGCTAACGTGTATGTAACTTCGCGTGTATAAATTCTACTTTATAAGCGTGTGCCTTTCGCATATTCGCATGTGTTCTAAAATGATCGCGCGCGGACCGTGAATTTGATACTTAATTTTTCGTGTACGGTTCAGATTCCAGAAGAAAGTGGGTTCTTCCATATCATTAGAGTTCTCAATCATGTCGCCGTAGAACGTGTGGTCTAATGGATATGAGCTTTATTTTTTTGATTGGTCCAACTGAATGTATGGACCTACGTTGCTAGAATGAAGGCTAAAGATTTGCGGGTTCGCGTTTGAGACTGCGTTTGTAACTTCGTAAGTACTAAGTAACTTCGTAGTTTGTGCGATCACGGGCAAGCGTTCGTATGTTGGCGTGTTTGTCGCGTGTGCTCGCGTGTATGTGACTTCACGTGTATAAATTCGATTTTGAAACCCCGCGGCCATTCATATGTTCACGGACCGTCATTCTGATAGTTTCAGTTTTCAGTGTACGGATCACCTTCTGACAGGGAGTTAGTTACCCCATATCACTAGAGTTGCCGGTCATGTCGCCATGGAACGTTTTATCTAGTGGATATGGGAGTTATTTTTTTAAACTTTTCAATTTTATTTTTTTTTTGAGCAATTAATATGGACCTAGACTGTTGGCACCGAGGATAGAGATTTCCGGACGATCCCGACTCATGATGGCGCTAGCGCGGGAGTTTTTAGGTTGACGCTTGAGATCGTGTTGGTAAGGTCATGAGTGGTGAGACGTTCCCCTTATCACCGGGGTGTAACCTTGTTTGCGAGTTCGTGGGCGTAGGTTGCTTGGAAAATCGCGAGGGGCTTGTACGTTGACGTTATTTTGTAACATATTTGCGTGTTTTTCTGAATGTCCACGCGAACCGTGAGTCTGATATCAAATTTTCGGTGTACGGTTAAAACTCTGGCAAAGATTGGGATCCCTTATATCCATAGGGTTCCTGGCCATGTCGCCATGAGACGTGTTGTCTAATAGGTATGAGCGTATTTTATTAATTGGTCCAGCTGAAAGCACGGACCTAGACTTCTAGGATCGAGGATTTCCGGACGTGACCGATTCGTGATCGCATGCGGGAGGGTATTTTTGTAGGTTCCCACTTGAGACCGCGTTTTTAGAATGTATGAGTGTAGAGACGTTCACTATCGCCGAGGTGTAATAATGTTTGCGAGATCGCGGGCGTGGGTGTGCGTGAGTGGTCGCGACGAGCTCAAGCGTTTGTATGCTAACGTGTTTTTTGCACGTGCTAGCGTGACCTCGCGTGTATAACCTCTAGTAGTAGAACTTGGTGCAAATAGAAGCTGACGGTTGTTCAATAAAAAATAAGAATGATTTCAATACCTTTCTATAACTAAAGTGAAGAGCGAAAAATTTTCCTCTCCAAGAGAATTGTTCTCTGGACTCCCTAGAAATGGGAAACATGTTTTTTCGCTCGGGTTCTAGCAGTTCAATCGAAAATGGCGTCGAAACAGCAAGCACTCCGCGAGCGTCTTGTACGGTTTTACGAAACGTATGGTCATCGTGGAAAAAAGTTTACGATAGACTACTTTCGAGGCGAAAACGTGCCCGCGCGAAACAAATTTATATGGTCAACAATACAATAAGAATTAAAAAATAGGAATACAATAATTAATATCCATAAGTAATAAAAATAAAACGAAATAATTGAGTGCGCGGTGAATAGTATGCTTTCGAGGCGTACCAAAACGTATATTCAGTGTAATAGTAGAACTGTCCTGGATGATCTTATGCTAAATGTGGCGCAACTGGTTAACGCAAGGCCAAAGTAATAAAGACTCAAACTCTGCCTCTAGACGGTGTTTTCGCAAAACTATTTCTCATCATTTCACTGCAAACGCGTTTTTCTTTGTACCTTTCCAAGAAACTATTTAAAATAGTTTCTTTAGATTCAACGAAAGAAGAAATCATCCTAAATTTGAATTGATATTTTGCACTGATCACATAATTAATGGTCCGTTCCGCACCTGTCTCCATCACGTAAAGAACAACAAGGAGTATCAGCGATCTGCCGAGAAAATACTTTGCGCACGTCTGTGAATTACGGGATTTTAGTTGATTACGTAAAGCATAGAACACCCTATTCGAAACGGCACGGTCTCGCGTTTAACAACATTACCACCTACCAAATAGCGTGCCATATCCATAGACACGAGTCAATTCCATACCATTCTAAAAATAAGATCAAGAAGAGTCTTCCGTTATAACTCAAATTCTAGCAACAAACAAGCAGCACCTCCAAAATCACTCGATTTCGCCGCTCAATTCTCGAGACCTACAATCTAGCCGACCTAGCATACTCGTCTGCAAACTTCAACATGCATACATTATGCAGCAATGTTTCGCAAACCCTTCTCAACTATTTCGGAAAATATGCTATTACTAAGCCTAACACTTTTCCAGTGCAATTTTCCAGTCAGCTTTACTGTGTAATTTATCATTTTTCATCGCTCTTTTTCGACTCGGGAGAAGAGTGAAAATTGTACGTTTCCCGAGCCACAACAGCATTTTTTCCTGTTTTGTTTCTAGAACTAGTTTGGCCGAATTCTCGCCTCACCGCCGAAAGGATCAAGAAGTTACCGCTGCAGTAGTGCAATTTCAGCACAAGGAACTGTACCACCAACGGAGGAACGCGTCCTGAAACCAGAAAATGCTTTTTTAAGCATGGAAATGTATCATCATTTCGCCACCATCACTTTCGAAGCCAAGTATTAGTGGTTTGGGCCGTCGTCGCCGGACGTGGATAATGATTTACAACCTATGCCAATTCGCGGGAAATTGAATGATGTTCTGCATCTTGAAACATGCTGGTCACTTTCTCAGTTAACTCGAATTTGGAAAACATTCTACGTTGATGTACTGTACACCTTTCAATTAACCTATTTGCAGCGGCAATTATTCCGAGTAAAGAGGTAGCACCATAGGCTAACGGTCAACAGTCAGTTCGGAGCGATTTTAGCTACTAATCTAGCAGCGTAAAAGGTTCGGAAAGCTTAATAGCCGTCAAATAGTCAGTGCACTTTAAATTTATTCACAGAACAAACACGACTCCGGTCATTGCTAGCGGCAACTTGTGGACGCAGGGATTTCCCGTGGTGGAAGAAATGTGACTTTGTCACGATACCGAGTGATGTTGTGTGCGGTAGGTTGACATATTACATACATATTTATGGTATGACGGAGGACCTAAAGGATAACTTGGCTTAAAAAAATATAAATTCCGCAATTAAAAAAAAGCAGGAACGCCATAAATTTTATTCGTATTAGTCCACAAGATTCATGGCACCACGGGGCTTCTATAAATAAATATGGAAAAAATTGGATTAGGATATAAGTAACAATGAGAGATTCTCTTTGGGATCTGTCTCTTCGGTTCATTTCAACATTTTCTACAAACAAACAAATTTTTGCAATATTTTCTAGTCGGTTTTCGATATGAACTGGAAAATTAGTGCAAAGTGTTATAGTGAGGTCGTAATAATCGAAACAGAGCCTCTCAAGGTTGCTTACGTTCTAATCTAAATTTTCTCCACGAATGTTCTGATAAACGTTCCGGAATTGCGTTTACAGGCTCTGCAACACGAAAAACACAAAGCCGACACGCTCCATTATTTCAAATTGAATTTCCTGAAGTCCATCATAATCTGTTCCTGGATCCAATTCAAATATTATTCCTGATTGGCATGTTTCATCATGATGTGTCCAGAATAAAAAAAGTAAATTTATTTCAAAGATTAATTACAAGTTATTTGAATACGGATTGTCTAATTAGATATAAAACTGGGACTTTTCAATATTGGCCTAAGATGAATATAACAATTCCTCCATTTCTTCAAATCCGTAAAGAGTGATTATAGGTTTGAACTTTTACAATTTGATAAGAGTCAACTAGGCTCAGATTGAAATGTTCCATTTTACTAAACAATAATAAATTAAATAATGCATGCAATAATTTTATTAAACTGTTACGATATATTTTCTTATATTAGATACTTTTTTTCATAACAGCACAGATTCCACTGACAACTTTTGACTTACAAGAATTTGTTATTGTAAAGATTTGAATTTGCTTGCCAGTTACCAAACTTTGACAGTAGTTGGGTGGACATGTAAATGCTTTTAGACCAGACCCTTTTAAAAGAATTTCGCTTCCAGTCAAGAATATAAATCGCTTGCAGTTCCTCATTTTCCCTAAAATTATTTAGTTATGTCACACGCAAGACTATGCAACAACAAAACGCTATAAATTAAGACACCACATGATGAAAATATATATCATTGTCACCTTTACACTACCATCTCGAGTCGAATCCATTAAGGCGAAACATATTTTTTCTTAACAAAAACAACCAGGCCACTTTTGTCCGTAGTGAAATTGGACACCCTTTCTTCATATTCGTACGCCATAATTCCGGCCTGTGTCTTCGTACCGAATCGAATAATCCTCACTGACGCTACGCTAGATGGTTAGGACGACCGCAAAGAAAAACTAGAACCAAGCACCACACCGTTGGCCTGCATGTCTGTTTACTTTCACCAGAAGATTTTTGCTCTTTCGTCCCTGGCTGTTGCGATGTTCTATCCAAATGGAGAAAACTCAGCACCTTTTTGGCTTCTTTCCTATGCACAATGTTTCCTGGTGTGTAGGTGGGTAGGTACAGTTACATTGCATTCGTCGCCGCTGATGTTTCCGCAATGGAACCCGATGGAGATGCTCTTTTTTTCGTTGTTACCATCTTTTCATGCAATATTTGTATAGGGATACGCATACATGTCCCATAGTACCGGATAACGCGAGGCAGATGTTGGAACATGATTTATATGCTTTTTCGTGAATCTGAAGTATCTGTTTCCGCTTTTAGTGGGGTACACATTTCGACGATTATGTCACAGTTAATTCCCATGGGGGTGCGTTCGTTGGTTAATAGATGTTAAGCAGAAATCACACGTCTGTACTAATCAAGTGATGCCCTCGGAATTAAGCCAAGTTGAATGAGCGATGGATCAAAATTATCGTGCGCGGGTCTGGAATCGATCAAAAGCGTTAATTGGAACGTGGTTTGCCGCGTGAAGGTTTTCGTCAAAATTATATTTTTAGCTACTAGGTCAAGTCAGTCCAATCAGTCAACCGGTTAACATGCGTACAGCCAGGAGAGGCAATTGAGCCCAAGGCAAACCGCTTTCCATGCAGTGATTGCTCGTACGAACGGTACAGTAGGATCGTGGTAGCAGTCTTCAGTGTGGCTTGTTATTAAGATTGAAGCGAGCGAGAAATCGGTTCTTTCTTCCCAGCATAACTTAAGTTTGCTTATTAGAGGAGCTGCAAGAAAGGCCGACCAGTGCACTATTGATAGTGATAAATTCTATGTGACTTTTTTTTATTTACGACTATAAATATATCACACTTTTCCCTTTTTATGTGATAACGACATTCAATTAGCAAGAGTACTGAAAGACGTAAAGTATTTTTAATATAAGGAGCCAAGGAAGAGCGAGACCTTGAAGAAAGTTTAAGTAAGCGTGAAATAGGGTCAGCTGATTCGCATTTGAAAAAATGCCAAAACATTCTGACTCCTGTGGTAGAAGACAAAAAGTTAAGTCGTCGGGAAACTCAATTGACAATTGCTCATATGACCCCATTCCACGCTTTTTTTGAACTGTCTTCCTTCACTGTCTCGCTCTTCTATGAGTACTGTGGCTCCTAATATTAAATGTTGTTTATGTCTTCCAGTCCATGGCTAATTTATTTATTTTCGTCAAGCATATGCAGCCTACATAGAGCGGTATTATCATATTTTGTTATACACTAAGGTTTCTTTACACGGGGGATACATACCGTGTAAAAAACCGTGTTAATTGCGAAATCCATGCAAAAAACGCGTTACATTCAATGCAAAAGACTTAGACGATTTTAGGAAAAGAGGTGATTTCGGGGTTTTATCAAAAATGTCCTCCTGAAGGCAGAAGACTTGCACGATTTTTGAACAAGTGTTTTTTGAACAGATTTTGCAAGTAGCACGGTTTCTGCTATTATTCTAATTCCTTAGAAGAGTTTCGTTGCGTTGTGACGATGGTAAATACGAATTCATACCAATTCGACCAATATTAAACCTCAACAGCATGATAGCTATCATTGCCGGCCACCCCAATCTCCATCGTTCACAGGGAATGATAAAGAATAAGGTAGACGGGAAGTGTTGATGCTCCACCTACTTAACGGAAGGTGGACGACTCATCAGACTCTTCCATAGGTGTCGCGGAAATGGTGGTTTGAAAGGGTATAAGGTCTAGGATTCGCTCCAAGCAAGCGATGCGACCTGTAAAGCATGGTTTATTAGGTAGTAGTTGAGTTGGTTTTCGCGTACACGATCACTCGAAAAAGGAAAGACCTTGTTTAGTTTTAAGCTCTGGGTAGCCGACTACCGAGAGTATCCTATGTTTTCTAAACAAAAGCAATTTGAACTCAACACAGCCGACCGTGGGAGTATTGCCTAGTAAAGCTAATCTTATCTGCATAATAGGCCGGATCACTATTTATTGCGACAGTATTCAGATAAATTTCGCTATTCCTTTTCTACGATATATTTATTGGGTTGAAAACTACCGAGTGATAACACGTTGTACAGACAAAGAGTTATGATAGCTCGAGATGTTATAAATCGAGGAAAGTATGTCCTATTGTCCACATCGAATTGTTTGTCAAATACACGTATACGAACGATAACATCGAACATTGAACGGAAATACAAAGGGTCGTTAACCTGATGCACGGGCTTGTTAGCAATAACGGAACTTGAAATAAGATTCATAAAAACAGACGCGGCGACTATTCAGTACGTAGTGACCCGTGGTCATCGATACTAGTCAGATTAAAGTATTATTGGGGCTGATCTCCGAACAACTATTTATTTAAAAAAAAGGTTAATCGACGGTTGTATACAAACCGAACCTACAAAAGAAAACCAAGAAATAATTTTGAGCTGCCCACAATAAGCAATTACTGTACGAAAGATTAACTCTGCAAGACGGATACGCTAGCAGTATCACGCGCACGTCGTTTGCCCCCCTTCCCTGTCAGCATACGACCACAGATCCTAGCCAATGTTCATTAATGCCACTCTCGCTCGAAACGAAACTGAAACAGGCTCCAATTCGTCTACCTGTCGAAGTAAACGAACTGACAGCGGTCGGCGATAGAACCCGACTCAGTCCCGAGTTTGAGCAAAAACGGCGAAAGGTAGCCTGTATTGGCCGATTGGCACCGCGGGAAGGTAGAGGATAGGAGTTCTGTATCAGAGGTGAATGGCGACATAGATTGGCCTCATGTTGCATGATAATACAGCTTCGCCAACCTAGTCTAATTGTTTAGAAGAGTTTTGGAAAAGTGAAAAAGTCGGATCTTGAGAATTTCTTTTGGTCTGCATTTCAACAATATGGTTGTTTTCGGGACGGTATTAACGAGTAGATGCCAAATATGGATGCCTGAGACCATTTTAAAAATCAAGATGGTGACTTCCAGCTTAACGGAATTCTCTAAAACCTAATCATTGTGGGTATTTTTGGAACGGGCTTGACGAGTAGATGCCAGATATTGATGTTTGAGACCATTTTGAAAACCAAGGTGGCGTCTTCCGGCTCAGTGGATTTCTCTAAAACCCATCACTATGAACATTTTTGCAGCGGGTTTGACGAGTAGACGCCAAATATGGATGTCGGAGTCCATTTGGAATACCAAGATGGCGACTTTCAGTCTAATGGAATTTTCTATAACCCAGTCAGTATGCATATGTTCAGAGCGGGCCTAATGAGCGCATGATAGAGATCATTGTCTGACGCCATTTTGAAATACAAAATGGCAACTATAGGCTTAGTGATCTCTGTATAACTCAAACAACGTTGAGTGTTTTGGAACTTGCAAATTTACAAATATGCAGTTGCCAGAAGTCTGACGTCATTTGCATTTATAAGATACAAAAAATGTGCTCATGAATGGATTTACTCGAATTAGAGTTGGTTCGTATGCTCGAGCTCATCGAGCGTATTTTCGAGGCTCATGATCAAACAAAAAACTGACAAAATTTGGGGGGATAATAAAATCAGGTCTTCGTTGTATTATTAAGAATAATGAGATGTCCACTAAACTAGAAGTCACCGCCTTAGATTAAAACATGTCTTCCGGAATTGACATCCGGTATTTATTCATCAACGCTATTTCAAAAATTCTCACATTGTTTTGGTAATTGAAACCTATACTAAACCGAACTGGCCATCTTGGTTTTTGAAATGGCCTCAGACATCGATATTTGACATCTACTCGTCAATCCCGTTCCAAAAATACCCATGTTGACGGCGCATTAGCGAATTCCACTGAACCGGAAGTTGCCATCTTGGTTTTCAAAATGGCCTCTGACATTGATCTCTATCATGCGCTCATAAGGCCGCTCTGAAAATATGCATACTGATTGGGTTATATTTCTCAAGCCTGTTGCAAAAATGCCAATTTATCTGGTTTTAGAGAATTCCACTGAACCGAAAGTCGCCATCTTGGTTTTCATAGATATCTGACGCCCACTCACCAATCCTATTCCAAAAATACCCATATTGATGGGGTTTTAGAGAATTCCACTGAACCGGAAGTCGTGTTAATTGCGTAATCCTTGCAAAAAAAACTTGATGAAATAATAGTCTTTTGCCTTTAAAAAAACTTTTTTTTTGCGAAAAACCGTGCTAATTGCAAAATCCGTGCAAAAAAGCCGTGTAAAATACCGTGCAAAAAACCATGTAAAAAACCTTATTGTATAGTATACATTATTTCTACAGATAAATTGAATTTTAATTGTTTTATGGATATAGAAAATTCTATTAGTTCACAATTTTCATTATAATGCCGCATCGTTCAAATGACGGTACTATTTTTACAAAGTTTGTCCTAAAAGATTGATCTTGGAATAAATTACAAATTCTTGTATGACGGCTAGGTACATTGCGAAAGTATTGATGCGGATTGCACATGGTGAGCAATAATGTCGTTGATATAGCAAAGAATGGCAAACTCGTGGCGTTCTTTGAGTGTATGTTGATGAGCAGGCAATGTGCTTTATACGATGGAAGAGGGAATACCGTCCAGTTTAGTATGCAAACTGCCTACAAGAGAAATTGTTTCTGGACTGATTCGATGCATTCTTCGCACAGGACAGTGTGTGGGTTCCATATTACGCTGCAATATTCTATAGCTGGTCTGACGTATGTATTGTATAATGATTTTATTGTGTAAGGCTTTGAATATTAATTATCACCTGAGCGCTGTCCACTGGACCTAAATAGATAACGAGAGAGATTTGGCGCGATCAAGGAGAGGGAGAGGTGACGATCTGCTTATAGGAGATATAAGGGGTCGATAGGTCAATTACTAGGTATTGGAGGCTGTGGCGGTGATCACGATACTGTCGGGAATATGTGATGGCAGCGTCACAGTTCCTCGATGGCGGAGTGGTTGACGCACCCAACTAGAGACAGGAAGATCGCAGGTTCTATTCCTACTTGAGGACATATCTTTTCTCATTGCTTCCAATAGAAAGGTGAATTTTCACCGTTTCTTCATTCTGGCCGTTCCGGTCATTCTTTCTCGGTCTGTTTTCTAGTGAACACGTTCCTAAAAATCCTTGAAAAAGGAAAGAAACAAAGACTCTACTCAAAACAAATAATTCAGTAACTTTTACATTTGTTATTTCCAAGTTTCATATCGTCTGCATATATAAGCAAGTTTGGATGTTTTAGTATAAAGGTGATGTCATTTTTCGTATTATTTTAGAATGCATATGATAGGGGCAATCCCAGGATTAATTCGGATGGCCGATTTAATGCTAGATTTAAAAATAAGCGATAAAAAGGATGATTTTCATATTGCTGGGAATATTCCAATTTTCAGTGACAGTGACAGTCTAGGTTTTTTAGTGCAGTGCTAATTTTGTACTCCAATAATTCGTGGACGGAAATGTCATTTGAAAATTCAGGTATAAATGAAAGGTAGTCGCGGACGTGATCGTTTCGGAATATAAAGTATAGACTTCTTGAAAGAATTTTGCAAGTAAATTGCAAATTTCAGTACTGTTATTTCCTACATGTTTGTCAAAATGGATTTGGGATGGAAAGTTGCTACTTTTCAATTTCATTTCCACGCAATTGAAGAAATTGTTTGGACATGTCTTGATTGCGTTTTTCGATTTTACAATTATATTCTTCGCGTGTAATGTTAATAGCTATGTCGAGTTGGGAGCAAGTCTCTAGATACAGATTTGTTACGCTGTTTCTTGTACATTTTATGTGCCATTTGTTTTCAATGTTTAAAGTTGTACAAATGTTGGTTAAACCACACAGGCTGTTCACTGTCATAAGTTTTGTCGTACGGGCGTAGTGACCTCACGATCGCGTGTATTAACGCGAAGCACTCGAACGTTTGTATGTTGACGTGTTCGATGAAGTATGCGTTTTTATATCTACTGTGCTAGCATATCTCGGCGAATATGAATTCGATTTTATAATCGGGTAGCAATTCGCATATTCGCTTGTGTTCTTGAATGGTCGAGCGGACCATGAATCCGATACTTAAGTTTCAGATACTATGAAATAGTGAGTTTCCTCATTCATGTCAGTAGAGTTGCCGGTCATGTCGCTATGGAAAGTATTGTCTAATTGATATGGTTTCCGGTTCACTAGTGCCCCGACGACCTTATTCTGGTGGTTCGTCGCGTTCGGTGCTACTTGGCCTAGTCCCCGCCGGTGGAGCTAGCCTACCTCGGCGGAGAGACCACCGTCGCGACGGTAGAATGTCTCCCGGACGCATGCGTTGTTCTTGCTTCGATGTCTGGCAATGTTGAGGTCTACACTCGACGGCGATTTGCTTCGGACTACTCGGACTAGTACCCGACAATGGATCTTTCCTACTCCAACGAAGAGTTCACCGTCACTGGAAGATCATCCAAAACTGGTGCTATCCGAGCAGATGCCGAGGTAAGTTCTGCGATTCTGGGTGGATAGTGACCTCCAGTTCACAGGCGCCTCGACAACCAATCTACTCGAACTAGTGCCCGGCGATGGACCTAGACTACTCCGACGGAGAATTTTCCCGACGTCAAAAGTTCTTTTGAAACCGTTATATCGCTGCTGGTCGGTTAGGTGCCGTGGGCAGTCCTGTGATTCATTTTCCTTCGTCCGCACACATTCTTTAGACAATATTGTTCATGTTGACGTCCTCACCGACCGACATCGAAATTTACGGGAATCAATCAGCCTCTGACGAGATAGTTCGATACGCGCTAGACACCCGCATGGCCATCAACCTGCACGTACTGTTCAGCCAAGATAGATCCTCATCGTCTGCAGTTCCGTCACCCATACAGGTCCTCCGTATCTGAGTACCGACATGGAGACGCTCGCTAGTAGTAGCTTTTTAGGAGGTCGGTGCCGCTATTAAAGCTTACCCGATCGTCTAGCATCGCTCCCAGTTGTCTAACTTCCCGCTTTGAGTCTGAGTCGATGATGATAGTCGAATTTTGATTGCTTATCAAAACCATCTCGGTTTTCTGATGAGCTAACGCCGGCTTCTTCTAGCGCGTCTAATCCTCTACAGCATATATCGTCTCCGTGGCGACA